>NC_133774.1:21475740-21705996 GCF_003597395.2 Chelonoidis abingdonii
TGTTCTAGTTAATCTAAAGCAAACCTTCCTCCCTTGGCAGGGAATAGGGCCCCCTGCTAACACTCTCATGCTGCCCTCTGGCCATGCTGTATCACAAAACAAATAATTGACACCCAGACCCTCACCCTCTGGCCCGAGGTTGCTAGCCCATAGCTGTGTTGGAGCCGCATCTTTACTTCAGACTTCATTGGTTAGATAGTCTATGAGGTCTTTTGGTCTCCTCAACAGGTGACCAATCTCTGTTTCCCTGTCAGCTGTCTCCCACTCTAGCAAACTCTCTCTCTCTCTGTGGCATCTCCCTCCCTCCCTGTGGGGTTGTCCTGCAGATGGTTCTCTGTCTCTCCATTTTGTGAAGATCTTGGTAGGCTCTCTCTGGATGTGTAGCTGCTAGTTCATATGTGTCTCCTATTCCTTTGGATCACTTGTCCCTCTTGCATAGTCACATTGTATGATCTGGGTGCCACTGCACCCCTCACAACTCCTTCAGTCCACTCTTTCAGGCATGTCGCTAATGGCTGAATCCTCACAAGAGTGCCTGTCTCCAGGGCCAGTAGGTCCTTAGCTGACCTGTCATATTCTAGTACCTGCCTTCTCTGATTGTTGACCATCTCCTCTCGGCAGTATCTGCTATGAGGGATTGTGGATCTTGAAACTGGGTTTGCAGGTTCTCGGGTAGTTCACAGCCTGCAGCCACCACCCAGCAGCTTGCTGGTACCAGGAGGGAGTGTGGGCTGGTGGACCCTAGCTCACCAAAGGAACCAGCCCAAAACTCCTCTTTGGAGGAAACATCCAATGTCACTGACTGTCTTAGACTCATTATGTAAGCCAGAAGATGGCAGGAAGTTGTCTGAGCAACCAGGTGAGTCCCTGGCTGGCTGCTACATTGGACCATGCCATCTTGCCTGACCCTGATTCCTGCTTTGTGCCTGCCCTCCTGCCTTGTTCCAGATCCCTGCTTCTGTACCCCACTCCTGGCTTCTGATTCCAGCTCTGACTCTTAGCTTGATTCTAACCCTGGCTCCAGCTCTGACCCCTGCTTCAGTTCCTGGTCCAGATTCCTGCTCTGACCACTAGGTCTGATTGGCTATGTCCCAGTCCAAGACAATTTGCTCAGATCACAACCCCTATGAATAGTCCCGGCTTGGTGTGGACCCAGCAGAGCTCTCCCTACCCCAAGGAGCACCAGCACTGCATGAGGAGGTGTCCCACCTTCAAGTGGACAACCAAGTTGTGTGGCCTTGGATCATGCAGCTGATTGTGAGAATCAGACTCTGCAGAAGCAAATCCATCAACTTTGTGTGGAGAACAATGTGCTCTGAACCTGACCTTCTCCAGCATCCCCCAAGCCAGGACAAGCCACCCCCCTCCTAGAGTACATCAATAGGGATCATTCCAATTTTTGAGGTTCCATGAACCAGTGCCACTTATAGGTCTTGCTTCACTCTAAAAACTTACTTGTCCAACCAGGCCAAGGATGGGGCACCACTGGACTGGGATTCCTCCCTGCTGATGGCCGGCAGTCCAGTGCTGACTAACTGGAAGGCTCTCCAGCAGGTAATATCAACTATCTTAGGTGAACTCTGCTGAGGCTGCCTTGTGGGAAATCCAACAGGGTCAGATGCAGCATGCTTCTGCCATCTCACATTGGACATGGAGTAGAATGAGCCAGCCCAACTGTCTCAGTTCTGATGGGATGGGATCAAGCAGGATAAGATCAAGGAAGAGTTGGCTAGAGTCAAGACCTGAACGGACCTGAGTGCCTTTATCTATCTTAGATAACTAAGGTGGGTGAGGTAATATTATTGGCCCAGCTTCTGTTGGTGAGAGAGACAAGCTTTTGAACTACACGGAGCTCTTCCTCAGGTCTAGGAAAGGTACTAAGAGTATTACAACGAGATGCAAGGTCAAACAGATAGTTTAGCATGAATAATTAGCATGTTCTAAAGGACCATTCAAGGTGAAGAGGCCCATTAACACTCCCATAATCATAGGACAAAAAGGGGAGTTAGCAGATTACAGATTGTTGTAATAAGCCATAAATCCAGTGTCTTTATTAAGACCATGATATTTAGCATCTAGCAAAGTTATGGATTTAATTTATCTATCTTGTCATCCAGATCGACAATCAGCTGCCATTATGGCAGGAACAAAGAAGATGTGGATGTCGCAGCTGTAACTCCCTTTATCAGGTCTCACTCTACAAGTGGAGCCAATGAAGGTCAACGAGGCCCACCAGCCACTCACCCCCAAGGAAAGAAAGCACTGGTGACACTGTGCTTCTTCTACAGCAAACTGGATCATGCTATCTCTGGTTGCCCCACACAGAACCCAGTCCAAAGAGACATGACACAATAAGCCAACCCAGGGCCAGTGAAGAGGACTGGCCTGAGCACCATGACAAGACTGAGTCTCGAGCCATTGTCCTATCTGAAATGCATGCTGAAAGCCATTGGCCAACACTGCATTCACAAGCACGGGTTGAGCTATGTGTGCTGGAGCACTCTCTTCCAATCTGTCCACAGTAGGCTTGCACTGACTCGAGTGCAGTGATAATTTTATCAGCCTGGATGTGGTCTGAACCCTGCAGACTCCCTTAAGGCTCAAGCCCAATCTGGATCTAGTGGGAACCTCTTGGAGGTGGCCATGGAGACTGTGCCCTGAAGGTTACCAACCAAGGACACCAAGGCCTTGTATACACCACAGGGGAAATTCAATCTAAGCTATGCAATTTGAGTTACGTGAATAGCGTCACTCAAATCAACATAGCTTAGATCTACTTACCGTGGGGTCCACACTACACAATGTCGATGGGAGACACTCCCAAGTGTAGACAAGCCCCAAGAGACACTATAATTCAGTGCCATTCACTCCCCACATTTTCTCCTGATCCTGGTTTTTCTTGGCTAACCAAAGTATCTCTAATGACTAGAGGTGGGACACTAGATGGGAAGGGCTCTGAGTTACTACAGAGAATACTTTCCCAGGTGAACCATACCCATGTGCTCAGGATCTAACTGATCACCATATTTGGGGTCAGGAAAGAGTTTTGACTTTTTCTGACTTCTTCTGCAGCATGGGGCATGGGTTACTTGCTGGCTTGAACTAGAGTAAATGGTGGATACTCGGTAACTTGCAATCTTTACATCAAGATTTAAGGACTTCAGTAACTCAGCCAGGAGTGGATGGGTGAGGTTCTTTGGGCTTCAATGTGCAGGAGGTCAGACGAGATGATCAGGAAGGTCCATTCTGGCCTTAAATTCTATTAGTCTAATCTGGAATCTGTATCCTGAGCTGCAGCCAGTAGATGGTCATGTGAGCCATTTTTATCTGGTTGGATAGAATTGCTAGTATTGGGATTAAGGCACTGGAACGGAATTTAGGAGACCTAGTTTCAATTCCTAGCTCTGCCACAGACTTTCTGTTTGTCCTTGGGCAAATCATGTTAATCTCTCTGTGCCTCGGTTCCCCAGCATCAAAAGGGAGCTGATAGTACTTCTCTACCTCGCAGGGGTGTTGTGAGAATACATTCAGCAATGTAAAGGGTGCTCTATAATACAGCGATGCGGCCATCTGATTACCTAAGAAGATACCTGCTCCCCACTAATTACCAGGTAACCCTTTTCTGAAAAAAACCCCACAAATATTTGTATTTCGGAGCCAAAAATTGATCAAGCCTTCCTGTTATCTAAAAACAAAAGAAAGAGAAAGGGAGGAAGAGAGAGAGAATTCTCCTGCTGACTTGTTGCTAAGCAACCATAGTCTTTGCTGTAGCTGTCTTTCATAGGCTCCACGCGCAGACTCATGCTTTCAGTTGCTGCTGATTGTCACTCCATCTATAATATGTACCAGGATATTTAGCCTCTTGTAAGTACTCACTGTTTAAAAGTGATAACATCCTCTGACTAACATTATCCAGATACTAAATGCTTCCGTCATCACCTGTGGCACAATTGACAATTCCAGTCTCTAAGACTCTTCTTACATAGTGCTTTTGTGTTAAAAGAATCACAGAAGGAGCTTTTAAATATAGTATCCAGCTGTTAAATCATAATTACAGTTGAGGCCTCTTCTGTTTGCATTCACTTATAACTTTCTCCAGAAATTAACAATTGGGCTAGTATTTCTCATAATATTGCCTTTGAAAGTTAATGCCTCTCATAATATTGCCTTTGAAAGTTTATAGTTATCTGATGTGAAGGTGGAAAGCATTTTATAGCTGTGAAGAAGGTAGTGACAATCTTCCCAACAGGAATAATTCAACATCTTCCTGCCATAAAGGGCAAGGGCCTTACGGCAGGCTGCAGATCAAAGCTCCCCAGCACAATTAGAACCTCAGTGAATTAAATTGACTGAAACTCAACCTGAGAAGGCACTGCATTTTTCTCTACCAGGATAGATCCACTGCCACAGACTAAGTAGTAAATTGTTCACAATGAGCAGTAATCAATTCTTCTTCGAGGCAAAAGCAGTGCAGATTCATTAGGCTTTGTACCACCTGGAACAGTTCCACTGACTGGTACTTCACAGGCAATGCCCCCTCCAAAGCACACCATTCTATGCATCGGGGCAAACTGCAGCTTTCCCCCTGTGTGAATGTGCAGGTGAGGGAGGATGTCAGCAGGAAGTATCCTCCCGCTTCGTATCCTTCTGACAGGAGCTGGCCACATTTGCACTCCCAAGTCCTACTCACTGCAGTCTCCATGCCAAAGGGGACAGGGAGAGGTGAGGAAGTGATAGCCCCATTACATCCTTTCTACACCAGCCAGCGGAGTTGGCCAGCCACACAGAGACTACAAGATCTTTAAGGGATACAGCTGCAGACATGCTTCCGCTGCCAGTGAGGAGGTCCAAGAAGAGGCACAAGGCCTCCCAAGTGCAGTTACTCAGGCAGTGCTGTTCCCATCCGCCCCTACTTGGGACTCTGGTCATAAGCCATAATAGAGTCCATTCTAACCAATCTTTTACATTTGTTTACAATCCCATTTGAGGCTCCATTCTTACAGTTTAAAGTCAAGAGTAAACACAACAATATTTCAGTCTCATCAGACCTTCATCAGTGACTCCTTAATGAGCCGCAAGACTTTGGCTGTGTCATGCTGTTCAGACATGCTGCATGTGATTAATATTGCAGAATATGAATCTTGAACTATGTATTTATTCTTTTCAGCATCATATACTTTTACACACAGTTAATTATTTTCCATTGTTCTGCCTTTGGCAATAGTCCTCTTAATTAACTGGGCTAAGATCTGCTCTTATTTACACTCGGGCATCTAAAATGAAGTTAATAAAGTTGCATGATGTATACAAAACAAGAATTTTATCCACTCTATGTACAAATAAAATGTTCCACTGCCTTAATGATTAACAAATAAATTAAAACAAGATACAATATTAAACAATGAATTAAATGTCTCATTAAATGACTGGGAGATATTCATTTTAAGTGGCTTTTAGATGCACATTTAAAATATGACTTGCTGGTATTAGTTTAATATCTGGTACAATACTATCTGGTAATGAATGTAATTTTGGAGGAACTAAGACCTTAGGTGAAATCCTGGTTCTGTGAAATTCAGTGGGAGTTTTGCCATTGACTTCAATGGGTTCAGGATGTCACCTCTTGCTTTTTTTGGTTACAGAAAGAAGAGGTCTCAATTACCTGCTTAGACCAGTTGCATCCTTTCCCCATGTTCTCACTCCGTTTTCTAAGCTAATTTTCTCTCTCTTACTCACCCCTCCCCCAGCACAAATCAAGGTACCGTTGAGGATTAGGCCCAAATTCAGCAAGCAGATTAAGCACATACATTGCCAATGGAACTGCTCACATGCTCAATAGTGTGCTCAAGTGCCTTGTTGAATCAGGGCCCTAATGATGAGAGAAATAGTTTTGCTTGCATGCTGGTGGGATGAGGTACCGATACCTGAACTGGCCAGGCTGAATCTGTGGCTACACATAGGATTTCAGTCTCACCTGAAACCTCTCCCCAGGCCTAACTTCACTTGTGAAATGTTTCCAAAAACAGAAGTGGGGATCTTTGAAAGGGGAGGCAGCAATGCCGGAGTGCATTACAGCTGGTATATTGCTATCTGTCCAGGTATCTATACTACGCTCATCATAATGGAGTCTGAGTGCCCAACTATTCAAGATGACTAAGTCTCTGCTTTGGATTGTCACCAAGTGCTTCTTTCTCTCTCAAAAGTATTCTTGACAATAGGCTCTGAGGAAAGAGCCACTTAGTTCAGTATTCTGCAATATCAAATAGAAATGAATTTCCTTTACTTTCTTTTTGGCAAGCTGATGTGTTGTTGCCTGGAAAATTTCTTTCTCTGCATTTTGCGGACTGCTTAGCATATTTGTTTTCTTCTAGGTCCTTGTTTTTCCTACAGACACATTCTTGCTTTGCAATCATATTCTGAAAAGACCAGCATTCTAAAACTTGTTTTTCTTTTTCCCCTTCCAGAAGCTTCTCTGTCACACACAGCTGAAGCAATCAAACAAGCTACATCAGCAGCACAAAGGAGTGAGGAGAGACAGACATGAGCCTAATTCCACAGCTTTGGAAAGGTTTGTTTACTAGCTATTTGAACCTCGCTGGCCAACAGCTTACTGCAGCTCTGCTTCCAAACTGATCTCATCCCCAGAGATTAATTTTTACACAATCATCGTAGAGTCTGTGATAATCACTCCATAAAAAAATGAGGAGATTTGTTTTTTGAACGCAAAGGATTAGTCTTAAATACAAGTAATCTGTGGGAAGCCCTGCTGTATACATGCTACTAATCTCTTCTTTACTGTTTCCTTCTTTAGCCCTTTCCTCAATATTTGCTATAACAGAAGTGTCTGTCCCCGGCAATGGGACAGTCTGAAACACGGAGATACATTTTCCAAGTACTCAATTGGTGTGTTTGGATAAACGTGGCCTATTGAAAGATTTGCACTTGGAGGTCTAGGGAAGGTTGTCTGCTGTAGTGGCCTAGGTGAGTGGGAGCTTCTTCAATTAGTGCCCTAGGAGTCGGTATGTTAGGGCTCTATTGCGGCTTTTAGGCACAGGCCCATATCGAGGGCAGTGCTGCTCCACATGGCCCTGGGGGGGACTCCCAGTGTGCAGAGGAAATGTACATGCTACACCTTCCTAAGGGAGTGGGTAGAGTACACCCATCTCCGCACCTAGCCAGCTCTGCTGACCAGTGCACAGGTGTCAGCACCAGGGCCCTGCCTCTTCCCCTACTCTCACCCTTTGGGGTGGTTTGTATTCCCAGGCTCACTAGGTAGGAGCAGTTCTGCTCTTGGACCTCTTGAATGCTCACTGGGGTGAGGAACACACTCATTCTGGATATTCAGCTCATCCCATCATAAGTGGTTCTTTTACTTCCTTTTCAGACACTTCTTCTTTATTAATCAATGGCACTCCCACTGTTCCACACTTCTCCCTCCTTCTTTTAATGGTATCGCTTTGGTTTTATGGTATTTGAGTCCATTTTTATCACATGACACAAGATGCTGTTTGCCTTAGGGTATTATACTGCTGCCAATCACCATAGTATCTGAGAACCTTCCACATCAAATCCATAAGAATAGCAAAGTACCTAGTGGACTTCATAGAGCCTCTGGCTTGTCTCCCTTTTCAGAGTCAAAACTCTGCTTGGAGTCAGGTTTGTGTTTTGGATTTTTAAACATTATTAATTTACTGGGGGTTTGGCTGGGGTGTTTTGGCTTGGAGGGAATGGTAATGGTGTCTTCCAGGGTTGAGCACTGAAAGTTTCTCATACAATGCCCCACATGCTTTGGTGGGATCTTTATTTAAAATCAATCAATCAATCAATAAAATAATTGGCTTAAATCCTGAAATCTTTACTTTTTTTTTTACTCATCTTTACCCAGACTGAATAAAAATGTAGGACACAACTAGTTCTCCAGACCAATGAGCAGATGTCCCTGTGCCTCTAGTGGACCACATGAGGTCCTTTGAGATCTCAGCGGATCTCTGGAGTTGGATCCCTGGTCCTGTTAAGACAAACTAATCCCCTGGCAGAAGAATTCAGAGGAAACTCTATCAGAGGAACCTCATGGAACTAACCCACCCAGAAGCTGTCCTATGAGTTTTTCCATTGTAGGCAGCAATCCCCTTCCTCAAAGTGAGGGCTTCAGGATCTGTGAGATGAGAAGCAGTGGAAGTAAACTACAACATATCCAACCCTTTGACACAGTTAGTTAACTTAGGTAACAATGGGGGGGAAATAATATGACCTGATATTTATATGTATTATTATTATTATTTTATTACAGTAATGTCTGCAAGTCCCATCCAAGATTGGGACCCCATTGTCCTGGTCACTTTAAAAACAGAATAACACGTTACTGTTTCAATGTGGTTCTTCTGTGAAGCTTGTTGAATAGTCTTCAGAGAGTTCTGCTGCTAGACTGTCCAAAATACATGACCAAGACCTCCCACCTTGGTGGATTTAGCTCAGCATTCATTTTAACATGGGTTATACAGCAGCACTTGAGGAAACACCTGTTTTTTTGTTGCTCAGGTTTCCCTTTGCTACTTAGTAGGGCGCAGTGAATGGTGACACATGTCGTTCAGTCCATACAAGGTAAGCAGGAAGGTTGGGCTCACTCAGAAATAAGTAGGAGGAAGAGAATGTTTTTAAAAATGGTGAAAATAAATTGCATTTAAAGAGAGACAGCAAGACTCAGTCCAGTGTCTGGCAGAGAAGTGACCATGTCACAGAAAACAACACAGGTAAGTCTCAGCAGATGGGCTCAGGATTGAAAGGTCATGAAGGCTGAGCTCCTTTCTCACCCTTGAAAGCAGACTGCCTAGAAAGGGACAGAGGTGAATTGCTGAGGCAGGATGAGCTGCCTAAAATGCACTTAAACAACAAAGAGCCCGGTGGCACCTTACAGACTAACAGATTTATTTGGGCATAAGCTTATGCCCAAATAAATCTGTTAGTCTTTAAAGTGCCGCTGGACTCCTCGTTATTTTTGTGAATACAGACTAACACAGCTACGTCCTGATACTTGGCACAATGCACCTGTCCATCAAGTAGGAAATGGGTCTTCTTTTGATGCCTCTTCAATAGCTGCAATAGAGACAGCCCCAATGTTCCCTTTAACTAACGTCAGGCCTGTATCCAAAACCATAGATCCAAACATTCATGCACTGGTGATGTTCCCATCCAGATTTAGATGTGGATGCAAACTGCCAGGCTGGATTCTATCTCTAGAATGGGTTAAACCAAAATGCCATCTGCAAACATTCCCAACTGTTGAAAGTGCTGGGCTTTACTACCTGCCCAGGTCCAAGGAGAGGGTTGCACAGCTTGTCCCAAGGCCCACAGTTCAGTTTCCCTGTCTGAGATTAAATGACTAGAAAACCAGTACCACTGGGGTTCATTAATCTACTGGACCCAGAGGTTGTGGATAAAAAGAGGAGGAGGAAAGGAATGGTAATAGGGGAAAAAAGAATGGGAATGATGGTCCCAGACTCAGGGGACAGTGGGTCACACTGCCTGAGCTGTAGAAGGGGAAGAGTTTTGATTTGGAAGAGATTGTGGTTTGTGAGTGTTTGTCTTTCTATCTGTCTATCTGTCTCCACTCTCACTGCTGGCTCTATTCTGCCACAAACAAGCTAGGATGTTAAAATATGTCCAGTGTGGGCCCAGAATAAATTACACAGTAAACTATCCTTAGTGCATTTGTTTGCAGGTCCTGAATACAGGCAGCATACAAGGTAACAGCAGAACAGGATACACACCTCGAATACGAGGCTGGAGATATAAAATCTCTGCTGTCCTGCAGGAAAAGAAAGATCTTTTACAAGGTGCTCAGTGTTATTCAGTGGAATTCACCCTGCAGAAGAGATGGAATATAAAGGAACCAGGTCCATATGCAGAGCAAGGTAAAAGCCATAATTTGGGCTAGGGGTACAACTGTCCTGGATATTCATCTACCATCTATGGCTGTGATTTTCATTTACTTGGAATAAAAAAATCAGAGAAGCCTTCCTCTGTGATAGCCCCATCCCAAGAGGACTCTGTCTGACAGCACCACAGCTCCAGGGTTTTTGCTGCCCCAGGCAAACTAGGAAATGTCTGTCCTTCACACTATTCAGTCACACACCCAATAAACACCCACTAAACATTTTGCTTCCATAGGCAGTTGCCTACAGAGTAAAGCCATCCTTGCTGCCTGGTACCTAGCTGATCAATCCCACAGTAGTTCAAAATAAACATGAGAAGTTGAGTGTTAAGATGCTAAGGTGGAGAGTACTAGCTTGGTGTTACTTAGTCTAAAAGTGCCACTAGCATTTTGGTAATGTCCCCTTGAGCATTTTTCTCTCTCCCTGTTACAGTGATTTTACTTCTCTGTATAATTCTCAACTACCAAATCTTCAGATCCCTTGTAAAGCCCTATTTAATTAACCTTTGTCTTGCATTCATATCAAATGTGAATGGAACAGATAATTGCATGCACAGTGCTCTTTTTGCTACTGGCACATCAAAATTGTTCATTTCTTTTTACATCCTGTCCTGCTAAGAGGATAGGTTGCATCCACTCTGTCTATGGAATGGCAAACATTAACAATTTGTGGGACTGCCCTTAACTGGGATGCTTGTGTGGAGCTTAATGATTATTCGGCTATTATGAACTGTTAGAAGAGTACAGATAAGAAAAGCCATGGAAATTATTGTACATAATAAAGTCACAGAAAGGTAAGTGTCCTTCATTTCACTGAAATACATTTTGAAATGTACCTTTCCCAATAAATATATCCGTAGGGATGTTCTGAGCCTGGTGTTAGGAATATAGGAGACAGCAAGGATGCACTTAAGAATAAATTCTGTATTCTGTTCTGTAGTCCCAAGCAACACCTGAAGTAGAGCATGTCCATTGTGGTGGAGGAGGCACGTTGCCAGAAGCCCACGCAGAAGGTGACCAGCTCAGTGGAGCCTCTTTCCACATTGCCGTAGTGATGGTGTTGTGGGTGGACCAGGCTGGGCCAGGGAAAGAGAGAAAGTGGATCTGGTGAGTCTGGGACAATGTGGTTCATTCGATTATTCTCCCCTGTGGAGAGTTGAGTGAAGATTTCTGCTGCCCTGAGGCTCCAGAGTGCTCTCACTTCTGCTTCATGATTTCCGCCCAGGCCTTATAGAGTTTCTCAGTGTCAAGACCCTTTGATTGGGCTTCACAAGGCTGTCAGAGGTGTCAGCGTGTACATATAGGCTGGACAGAATTTGATTTTTATTTTTTTTGTAAGTTTGACAAATAACTGATGTTTATTTTTAAGCTTTTTATCTTTATCTCTGCAAATTTTCACTCTTGCAGGAAAATAGGGAGGGTCAGACAATAGGGAGGTCAGCAGACAATAGAGGGGAAGAGATGATAATTATTTAATAACAGTAGATGTTGAAGTTCAAAAAAAATTAAAGTTTTATAAAATATTTTAATATGGCCCAATTTTCCAGTGAAGACAAAAGCCCTATGGAGAACTTAACTTTTTCTTTACATGATAACGGGTAGAATTTTCCAAAGCACCTAAGAGAGTGAGTCACTGTAAATACATACACCTGCTTTGCAATGCCTCCTACTGGTCTTGGGCAGCTCAGCAGCATCTGCTCTCTGTTTCCCTTCCCTTTAAAACACGAATTGTCAACATCACATGTCAAAATATGCAAAGTAAATATCCTTACATCAAACTCTTAAGTTCTGAAGCAGCATTCTTTTTACTTTGCTCATCTGGAAATTGCCATTATTATTGATGGAAATATTTTTATCAGTGTGCGTTTATGGTGAAATTCACATTTATCAATAAAAATCTAACCCTTCCAAGTCTATTGATAGGCCTTCTTTTAAAAGCATTTCAGTGTCTAGACAACAAAATGAGTGGCACTTTTCTGGTCCAAGTTATCTATCTTCTCCCATAGCAGCTGGCTCATTTGGAGCACCCAGGTTCCTTGAAATACGAGCCAAATTCCACATGGCAGAATAGTCATTTAGGGCCATAATCTGGGTCTCATTGAAATCTCTCAGTGATTTCAATGGAGACAGGGTTTGGCCTTTCAGATCATATTTCATTATTCTTATTTTTTCATTTATATCAGGCCAGATCCGCAGGTTCTAACTCCGTTTTTACTCACGTTGACTTCCACAAGACTGAAGGACTTCAAGATTTGGTCCATTATTAATAGAAGACTCTTATTAGAGCAGTAGGTGTTCTTTGTTTACCTCTTCCGCAAGGGAATGTTGCTTTCACTGAACATGGAGAAGTTGCAAACTAGTGGTCAAAGCAAAATAAGGCAGGAGAATGAATGTTTCTGATGATAAATTCATAGAGCTTCACACCTCAATAGTCACACAAGTGTTGGCTTTTAAAGAGATTTTAAAACTGTTTTCAGTGCAGTCAATCAGATCAAGACCCCTCCCTTACAGTTTGGGTGCCCTAAACATAAGCTTCAAAGGAGGGGAAAAAACAAGGAATCTAACACTGAAAAGGTTCATTTTAGTAGAGCAGATCTTCAAAGCACAACTTTCCTGTCGGGTTAAAAAGACTAGGTCCCATTTTTATGAATAGGTCAAAAAGTAGGGACCTTTCTTAAGTGCACACTCAACCCAGTGAGTGTTTCTTCCGTGTGACTTCAAAGTAAATCAATGCTACTGCTTTCTTTTATGTAGCACACCTTCCTTTTCTTCTCTGTTGTTACATTCTTGCCTCTCCTTCTGTTGGATGGTTTGAAACCTTTCCCCTGTCTCCGGTTACATGTGAAGCCCTTTTATTCAACTAGCTTTTCTAGCATCAGTAAGAGGGGATGTAAACAGTCTCTTATAAATATCTTTTGGGTGCTGCTTTCTTATTGTCAGCTAGGCTAATGTCAAGAATGTGCATGGTAAGATTGTGTAGGGCTGTGGCTTGCACATTTATTAGAAATAGTATATAATCAGCTGCTGCATAGTTCTTATGTAGGTCCACAGCTTTGATTATTATATTTTTATTATTTATTTGTATTACCATAGCCCCTATAAGTCCTAGTCATGGACCAGGATCCCATTGTGCTAGGCACAGTTTTATTTGTCTAGGATACTGTAGGTCCTATAGTCTCTAGCTTTCACTGAAGATCTGTTTTTTGTATCCAGTTTTATAGCTGGGTTCATGGAGATGCAAAGAGATCAAGTCATTTTTTCCAAGGGCACAAAATGAAAGCTCCTTCAACAGGTGAGCCCTTTTTTGTGACAGCTGGATCAAATGTCTTGTCTGTATGTTGTGAGTCTTCACTCTTATACAGTACACTTGTAAGTTCTTGCTGGCAGCACTCTAGCATTCCAGGAGACTTTAAATAGGAACTAACTCTGGTCCTGGATGGAGAAGGCCTTTGTCATGTACTTCCCCTCCATCTCACAGCCATTTAGTGCATTTAAAATGTCCTTGCCCTTTCAGATAACCTCTCACCTCGGGGAGTGTCTGAAGTCCCAGGAAAATACGTGTTCTATTCTATCTGACTGCTGATTCAGGAGTCAAGAGCTAATGATAATCATGTAGCTCCTCTGGGATCTGCTACCAGTCATTTCCCCAGCACCCATCATTCCAGCTCAGTTACTTCACACTGGATACGCTGCTAATGCAACTTAACAATGGTAATGGGTGCAGATCCCTTTCCCACTAAAGGCAATAGCAAAACTCCTACTGATTTCAGCAGTGCAGGACTGAGCTCTTTGTAATACCTGTAGCTTAAACTCCATTCTTCATTAAAAATAAATTGCACTGGCAGCTCAGTGACTGCATAGGTCACATCAGATCTGGAAGGCTGCAGGTGGCCAAAATATTGTCCGCCTCTGCTTGCTCTGCTGTCTAGTTAAGGAACAGTGAAGTAAGCCATGTCTGGATTTTGTTTTTCTGGAGTGATTTTGAATTTTTCTTTATTTAAAATTGTTTTTGAGGGATATACTACCCAATCTTTTTAGGGCCCTCACCTTACAGACTGTTGAAATACAATTTGGAACTCATATTTCAGTGTTAAATAATATAGATTGTGTTGGTTTGAAAGGTCTTCTAAACAGAAAGCAAATGCCTGTAAAATTCTTTCTGCATTTGACATTGATCTTGTAAATGAATCTATAAAGCCATCCAGCCCACCAGCTGATCCTGCTTTCAGCCTGAAGAGAATCATTGTTATTTATATAGATGCTTCTGTTTTACATGATGCTATACAACAGGGGCAAATCCAGTCCTCAATATATGGCTTGAGAAGACAGAGCATGCACTGGGGAGATGCATGGAGGATTGGGCCAAGCAATGCTCCTTCCAGGCTTCTCTGTGGCTACTGTTGCATCCTCAGGACTGGAGTCTCAGGCAGGTGCCTCCTGTCTGCCAAAGGAAGACCATCTGGTGAATCCATCATGGATCCATCAGCTCTAGATCTGAGTCCTTCACTGGCCTGCCCTCAACCCCAAGTGTGTATAAGGAGTCTCGCAGAGCACAGAGGGAATACAGATCCCATTCACAGGCCACTGAAAACCCAGTCCTCTTCCCATATAATGAACTTAAGCAAAAAAATGTAAAACAAGTCCACTAAGTCCTTCTTCTTGTTCAGCCAATTGCTAAGACAAACAAGTTTGTTTACATTTACTGGAGAAAATGCTACCCGTTTCTTATTTACAATGTCACCTGAAAATGAGAACAGGTGTTTGCATGGCACTTTTGTAGCCAGCATTGCAAGGAATTTACATGCCAGATATGCTAAACATTCATATGCCTCTTCATGCTTCGCCCACCACTCCAGAGGACATGCTTCCATACTGATGATGCTTCTTAAAAAAATAATGCATTAATTTAATTTGGGACTGAACTCTTGCAGAGAATTGTATATCTCCTGCTCTGTGGTTTTACTCACATTCTGCCATATATTTTGTGTTATGGCAGTCTCACATATGTTGTTTGATTTAAGAACACTTTCACTGCAAATTTGACAAAATGCAAAGAAGATACCAATGTGAGATTTTTAAAGATAGCTCAGCACTCAACCCAAGTTTAAGAATCTGAAGTGTCTTCCAAAATCTGAGCGGTAAGAGGTGTGGAGCACGCTTTCATAAGTCTTAAAAGAAAAGAACTCTGATGCAGAAACTACAGAACCCAAACCACCAAAAAAGAAAATCAGCCTTCTATTGGTGGCTTCTGACTCAGACAATTAAAATGAATGTGTGTCAGTCCCTACTGCTTTGGATTGTTATCGAGCAGAACCTGTCGTCAGCTTGGCAGAATACGGGTAAAACCACAGAGCAGGAGACATTCAATTCTCCCCCAAGGAGTTTGGTCACACATTTTAAAATACTGTTTCTTCAGTTTATCTTTTTTACAGTGCAAATATTTATAATAAAAAATAATAATATAAAGTGAGCACTGTACCCTTTATATTCTGTGTTGTAATTGAAATCAATATATTTGAAAATGTGGGAAAACATTAAAAATATTTATAATAAATTTAAATTGATAATCTTTTATTGTTTAACAGTGTGATTAAAACTGTGATTAATAGTGATATTTTTTATCTCATGATTAATCATGATTAATTTTTTTAATTGTTTGATAGTCCTAATAAATATGCAGGTTGTACCACTTCCAGATGTATTATTTCAAGGCCAGATTAAGGAAATCCAGGGCCTTAGGCATACCACAACACAGAGATATGTATCATGCTCTCTGCAGACTCTGATCACTGCATTAGGTATAATCAAGTGACATTTTCAAGCTTTTCTTCACAACAATGAGGACTCAAGACTTAAATGAAAACTGTGATTCTGATGTAGTCATCTGACTCCAGGATTTGGGAACCCTAGGCAAAGACCTAAAGTGCTTATGCCTTAAACCCGTCCTGCATTCTGTCATTATTCTAACATTCTTGCTTTATTCAGACTGAATTCAATAAGGAGCAGCATTCCCTCTTTTCATAAGTACATTTCCCAAAGAAATTATGTATTCTGAGGGTATGATCCAAAATAGCCAGGAGCTTTGACTAACAAGAGCTAGGAATGCACTCAGAACCATTCACTTAAATGATGGCTGTAGAATTATGGATGGAATAAATTTGATAGGGAAGACAGGCACCTCCTGGAGAGTTTCAAATGTAGTCAAGACAATAGCTCCTACTAAATTCCTATAGGGTATTACTACCATATTTCTACTGCGCATAGGCAAATTAGAACAGACATTTATCAATGCATATCATTAGCAGCAAAGAATTTTTAGCCATCATGGACACCAAGGTTTTCATGGCTACAACAAAGGATGAAGGGATTCTCTGTAATGTTAAATCACGAATATCTTTTTTTTTTAATACACTTTGCAAAACACGCAGCAAATAATGACATTTCCAAGTTTATCACCCCAGTCCCTTGTTCGAAGCTGCATGGAATAAAAAGACATATAACTAAGGAGAAATTTTCACAGATTGTAGCAAAGGAAGCTTCTTGTACCTGGGCCTCCGCACTTCTTCCATTTAGAAGCCCTAAGGCAAACCAAGATTCTCTGTCAATTACAGAAAAATCAATGAAGATACTGTTCAGGACTCCCTTTCACCATTCAGTGCAGATGATATTCTTCACTTTCTAGCACTGATTCATTTACTTTCAACCTCTCTGGGGGCTACTGACATATTGCTATCTTTGAAGAATCTGAAGGAAAAACTGCCTTTGTTTCCTACTGCAACTTGTTTGAATGCACAGCGCAGTATCCTGAAACTAGTCTGTGGCTTTGTAAAGACTGGGGTGTATCATACAAGTGAAATAAAAATTAAAGTGGTGTTTGGTATAATTCGATATCCAACCTTTTAAATATCTGTAGCCAAGAACCTTTAAACTGCCATCTCCTTAGATCTCAAATGCTAAAAAGGATTGAACCTGGTTAGGATTTCAATGGGAGACTTCTAGTGATAATCAAAGTGGTTCCAAGAACTCGCACTGGTGCATCAGAAACTGACTCTTTTCCCTGAATGTCATTTGGACCCTCACTCTGTCAAAACACAAAGTTCAAGGGTAAGGGTAGTGATGCTGAAGTTGCTGCTTTTAGGATGAAACAAAACCAATCTTCTTCTGGAGATGATCAAAGATCCCATAGCTCTTTTTGCAAAACTAGTTTTGTTAGCCTCATTATCTTGATCAAATCACAGTTAAAATGATTGAATTCTGCCTATGTACAATTACCCCTACAGGTGCAATTGGATACAGTCCCATTGCTCAGTCCCATGGTTCATCTAGTAAAGCCTTATGCTATACAGAAATATTGTGTAGATAGTTGTAGGCTGCATTATCTTCATTACCTTAGTCCTTGAAAAGAGCGGTCTTCTGTGTTTCAACAGTCCTGCAATCTCCAGATATTTTGGCATACAGTTTGGCATTCAGATAACATTACAAGTCACTTACAATAAATCCTACTCTGTATCTTGGTTTACCAATTGTTACAAAATCTTCTTTGCCTCTGTACCACAGACCACTCAGAATGCACTGACATTGATTTCGCTGCTGCTGCTAACACCTTGAATTGACACGTGCTTCCCTCCTGAACTATTGTTTGTACATAAATTGGAAATGTACTACATATTTGCTTTATTTAATTATTTGCACTGGCATTACGTTGTTCATATACATAGACAATGATGATTAAAACAACTGATGAAAAAATTATGCTTTCCATGAGCCAACGTGAGGCAGTGTATGCAAAAGGAACTATAGATACAGCAGCATACATGTGCATAATTCAATAAAAGCCTCTTTGGTTGAACCACAAATACTATGTAAAGACTTTTCATGTTTTCTACTTGACTTATGATAACCACATCTGATTCACTCAAAACTTTCACTGGAACTCCAAAAATTAAATATTTAAAATGCATTGTAATAGCATGTTAAAACTCTTTTCAGGGGTCATTTGTGGAAGGAATACGTGCTACTTGGGCACATCTACACAAACACTCTGCAGCAAGCTGGGGTGTCACTTTACCCCACACTAGCCTGCCATGCTCCGAGTGTCCGTGTGGGCCCTGCTACTACACACTAAATGTTCCCTAGTTTGCTTTGATCTACCCTGCTTTAAACATGGAGATAGATTTACACTCCAGCTTGCTGCAAATTAAATGTTTGTGTAGACAAGACTATAAGCAATATTCTATTCTCACTCTTTAACTTCTGTTAATGAGAGTGGGAGTTCTGTACAAAAATCAAGGGATGGTCCTATATTTTCTGTGAGGCCCAAAAGCAGTGCTAGAGATGTGCTAAGACAGATAAATACTGTTATTTTTATGGGGTCCTAAGGCCCAGGAGACACTTGGCCTTGTAGGGGTGCAAAAGTCCCAGAAGACTTCATCTGTTTGTCAAGATATTTATATGGCCCTCATCATTACCATAATATCTGAATGTGTAAGCTTGCTTTGCATTGGAATCGCTAGTCTTGGAAGACTGATTTGGCATGCAAAGGGTGGGGTACATTACCCATTTCATGGCAGAGAATAGGATAGTTGACCAGAGGACAAAGAAATCATATAATTGGTCTACTCCTTACTTCCTAAGTAGCCTTACTTCCTAATTTTATTAGTCTTTCTGGCCTCCGCTAAAGCCATATAGATAGCCAGGAGTTACTATATCCTGCAGGACTCAGGTCTTTACACTGACGCCTGAAGGATCAGTCTCTTTCTGATCATAGGGCCTGCCCCCGTGCTGGGCTGCTTACTGGCCCCAGCCACCTGCTGGGCTCTGGCAGGAGCTGAGCTGCCCCCAGTTTGGGGAAGAGGAGGCAGCATGAGTGGGGCCAGGGCTTGGCTAAGGGGAGGCTTAGCCTCCCTTGGCCTATTATACCCCCTGCCCATGGCTATAGGGACCCTAACTTAATTGAATGGGATGAGAATAATTTTATAAACGTGACATTGGATGATCCACTGGAAGGGTTGCATTCGAGGCCTGCTCTTCCGGAATTGGGCAAGCACCTGGCACATACAAAAATCTGTGTTGAAATCACATTGAGCCAACCCCAGTCAACGGGTTCTCCCTTAGATCAGGAGGGATGTTCCTCTTTAACTCATTCTCATGGTAGATGATTTTTCATATTGCAGCACCTAGACCAGGGGTGGCCAACATGTGGCTCCAAAGTCACATGCGGCTCTTCAGAAGTTAATATGCGGCTCCTTGTATAGACACCGACTCTGGGGCTGGAACTACAGGCGCCAACTTTTGAATGTGCTCACTGCTCAACCCTTGGCTCTGCCACAGGCCCTGCCCCCACTCCACCCCTTCCCGCCCCCTCCCTGAGCCTGCAGTGCCCTCGCTTCTCCCCCCTCCCTCCCAGAGCCTCCTGCACACCACAAAATAGCTGATTGGGAGGTGCGGGGAAGGAGGGGTAGGCGCTGATCAGCGGGGCTGCCAGTGCATGGGAGGCGCTGAGAGCAGGTTGGGGGAGCTGATGGGAGGCTGCTGATGTATTACTGTGGCTCTTTGGCAATGTACATTAGTAAAGTCTGACTCCTTCTCAAGCTCAGGTTGGCCAACCCTGACCTAGACACACACAGGTGGCTTAGAAGAGCGTTTCCATAAGAACATAAGAACAGCCCTACGGGGTCAGATCAAGGTCCATCTAGCCAGGTATCCTATCTTACAACAGTGGCCAGTGCCAGGTGCCGCAGAGGGAATGAACAGAACAGGTAATCATCAAGTGATCCATCCCATTACTCATTCCCAGTTTCTGGCAAACAGAGGCTAGGGACACCATTCCTGTTCATCCTGGCTAATAGCATTGATGGACCTATCTGCCATGAATTTATCTAGTTCTTTTTTGAACCCTGTTATAGTCTTAGCCTTCACAACATCCTCTGGCAAGGAGTTCCACAGGTTGACTGTGCATTCTGTGAAGAAATAATACTTCTTTTTATTTGTTTTAAACCTGCTGCCTATTAATTTTATTTGGTGATCCCTAGTTCTTGTGTTATGAGAAGTAGTAAACAACACTTCCTTATCTACTTTCTCTGTACCAATCATGATTTTATAGACCTCAATCATATCTCCCCTTAGCCATCTCTTTTCCAAGCTGAAAAGTCCCAGTCTTATTAATCTATCCTCATACGGAAGCCATTCCATACCCCTGATCATTTTTATTGCCCTTTTCTGAACCTTTTCCAATTCCAATATATCTTTTTTGAGATGGGGCGACCACATCTGCACACAGTATTCAAGATGTGGGTGTACCATGGATTTATATAGAGCCATCATGATATTTTCTGTCCTATTATCTATCCCTTTCTTAATTATTCCCAGCATTGTGTTTGCTTTTTCGACTGTCGCTGCACATTGAGTGGATGTTTTCAGAGAACTATCCACAGTGACTCCAAGATCTCTTTCTTAAGTGGTAACAGCTAATTTAGACCCCAACATTTTATATGTATAGTTGGGATTATGCTTTCCAATGTGCATTACTTTGCATTTATCAACATTGAATTTCATCTGCCATTTTGTTGCCCAGTCATGCAGTTTTGAGAGATCCTTTCATAGCTCTTCTCCTGGGTCTTAACTATCTTTAGTCATTTTGTATCATCTGCAAAATTTGCTACCTCACTGTTTATCCCTTTTTCCAGATCATTTGTGAATATGTTGAATAGGACTGGTCCCTGGGGGACACCACTATTTTCTTCTCTCCACTCTGAAAACTAGCCATTTATATCTACCCTTTGTTTCCTATCTTTTAATCAGTTACCAATCCATGAGAGAACCTTCCCTCTTATCCTGTGGCAGCTTACTTTGCATAAGAGCCTTTGGTGAGGGACCTTGTCAAAGACTTTCTGAAAATCTAAGTATATTATATCCACTGGATCCCCTTGGTTGGTCCACATGCTTGTTGACACTCAGAGAATTCTAGTAGATTGGTGAGGGATGATTTCCCTTTACTAAAACCATGTTGACTCTTCCTCAACAAATTATGTTCATCTGTGTCTGATAATATTGTTCTTTATTCTTCACTTCTTCCTTCTCTGCCCCTTTTTTTTTTTAACTGGGCTAGCAACCACCTCCAGAAAACGAGCTCTTTAAAGGGTCTCCCTAATACTGCATTTGTATAATCTGTGTAAATATCTGTAGACTCAGTGTTTAAAAACCAGCCTCTAATAAGGCACTTAATTCTGCCAGCGTTTTGAGGCTCTATTCTGCCCCATCCCCAATATTCATGAATTCTAGTGGTCCTAATTCACACACATAGGCCATTGACTTCAGTGTGCCTACCTGCTAAAGAATTTGCAGAATTGGACCCTTTCATGATTGCTTAAGACAATTTTAATGCATTTTTGTGTGTGCAAACCTTTTTATTTAAAGGTTACTCATGAAAAATGTATATCTTGTGTTTATGAAACTTGCTCTTTGGGTGACTGAGTCTGTAATGTATGTAGTACAGGATTTAGACACACTGTTTGTAGATGGGCAAGCAGTTTACAAAGACCCTATAGAGGTATTGGGCAATTTAAAAACAGATGTTGTTGACTTCAAAGGCTATTTCAAAATGTAGCACTTGGCTATGTTTTCTTTAAAACGTACCATAAGTCCTAAACATTTTTTTAAAATTAAATGTAATTAAACTGCTTCATAAACAAATCACTGAGCAAATTTCATCTCAAACCTGAGCATATTTGAGTGTTGTAAGTGGAGAAATATTTGGTGTGAATGGGAATTTTGACTCCTGCGTTTCCCTTTGCTCCACCAGCCTTCCTTATAACGCTTGCCCCGCTGTGCCGGAGCTCTTGGAAGCACATTATACTTTTTTAAAACTAGTTTTTGTAGCACCAGCATCATCCAGAGCTGAACCCCACAAACCCTTCTTGCAGGGACTCTTAGGGGAAGTTCTGAAGATGGGAGACCTCCTCACGTGGGGGCTGGTGGGTGGCCCGGGGTTTCTCTGGCCACAGAGGGGGCTTGGGTGGTGTGAGGGGGGCTCGGGCATGGGGGAGTTCTGGTGGGGGGAAGCAGGGAGGTTCGGGCTGTGTGAGGGAGCTCAAGCGCGGGGAAGCAGGGGCTCTGGTGGGGTCGGGTGGTGTGAGAGGGTTCAGGTGTGGAGGAGAGGGGGCTCTGGTGGGGGAAACGTGGGGGTTCGGGCGGTGTGAGGGAGCTCAGGCATGGGGAAGGGGGGCTCTGGTGAGGGAAATGGGAGGGTTCAAGTGGTGTGAGGGGGCTCGGGTGTGAGGAAGGGGGGGTCTGGTGGGGGAAACAGGGGGGGTTGGGCGGTGTGAGGAGGACTCGGGCATGGGGAAGGGGGGCTCTGGTGGGGTCAGGCAGTGTGAGGGGGGCTCGGGCATGGGGAAGGGGGGTCTCTGGTAGGGGAAATGGGGGGGTTGGGCAGTGTGAGGGGGCTCAGGCGTGGAGAATGGGGGGGTCTGGTGTGTGAGAGGGGCTCGGGCGTGGGGTCTCTGGTAGGGGAAATGGGGGGTTGGGTGGTGTGAAGGGGGTCTCTGGTGGGGAAATGGGGGGGTCGGGCAATGT
The DNA here is from genome assembly GCF_003597395.2 of Chelonoidis abingdonii. Lineage (NCBI taxonomy): Eukaryota > Metazoa > Chordata > Testudines > Testudinidae > Chelonoidis > Chelonoidis abingdonii. Next base: position 21,498,245 of record NC_133774.1, read on the forward strand.
GAGGGGGCTCGGGCATGGGGAAGATGGGTCTTTGGTGGGGCAGATGGGGGGTCGGGCGGTGTGAGGGGGGCTCGGGCGTGGGTCTGGCGGAAGGCGCGGCCCTATAGCTATCTGCATCCCTCCCCACCCATCTGAATGCAGCCCCACCAGGCAGCGTGTGGCCACCGTGGCTCCTACGTTCATTAGCGCCGCTCCTAAGGTTCATTCATTACCGCCGGTGCCCGCACGGCCCGGTAACGCTCGACCCCCAGCCCGACCGGCGGGAACGGGCCTGGCCTGAGGGGCAGCGGCGCCTCCCAGCCCCCGCGCAGCCGGCTGCCATTTCAGCGCCGCCTGCAGCTCCGAACCCCCCATTTTATTTGTAATTCCTCCTTGTGCCCGCTCGCAGCTCCCGTGGCTCCGGATTGCCTCTCGGAGTTGCCTCCCCCGCCCTCCCCCCGCGACACACACGGCGCCATCGCAGCTCGCTCGCTGTAACGCCAATGGGCCGGTTTCTCTAGCTTCTCCCCCACCCCATCCCCCCACCCCACCGCTTGCAACTCCATTGCTTTCCCAGGCATGAGAAATTGCAAAATGGTCCGGGTGGCTAGTGTGCTGGGGCTGGTGATGCTCAGCGTGGCTCTGCTGATCTTATCCCTCATCAGCTACGTGTCCCTGAAAAAGGACAATATCTTCACCACTCCCAGATATGCCAGCTCGGGAGTGCCCAGAATGTACATGTTCCACGCTGGATTCAGGTAAGTGCCCGCTGTTTCTCGCTCCGTTTTAAGGCGGATGGATGCACACGGGGTGGCGGGGGGAGTCTTGCATCTCGGCTTTCCCCATTAGCCCAGGCATCCTTTGATGGGTGCTTTTAAAACGAAACAACACCCTGCGAGTCAATCGATGTGCTCGCTCTGCTCTGGGCTTTCGCACCAGCGGCCAAAACCACAGGGCCCCTTGGTCTGTGTGGTGGGGAGGATGCTGCTGACTGACCTGGGGGAAAGGCTCATGTTAGTTGATGATCATGGTGGCTACACGCCCGGTTCATATATATTCCAGGGGGCGAGCTAATGGCGCAGGCGCCCTGGTCCCCTGGATTGAGGTGGGGAAACGGTGGGAGTCCCGTCCCCCCTAGACGTCTTCCCTTGCAACCCTCCCCCCTTTGGCAGTTCCCCCCACCAGGGAGATTCCAGCCCTGGGGCCAGCGCAAAGCCACTCCCGGTAGAGGGCTCCAGGCTCAGGGCACAAGATGCTGTCTAGACCCCCAGCACCTAGAGCGGTTCCCAGCTCTCCTTCCTCCCCAGCCTGCTGTTCTTCAGCTGGAGAGAGAGAAAAGTGGCTCAGATCCCCATCTTGCATGGCGCTTTGCACGTGATGGGGGTACCGAGGGGACCACACTGCAGCATCCCCCGGAAATCCAAGGGGTTGAGCCCGACGAGAGGCGAACGGGTCTGGGTCATATCGGTGGGGCTGGAACTCCTTGCTGAAACGCTCTGTGCTGGCTGATGCAGTCCGTGTGCAAAGCCCGTTGCATCTTCTAGGGGACACATGAAGAGAGATTCCCTTCCCTACCCTACAGTGCTGAGCTTTCTGAACAAGGGCAGCCTACAAGCCAAATCCCTCAGAGAAATGCAGGACACTCTGGTGGAGTGGAAGGAGAGTTGTTAAACTGCTGGTGTTTCTGAGGCTGGGGTGGGGGTGTGGGCAGAGAGAGAGAGAGAGAAAGGAGACAGGAAAGCGGGATGAAATGAGCAGGCAGAACCCTCATCATAATAACCCAGGCCCAGGGAGCTGGGCTGGCTGCTGGAGGCTGCCTGCTGGTCGATCGCTGTCCGTGGTGCTGATTTATGCTCTGAACCTGCCTATCTATTTGACTTCAATTCCAGCACGGTAATATTTTTGACGGCCATTTTATGAATTCTGCAATGCACAGAAATGTGTAAAGTCTTTCTTCCCCTCCGTTCAGATTGATTTAAACAGGGAGACCAGACTACGACGGGGGAAATGGAGATTTTGCTCAGTTAGTTCCCTGCCCATTAAGTCATCCGCACTGAAACAGACAGAATCTTTAAACTCAGCCCTGAACAATTTGTTAATTCTGTGTGTGTGTAAATGCGTGCGTGCTCATTTTTCAGGTCCCAGTTTGCACTGAAGTTTCTGGACCCTTCATTTATACCAATTACAAATTCTTTGACACACGAGCTGCAGGAAAAGCCTTCCAAATGGTCGTTTAATAGAACAGCATTCTTACATCAAAGGTGAGAGAGAATCAAACCAAGGGACTGTTTTGTTAGGCATAGGGCTCTAGTCTAGCCCCATGTGGTGCAGTTATCCCTCTCCCTATGTACCTGCGGTTGGTGTTGTAACCCAGGGGGCACTCACCCCTGCAGCACCTCCTGCTGGTCACTTCGAGAATTAGCTCAAATTCCAGTTTGGAGCGCCCTCAGCAGGCCGGTGATTCCTGCTACGGGCCCCGTGTCCCTCCCTGGACCCCAGTGCCCCTTTTACGTGGGGTTCTGCCCCCTGGTAGTAACCCCTTTCTTTTAGGGGTTTCCCCTCCCTGGGAACCCCCCCACCCTCTATCCCCACTTTGCTTCAGTGTCTTGGCTACTGCCAGTCACTGTCTAGCCCCACACCCTGGGGCAGACTGCAGTATCAGCCACTCATCATCAGCAAAGGAGTTTGGACCTGCTGCCTTGGCCTACCCCTGGGTTGCACCCTACAACCCCAGTACCTCCTGGCCTAATTCTAGGCCACAGCCTGGGGCTTTCTAGGCAGGAGCTCCCCAGCTCCTTTGCCTTTCCCCAGCACTGCTTTACCCTAGGTACCTGCTCTGGTTCTCAGCAGCCAGCCCTTCTCCCTCTACAAGCAGAGGAAGACTCTCTGGGCTCCTGGCTTCTCTGCCCTTTTATAAGGGCCTGTGGCTCAGTTTGGGGTGTGGTCCCAGCTGCTGCCACTTCCCCAATCAGCCCAGCTTAAAAGGCTGCTTTCTCCAGCCCCGACCCCTTTCCCAGGCTGTTTTTAACCCCTTCCGGGCCAGAGCAGAGATCCACTCTGCTACAGTGTGTAGTTAGAAAATATAATGAGGCAATTATAAATACTGAACTCTGAGTAACTTGCCAGAACTCTTGAGACAAAGAGTAAGTCTGAACATGTCCCAACAAGGTGAAGTGTTCAAAAAAATATACAAAATGAAATACATCACTGCCTTAGGGTAATTTATTATTTCGTTAAAGAACAGAAGCTGTTTTACAGCAATGGAATATTACTGTTATACTAATGGAATGTGACCAGGTTTATCCAAATGATAATTAATTTGCTATTATTTCAAGAGAATTTAAAAAACTTTAAGAATCAATATATAAATATCAAATATTATATTCATTAAAATACACAAAATTGTTTTAGTGAAACTTCTCAGCCAATTAGCAACCAGTACTTCTGTAAAAATGCAGACTAGGTCTTTCTTTATAACCATAGCTGTTTCTGGTTGTCTAAAACATGGGGAACATGATGGAAACATTTCTGATCCAATTACAATTCATTCTTTCTATAATGATTTTCACCTCAACTTCACCAAATTCCGTTTAACAAGATGACAACATGGCAATGGAAATTATTCCTCAGTTCCCCTCATTTCCTCAAAACTCAACATTTACAAGAATTTAATATTAGGTGAAATGCCTTTTAGGTGAAGTGCTCTTCTTCAACTTGTGATACTAATGCTGGTGAATGATGGGCCAGTCTTCATTCTTTCTTTACGTATATATGTGTTTAGCCATTGATCTTCAGTCAGTGGAGCTTTCTGCTTAGAGATTGATGCTGCAGTCTGGGTCAATAACATTATAAGAATACAAATTTTCCATGAACATTGCCCCATGTTTTTAAAGGCTAGATTGTGGCTTGGACTACACAACCAGGCAGAGGAGTAAGGACTTCCTTAACACCCCTGTGCAGCTGGTCTTGGGTTTTGGCACAAAGGAGAGAGCTGAGCAATGTGTCCACTAATTGTTTCCTTGGAATGGGTAGGAGAGGTGGTGAACTTTGGCTCCACTCTCTCTACTCTTTGGTCTCTAGTCAACACACCAGATGAGGCAGGGTGAAGCTATGGGAAATAATTTGTGGCTGGTACAGCCCAACACTAAATTACAACCCTTCAGGGGCCAGAGAGGAGCAGAGAGGAAATTGTGGTTCTTCCCTGGGGTGTTCCTGGAATGACATCACAATGTGCCACCACTATGGTCTGTGCTCTTGCAGCACAGTCTACCCTTAAATAAATAGCTCAACTGCACCTCTATGTTGATGTTAGTTAATGCCTCAAGATCTGCCTTGCATTTGTCTGTTAGCAATAGACCATAATTAGGGTACCCACTGGGATTTCATTAATGCTTAGACATTTGAGGAAGGCAAGCTGGAAGAGAGGTTGTTTGTTTTTCATAAACATGAGCAAATAAAGCAGTAATGGTTCATTTTCTAGTTTTATCCTCTGCAGGCGAAATTCCAGAGTGTTTTTAGGATTCATAATAGCCCTTTAAAAATTCCAGTTTGCTTGTTCAAATGAGCTATTACAGTATTATGTTTATGTAAGGGGAGACAGTTGAATATCATTTGTTTTGTGACTCAAAGCTTCTTAATGAGGTACAAGAAGCACTTGTATTAAAAATTTAGCTACATTACTGTTAATACAATTGAATATTCTTTACTGCTTCATTTTGTTTTAAGTACATCTTGGCATATGAGAGCTATCCAGTCTCACCAAAGCACTTCAGTTCACTACCATGGGTGAAATTTACCGCTATCCAGAAGATCAGCACAGGGCCCAGGCATTGTCCTCAAGTCAGGGTTTAAATAGGATTTAGTCTTTTTGCTGAGGCTCTGCACAGCAGTGAACTTCATCCCATGTAAACAGTACACAGTTACAATCATATGCCTCAAATGTAAGAATTAATCAAGTATTATAATGTTGATATTATTCTGGGCCAGATCCTCAGCTGATGCAAATCAGCATCATCCATTAAAGTCAGTGGAGTTAAGAAGGTTTGAGGATCTGGTCTTACAACTCTTGTCAGTTCATATCCATTTGAAAGCTGTTGCATTGCAACCCTCAGCTGGAATAACTTCACTCCAGTTGTTTCAATAAAACCAATCATGACATAAGAAAGAAAACCTCTATTTTGTATAAAGGAGAGAAATATAATGAAATATTTTATTTTGATTTTTTGTATTTTATTTTAGGCAAGGAATTCTCCAGCATGTTGATGTAATAAAAAATTTTTCTTTGACCAAGAATAGTGTTCAGATTGGACAGCTGATGCATTATGATTATTCCAGCCATAAGTATGTTTTCTCTATTAGCAATAACTTCAGATCACTGCTTCCAGATGTCTCACCTGTCTTGAATAAGCATTATAACATTTGTGCTGTTGTTGGAAATAGTGGAATCCTTACAGGGAGTCAGTGTGGACAAGAAATAGATAAGTCTGATTTTGTTTTTCGTTGCAACTTTGCTCCAACTGAGGCTTTCCAAAAAGATGTTGGAAGGAAAACCAACCTTACAACCTTCAATCCCAGCATCCTGGAAAAGTATTACAACAATCTTTTGACCATTCAAGATCGCAATAACTTTTTTCTAAGTTTAAAAAAGCTTGATGGGGCCATTCTTTGGATCCCAGCTTTTTTCTTCCACACTTCAGCAACTGTTACAAGAACCTTGGTTGACTTCTTTGTTGAGCATAGAGGGCAATTAAAGGTCCAGCTGGCTTGGCCAGGAAATATAATGCAGCATGTCAACAGGTTTGTATTTTTCATGTATTTCACTCATTGAAACATATATCACTAATCAACTACTTTATTGATTTTTCATTCACAATTCACCTTATGTGCAATGTCTAAAAGTTAGGACCTAATCCTGCTCTCATTGAAGGCAATTGAAGTTTTGCCATTGACTTCAATGAGAAGCAAAATTGGTCCCTTAAGGTGAAATTCCCCCATGCAAAAGAGTAGCACAAGGTCAATGTGGCATTTAATTCAGCAAAAGTGGGATGTAAGTGGTTGCATGGGTTTTGTGCTGTCCCACTGCACAAGGGTGAATCACACAATGAATATAGCACTACAGCACCATCAACCTTTGCTGTAAGTACTATAAGCCAGCCTATAGCCAGAGTCATCATATAAACAAGGTGACTTGACATAAGCAGAGTTGCATTTCAGAATAGTTTAAATTCTAGGCACTCTTGTTCAGATTGAAGACTGTAAATGCAATGCAATAATACTGGCATAAGTAGTGCATAGCCTTGTAATGGCTGTCTGCACAAGGGTTAATTTAACCCTAAGACCATGATCCTGCAGTTGCCTCCACATAGGCAAAGAGAAGCCCATGTGTAGCCCAGACGGTGTCAATGGAGTTCTGCAAAAGTGAAGGGATCTTTCTGCAGACAGGGAATACTTTGCAGGATTGGGGACTAACCAACCGATGTCCTAATGGGCACCATTGCAGAGAGGTACAAAAGAGTCTGTGATAAACTTGTGCAAGGATATCATTTTCAGTAACAGTATGTTATACTCATGCTGTTTTAATAAGGCCTAACCTAATAGTAACCCTAATATTATTCATATGATCACTTATGAATATTGACATTCTCCACCCACCATCCTGTTTTCTTATAAATGGTCATATACAGAATTTGTACCTGAATCAGCCTCTGCTTATTATTTCACAGGTACTGGAAAAATAAACATTTGTCACCCAAGCGACTGAGCACAGGTATTCTTATGTATACTCTTGCTTCTGCAATATGTGAAGAGATCCACTTGTATGGGTTTTGGCCATTTGGATTTGATCCTAACACCAGGGGAGACCTCCCATACCATTACTACGATAAAAAAGGAACAAAGTTCACTACCAAGTGGCAGGAGTCCCACCAGTTGCCTGCAGAATTTCAGTTGCTCTACAAAATGCATGGTGAAGGACTAACTAAACTGACTTTGTCACATTGTGCCTAAGAACTTAAAACTTGAAGTGCCAAATGATTGTTTAAAAAGTGCCCAAAACTGAATTAAACATTCTTTAAAATATAATTCTAAAAAAAAAAAAAAGAAAAAAACTTAAAATATTTTCCATAATATAAAGATGCTTTTTAATCGCCCTTATCACAACTCATCAAAAGGTTTCAGCATATTTAGCAATGCAGAAGTGTTTATCAAAATGTACCAACACTATTCATGGACCAGGAAAGTTTAAACTATTTAAGATAGATATTTTGCATTTATAGATATGCTACTAAATACATGTTTTAAAATATTTTCATATATATATATATATTTTAACATTACACTAAATGCCTCTAACCTCCAAATTTTAATGTTCCATGGAGATTAGAATTAGAACCGTTAGTTTAAAATATTTTGCTTATCTTGCAGCTATTACTATTAGCAGTGAAACAAACACATGTTGCCATGGCTAATTGGAGAAAGCTAATTAACATTTTCATTTACTATCGAGTTCTAGTTCTTTAGAATGGACTCTGATTTTCACAGCTTGCATATCGTCTGTGGTCTTCTATTTTACATTTTCCTAGGAATAGTATTAAAGTGATGGGCCTTCTCATAGCTAGATATATAAGTTGTTCTTAGGTTACTTCAGTGTTTTAATTCAGTTTGAGACAAATCCTAGAGGTGGACCCATTTAAATCAATGGGAATGTTGAATTAACATCAGTGTAACAGAATTTGGCTGTTTGATTTTAAAATTAATGAATCAAGATTATTAATACAATTTTTTTTAAAAAATTCTATTCTGTGATGAGGAGACCCCAGGCATCCAAGGAAGGGCCCTTCCTAATCCTATCCAAACATCCCCAAAGGGGGCTGGCAGTGATTTTAGGAATATAGATCCTTCGGAGGAGGAGCACAATTTTTAATAGTCTCTTTGACCTAGGCTCTTCTATTTCTAAACTCCCCTTCATCAGTGTTGTTGCTGCACTCCCAGTCTTCACAAGCCTAATCCACATATTCTAAAGCCGCTGCAAGAAATGGGTTTTCCACTTCATAGTCCATTGCACGACCAGCCAAAGCTCTAGTCCTGCAATGAGCTGTGTGCGGCCTCTGAAGTCCACCCATGCAACTCTAATTACAGGATCAGGGCTCAAGATAGAAATTAGATTTTCACATACATTGTTTCTTTTTACTTTTTGTGCTACTGTACCTCAAGCATAGTTATTCTATGTATTTGAGTGACACATTGTGTTATGTTCCAAAAGTGGCATCCATATTGGAAATGCTATACCCCATTCTGTTGCTCCCTCTTCATGTCCCCCTAAAAACAATGTGCAGAAACCAGGGTAACCATTATATTGCTCCTGGACAAATGTATATAGTTATGTCTAAAAAAAAAGGTGTAATGATGAAATGTAATTCAACAAAAATCTTTGATAGGTTTTTATTTGGGAGCAGTGAAGATAAGCTCAATGCCAGCAAACAGATTAAAATTACTGGCTAAAATTTTCAAATTTAGGTGCCAAAAGTTAATCACCTAATTCCATATTTAGGTAAATAAACATTCACTGAAGTCCATGGGAGATTCAGGTTTCTAAACCACTTTGAAAATCAGACAACTTATGTAGAGACCTAACTTTTGGGGCCTAAGTTTGAAAATGTTGGCCATTATGTCTCAGGCCAATTGATTCTAATATTTTTAAATTAAAACCATTATACTTTAAAATATTCTAACAATTCTATATTATTTTGTATGGCTTTAAGTGAAGATTAACTAAGCCCTGGAGGTAAATGTGATAAAGATGTAAAACATCACACATGCTGCTACCTTAATTTTTCCAAGATTCTTTATCTACAAAGTAGAAATAGAATTTAAGAAAGGAAAACTCCAGGGTAATATAAAGAATGTTCTAATCAGTGAGGAATGGTCTCCCTCCTCCATGTAATCCACTGAAACCTTTGCACCTTGGCTTGAGAGGGCCATGGCGGGACTGGTGAAGCATACTCCCCTAACCATCCATGGTGAAATGCTGACCCTAATGAACTCAGTGGGAGTTTTGCCTTTCATTTCAATAGGAATTTCTCCCTCAGTTCTTTCCTGAGTGAAAATCTGCCTGAGAGTTAGGGTGAAATTCTGGCCCTAATCAGGTTAATGGGAGTGTTAGCTCCATTTCTAAGCTTTCACCTCTCTCAGGATTCCCATGTGAGGGGAACATGGAGCCACCATGCTACAACTTTAAAAAACTCTGAATCCCAGTGCCTCTGATGGAAAAGCAAATTCTATGTAGCTGACTTTGCATCATCAAATTCAGTCTCTGCTATGCAGTGTTCTTAAAGTGGTATTTCCACCAGTGAAGGACACCAGCCCCATTCACTGAATGGAGATCCTGAAACAGCAAGAGTTTTGAAACCATTTTCAAAATTCTTCTTTGATTGGTGGAGAGGACATAAATCACAAAAATTTGCTGGTTTTGTTTTGTAAATAGAAACTTAAAACTGAAAGTGTTCAGGAGGAGGTTAGCCTATATCCAACTCACAGAGTATAGAATATGCCATCATAGTGTTAATGGATGACTTCACACTCTCCTGTTTAGAAATCACATTATTGCTAAAGTTTCTTGCCCAGTTGTGTAAGCCTGCATCTGCTTTCCTGATATCTTTGTCTGTCCTGCTCGGTATTCTTAAGAATTCATACACTGGAGTATTACTTATTACATGTGTTATTATTAAGTGGCCTGATAGTGATGAGGTACCAATGTATCGTGGCTCCATATGATTAATTATTGCTATTTTGTTTATTATTTGCATTGCAGTAGCATGTGGGGTCCCCAGTCAGGGATTAGTTCCTCATTGTGCTAGCCACTGTTCCAACATATGACAAAAAGACAGTCTCTGCCCCCAAAGATCTTACATACTAAGATATACAATACCTAGGTTAAGGAGCCAGGGCCCAGCCCTGCAAACCTCTACCTTCGGACTAGTCCTAGTGAAGTCAGATGAGTAAAGGTCTTCAGGTTTGGACCCATTCCTTGTAACTCCTAATCTGCCATGTTACTCTGTGGGTGTGATTGCTATGGTACTCCTGAAGTACAGTGGAATGCACAGACCACTTTCTTCTAGCCATGGAGTGGCATTGCTGTGTCTTTTGTGAGAAACTGCCATATGATGCGTTGCAAAGTGAGGTGTTATTGTGACTGAGGAAAGAGTGTGGGGAGTGTTCTATTAATTTAAATGGAATAGATGGGTTAAATGTGTTAGCATAATCCAGTCACTGTCCAATATTAAACAGTGTTCAACGAGGTTTGGGGTTTGGTATACAGAAACCTCAGCCTGCTTAGTACCATGGCAACCACATTATTAAATATCTCTTTTAACCTTTTATTAAAGATACAGCAAAGAGAGAAAAATAGTTGAAGGATGCAAAATGTCAAGTATTGAGTAAGGTTTTCATGTTAACAACATCCCTTGTTCCCTTTCCCTTTAGCTGAAGAGAATTGTTAGAAGGAAGAAAAATCTTTGTTTGATAGTCATTAGATGGTACCAAAAATGATGATAATTGTCCTTTGGGAAAAATTGATGAAGATCGTTGAGATGGGCTGGACCTGTTGTTCCTGATACTATTGTTAAAGTTTGATCCTGTTTCATCCCAGATAGTGTCTGGGATTCAGCTGGAGCCAAGTAGAGGTGGTAATATGTTCTGGGTCTCTCTCTCTCTGGCCTGGTCTGGTCAGGACATCTCTCAATATCAGGATAATGAAGGCCCAGGAGTCCTAAGAGATGGTGTGGTGGCAGCCATGATGGTGAAGCTTGTTCCAGTAGCAATTTTTCTCTCCAAAGTCTTTTTCTTTTAAAGACCCCAAAAAGGAATAATGGGTGGAATAGCACATCCCCTCATTATTTCGTCCACCAATTAGGCCTACTTCTGGCACAACAATTTTGGTTCACTAATTTCTGGTTCCACACTTTTCTTGCTTACACACAGGATCTTAACACAGTTCTTGAGTTATATCAGTAGGCCTTTTTGTATGGACTAAGTCAGTCTTTCTCCATTTTGTACCTTTTCCCATCCACTGTGACATTTTATAAACTTACACTGACTTTTTACAATGGATCTCACAATTCAGGTAAATTTGTAAGCCCAGTTATCGCAGCTCAGGGTGCAGAGGGAGTAAGAGAGGAGCAACAGCCCAAGAATTAAGTTCTGAGCAATTGTCTTTTTCTGGGTGCCTGTGTCTAAGGAAGGTGAAAACATTATTTACCATATTTTTCAAAAAGGAAGAGTGAGAGTTATGAAGGGTAGGGTTCTGCACTAATTATTAACTAAGTACTTAAATTAATCTTTTCCAATGTACTTTACTATTGGATTGTACAGTATGTGTGTGTTCACTGTGGAAGTTAAATCCATTCTTAATTCACTGCTATGTATAACAGAATATTCTTAGTCTAATTTAATATACACACACAGCCACCAATACACACCTAATTCTATAAACATTGTGTCATATTTTGTACTGTGTGGAACTCAATCACTGGAACAGCAAATGTTGCAGGAAGGTTCATAGTTGGTAGCTGGCATTTTAATTAAGTGACGGATTATTAATTTAAAAGGTGGGAAACTATAATTTTAATCTAATTAAGTAAATATGAACAATTAGCATCATATTTTTTTTAATGCTGAGGCCAATATGTTGTATATATTTTTCAGTTGCTGGCTCTCAACAATAAGAAATTATATTGGCCAACAATGTCAATGTTTGGCTACTGTACATTGTTCACATAACATAGTTATGTGCAAGTTAGGTACATAGTTATGTACAAGTTTAGATTACTAATGAATTTAATTAGATGTAATCACAAGCAAATATGCACTCATCTAAATGAATGTCTAAATGAATGTTCTTTCCATCCAGTCACATAGAGCATCTTCAAGAGACATTTTCACAGAGGGGAGCAATCTATTTAAGGCCATATTCCAACATCTTTATTCTAGTTTAAGATCACCTTACTGCATGGGTTATTCCACTGTCTTCTTTCCATTGACTTCAATGGGAATACCCGTGGAGTACGGTATTACTGAATCTGAACAAGAGTATCAGAATCTTTTCAAATGCAGTGGTCCATCTTGTAATAAAGTCATCATTTTTTCACAGTGCAGCATCACTCCAAGCAGGAATTCTCAAGATCCAAAACTTTATCTGGTACATTTCAGTGTATTGAAATAATTTCAGCTCTAAATCCACTTCACTGTGGGGTCCCATGCTATCAGAGTTCACCATGAATTCCACTGTTTAGTACAGTGGCAACATTTGGATCTGAATCTCTATTTTGGGTTGGTGTCCTGATCTGGAATTTTGTTCTACACTGCTCTACCATTTCCTGTTCAGAAAGTGGATTTATTTCTCCAGTAGAGCTAGTCAGAAAAACTTCAATGGAACCATTTTCCATTGGAAAAAGAGGTTCCGTTGAAATCAAAATGCTTCATGAAATTGTGTTGAAAAAAAAAGGAAAAAAGTTTCTAAAATGTTAACATGTCCCATTCTGACATTTTCAGACCAAAATGTTTCAGTTTTTCATTTTGAAATGGTGTTTGTTTCAATTTTATATTTTGTATTATATATTACATATATATTATAATATAATATACAGTAAAAAGCCAAAATTGAAACAAAACATTTCATTCAGCCCCAAATTTTGTTTTTCTGAAATTTTCTTTTGCAAAGAATTCTGAAATGTTCAGATTTCTTTCTTTATCAGAACAACAACAAATTTTGAAAACTCAAAATCCTATGTAAAGTGGAAATTTCAGTCTCCACACAGCTATAATCTGCAGCTTTTTTATATATATATAATTCTGCTTGCTATTATTTTCATCTGAGGGCTGGATTCTGTTTCTGTGCCTGCTCTTTTGCACCCACAAAATGAATTGCAAGTGCAAAAATTATGGGAACAAATGACTCTGTAAAAGGGAGGTCACTCTTCTCTAACTATATCCCTAATTGTTGAAGGAAGTAGACTATGGAGTTGTGCCACTTATACCAGGACTGAATTTGTTTAGTTTAAACAATGTTGCCTCCCTTACAGCCTGATTCTCTCTCCCCACTCCCTCTTGCAGTGAAGTTATAGTACTGTAGGACAAAAGTCTCCTCTCAGAGGTACACAGTGGAACTAGACTCAAGTTCTGCTCTCTCCATAAGAAAAGAACTCCCAAGAGTTCTATCAGGGGTGAGATCCACTTTGGGCATTTGACAGGAGAATTTTCCCCTTGAAAACAGACTGTGGTTTGATAAGCACTACTGTGATGCTGTAGCAGGGAGAAAGAGGCACTAGGTGCTAAGTGAGAAACACAGATACCTTTAAATATCAGAAACAGGAATTCAGAAAATTATTGACAAAGGGCCATATCATACTATTGATTTTTACGCATAACTCCCCATTGTTTTTTCAGAACCCCATTGAACATTTCAGAGCCATCGATTTCAGCGGGGAGTTCTGCTTCAAAATCAATGACACAATAAGGCCCAAAGAAAATTGCTTTTTGGTATCAATATTCTTTGTTCCAAGATTGCTGCAATGTGGAAACCACGCTTTAAAACAATGTGTTACTTGTATCCTTCTGTTTTTCTAGATGGTCTTTCATATCTGCTTTTGCTTAGAGACAAAAATGACTGGTTTCATTATGCAAATTGAAAGGAACACTATTTTGGGGGCCAATACGCTTCTCGTTGGAGTGAATGGAAAGACTCTCGTATGATTCATTCAGGGCAGGATCAAGCCCCTCTCCTTGTCCCAATTTCAAATTAGTTTGTTTGGAGAACATTAAGAGCATGATCCAGAAGTATCTGTGCTGGTAAACTCCCTTTGACAACAGCAGGTGTTTTGCCTGTGTCAGGACTGCAGGACTGAGATCAGTGTCCTTTTCCTATTGTGTCTCACTCATCGCCCATGTAACCCTTTTCAGGGGAGTGAACCTGAAAAGAGTCAAAGGTCCTGTTTGGCACCTCAGTGTTCACAAGCCAAAGTCATTGATGGTCCAGATTCTGCCACTTTTACAGTGAGTAGTTAGCACCTGACTCCATGACTACTCCCTGTGGCAGACTCTGGTTGTGTTTTATGGAGAGATCAAAGCCAAGACAAACAAATGAATGGGATTGAACTGGGAAGGCTCAGGGCCAGGAGCACCCAGTAAGTGTGCTGACTCACCACATCTTCCAAGCAGACTGACATAGAGACCCCACATAAATTAAAGCAACTTGTCCAGCTGCTTTCCTCCAGCCGATCAGATTCTTTGAGTGTCAAGTGACAAAAATTGCACCCCACTCCAGGTATTGAGGGTAAATCATGCCTACGTTTGTTATCTTGTTGGCTACACTCTTCCTGCCTTTCTCTTGCAATCTGAATTCCTTCTTGTCTATATCAATCTAAATCGATTCCTGATTTTGAAGGGTAAATATGAACTAATACAAGTGAATGTCTTGATAGATAGGCATAGCTATAGGACATTATATGCAGATATGTGTCTATTGCATGCAGATATGTGTCATTTCAAAGCATTTTTGTTTAAACTATTGAATCATGGATACTGGTTCCAAGGAGAAGGGCACGAACTGTTCAAAACCAATACAGCCCTGTCTCATGAGGGTAGGGATGCCTACCATGGGACAGGTTGCAAATGGAGACAAGGTAGGATAGGGTTATAAGGTCTCTAGGTGAGCACAATGTTCAGATGGATGCTGTTCTGGGGCAGTATTGATCGTGGTGCCGCCTGTGAGAGGTCCACTGAAGCCTTGGGACCAGCGGACCCTGCGCAGACAAACCGCCGGAGGCAGCCTGCCTGCCGTGCTTGGGGCAGCAAAATCCCTAGAGCTGCCCCTGTTAGGGTGAATTTTATCTATAAATAGTAGCCCTAAGCTCTTTTGAGCTAAAGTTTTAAGATCTTAGCTCTGATCACCTCAGGACTTGTTGATGTTCATGATACTGTTGCACAGTCCATAAAGGCCTATCCTGCTTCCAATAAAGTTAGTGACTGAATTTATGTGAGCAACTGCATGCCTATTTCCTTTCTCAGTGGGTATAAGCCATCCACCTATAAAGAAGACCTGTAAAGGTATGAGGATATGCATGTGTAAACTCACAAAGAAATGTGAGAGTGTAATACAAGAGCAGTGCTGATCTTGATGTTAGCTTACATATTGGGGACTGGGCAGGAGAGCAGTAAAACATAAAACAAAACTGTACATAAAAATTGGAGATGTATGTGTATTACTTCTGTTACTTAATATATCTTTATTTAACATTTTAGTACATAGCATTTTTTCAGTGAATATTACATGTATGTAGGGCACACGAAAAAACTCATTTTGGCTACCACTTTGTTTATTTAACAGTTGAGTATACCAAAAAGTGAGGATTGTGAAATATAACTAACTGTGAATAGAGGCTGCAAAAAGAAATGATTTTGAAAGCAGGTTTTCTGTAAATGAATGTGTCTTTATTCTAATGACCATGCAGTTCAATGCTTAATGGAGTTGTTTTCACTAAAAAAGTAAAAATAATAATAAAAAAAATTAAAAACAGATCTGCCATAATTGTAATAAAGCATTTATTAGTTAATGGCCATATTAGAAATATTATTTATTTTTAAAATAGTGTTAATGTCCATTATCGGCCAGGATATAATCTCAGGTGAATGGCGTGCAAAGCTGCACATGTTGCAAAATGTGTTGCATGTAAAAGCTGGTATTTGATCTTGCTCCCACTGAAGTCACTATTGGCTTCAGTGGGATCAGGATCAGGCCCCAGGGCATTACTTAATATGTACTCGATGTGGCCACACATCTGAGATTTGAATGTGGCCTGCACAGTGTAACGTACATGTAAATATGTTGTCATATTTGTGAACAAGGAATCTGTTCCTTTTGTAGAGGAATCCTGCATATTTATTGTGACTGTAGTTTGTGGGAAGCGGGGGAAACGCAATGATTCATTTTGAATCTTTTCACAATCTTATTGTTCGGTGTGAATGTGCCTGCAACATCGACTCATGTGCCAAAACACAATATTGAATGCATTGTTTTTAAATAAAATATTTTATTGTGCATTGGAAATCAGTGAAACTCAGCAGTGTGTATTTCTTCCTTCCTATATTTTTTTAACTGTTTGTAGTTTGTAGTCCTGCTTTTGACTGCTTGAGCTGGGTCAGATGCTAACACTATATTGAATTCCTTAACATAATTTTAATCAAAAAATATTTTATATTTTGCAGGACACAAGATAGGCACAGAAGTATCTGAGAACAAATCAATACAATAGTGTGTCTTCTTTGGGTCTGATTTTAACATCTAAAAGCTACCCACGTAAAAATTAAATTCATTCTTACTGGGCTGATAATGGGATATGTAGCCTTTCACTTCAAAGTCATTGATGTGGATTTATCTCAAGAGGAAAGTGACCAAACACCTATATGTGTTCAGTGGCCTAAACATAATACGGTTGATTTCCTCAGTCCAGTACATAGTAGACAAGTGTCCACAAGACTGTATTAAAAGGTATCTTTTTAAATAGTTTTATCTTAGAGACCAAGGACCGAGTTGCTAAGCATCCCTAAGAACCATTGGTTTAAATAGGAGTTGAGGATGTTCAGCAGTTTTCAGTTGTTATTATCATTTGTATTCCAGTAGCACCTACAGGCTCAACTGAGATCAGACCCCATTGTGCTAGGTGCTGTTCAAATACACTGGAAAAGACAAGTGCCATCCCAATAGTCTAACTGAACAAATACTATGGCTTGTCCAAGTACACACACAGGAACTCTGTGACAGAGACAAGAATTGAACTCTGCTTTCATGAATCCTAGTTTACTGCCTTAACTCCAAGACCATCCTTCTTTTCAGGGCTTGAGTGTCTATGACAATAGTGGATGAACTAACCTCTGAGCCATGGAGGTTGCCTCTCAAAGTCAGAAGTTGAGGTACATTGTTGGGCTAATGTGGAACACTTGCTGCACCAACTCTGTTTGATAAACAGTCTTCAGGCTTGTCAGGTCTATTCTTCTCTGTTATTCTAGCCCAAGACTTTTATATCTGAGTGCATCATCATACTAACATACTTCCCAAGAACTAAATTCACTCAGAAATAATTATTTTAAAAATTACCATCAGTAGCTCTGATCACTGCAAACTACCGTAAAATGACTCAGTGATCTTTTTCATACACTTACTGCCTCAAACTGATTAGCAAAAATTAAATGTCATGCTAATGATCCTGATCAGCTAATACACTATCCCAATATCAATGATTATTTTCTAATTGAAATAAAAACATATTCAGATTATTTGCATGGATAAAGTTAAACTATTTTTCCCAGTTTACAATATTTGGATAGAAATATTTTTCTAAATTACAGAGCACAACAGAGATGACAAAAGCCAACATTCACAAAAGTGCCCACTAATTTTGGGTGTCTCCATTTGTGGGCACCCAACTTGAAATGTGTTTATTTGCAAAGATGCTGAATGCTCCCATTGACTTCACCTGGAGTTGCAGGTTTTGAATTTCAGATTGTCTCAAATTGGGCACCTGTGATTAGTGAAGACTTTAGTAACTTGGGGCAATTTTTTTATTCAAATGTCAGGAGATGGAATTTTATTTCCTTATTTTTTTTCGATTTATGCAGTGTAGTTATCAATCCACCGTAAAGTCAACATACAATAGCATATTAAACAGTTTGCATCAGCTAAATCAATGTTAACCAATACCAAAAACTCTCCCACTTCACTCAGAACTAATTAACTCTCTGAAATATTTGGTTGGATTAACGTCTGTGTGAACTAAATAATTCAGCATTTATAAAGTGGCAGTGATCAGATTGGCTGAGAAAGATCCCAGCCCACACAATTGACTTCTAATGAATGCACGTCTCCTAACTGTATTGTTTTTCGGTATACAAAGAGCAAAATAAACTATTTCAATCTAAGGAAAGTCTCTGGGAAAGAGCAGCGTGTCCGTCTTCTCCGCAGCTTAAAACAAAATGGCTTCTCAGCTCATAGAGTCTGACCCACAAGTAGCTTGTGACAGTGATCCACTGGTTTACAACCCACAGGTTGAGTGGAAAAACAGCATTCAAAGACCCTTGAACACTGAGACCTAGTGGCAGCAAGTAAATTAAGAGGAGGGAAGGAATACCTCTTCTCCTTATTGCTGTGTTCCTGCCTTGGTCTCAGTCCACCTCCAATCCACTCCCACTGGAGCTCCACAGAGCTGCCCCCAGAGTCGAGTGCTGTGTTGGCAGCACAGTGAGAAGGGGAGAAGTGACCATTCCTTTCAATACCAGCACCCCTCCCTAACAATCCCACCTGTCCCTACCATACACAACTCCAATCTCTACATTCGGCACTGACATCCAGCACCAGCCCCATAACCAGCAGCCCTGAATTCAGTGTCACTCATAATTCCTATGGCCCCCTCATTGTCCACCCCAAACTTTACTAAAGTCTCCACCCAAAGCCATTGGCATTACCATACCCAGTGCTTAAAGTGATCTAAAAAAGGTCAGTCGTGCAGACAAAGAGTTTAGGCAGAGCAGTTTTGCTGAGAGAGTACTTAAAGTGTTCAATTACCATGATAACTTTAATTTTTAACTCAGTCTGCACCCCTTTATGGACCTCCCCTCCACACACATACGTACTTTAGGCACTGACACAGTCCCATGATCTTTTGTACCTGTAAAGGACTGTGGGATTTGTATGTATTTTTGCAAGCAAATGTATGAGGATTTTAGATCCCAAATGAAAAAAGCTTGGGACTTGAAGTAAGAAGCTTCTGGTTTTTTGTTTGACATCAAATCCTCATGTGGCCAGATCTCTATTCCCAGCTCAACCACTGACTTCTTGTTTGATCTTGGGCAGCTCGCATACTACAGTCACATAGAAACTGCAATGTAGCCCACGTCAGGCGTCCATCTAGTCCAACATCACATCTCTGAGAGAAGCCAGTACCAGTTGCATCAAGGACAAGCCCCTTAATGGGCAATCATTGAACAAATTTCCATGGGGAAGTCTGCTAACCCTGGCAGGCAGCGGTTGGTTGAATCATAATGGGTTTTTTTATATCCCTTATTTTTTATTCTGCTTAATTTAACTGTGGATATTCTCATTATCTAAATAAATGTTTTATCCTTTTCTGAATTCTATTAAGCTCTTGGCTTCACTGATACCCAGTGCCAGAGAGTTCCACAGGCTAATTATGAAATTTTAAAAAATAATTTCCTTATTTAGTCTTTTTCCAATTATTGTCTTTCATTCCGTTGGCTGTCCTCTTGTTCTTGTGTTCTGAAAAATAGGACTGTTCAATTTACCTTCTCTATATCATTTATGATTTTACATATTTCTCTCATCTACCTTCTAATTAATTTCTTTAATATACTAAGCAGTCCTGCATTTATCAGTCTCTCCTTATATGGATCCTTAATCTAAAAATTTTTGTTGCCCCTCTCTGAACTCCTTCTGTTTCTCTAGGTATATTTCGAGGTGAGTTGACCAGAAATGAACATGGTGCTCCAGGTGATGGCCTACCACCTTTTTATCTAATGACAGTCTTGTATTCTCTGTATAATGCTTTATCCCAGTGGTGGGCAACCTGTGGCCAAAAATGAGGATCTCCAGACTAGTAGGTACCTTTGAAAATGTCGACCTAAATAGCTGTAAAGCACATTTAGATACTCATATGAAACCTTCCATATGAGTACAAACATTATAATTTATTACTAACATTATTTATGGTTTTATTTTATTTATTTATTGATCCACTAACCATCACTGAAGCCTAATCTATTGGCAAAGCAGCTTACATGTTTAGGGGTTTTTTACGTGTATATATTTGCACAGAAAAATAACAAAACTAAAAATGACATGAAGTAGTAGTTTTGGGACCTGTCAGAATCTGTGGTTTTGGTAAGAAGGTGTCTGGACTGGATGGTGTATAAGAATTTTTGTAAAATCATAGAAATTAGAGACATGGGCTATTAGATAATCTAGTTCATCCCCTGCCAGTCGAGGGTTGTTATACTATATATTTTCTACTGTTTTATTTAGTCTGATTAATAAGAACATGTTTTATTACATCAGAAAAATGGACCTTGAAAATGAACTTATGCGTAATGAAAAATTAATGTCAGCTTATAAGATTCAAACATACCATGATATACATGTATATTTCTATTTTGTTAATATACGGAATATGGTGTAAAACCAAAATATAGAGGACCATATGTTCAAGACACTGGAATCCATTTTTGCAGGAGCAAATATTGGACCAAATTTTGACATGACACATATTTGCCCATTTGCAATTTAGGTCAAGCAGATGCCTAAGCCCCTGAATTGTCTGTGCAGTCATGCGGCTCGCCTAGCAGGTGAAAATAATTGCATCTGTAGCTTTGCTTTCTCAGAAGTGGAGTCATAGTCCAGATTGAGAACAAAACGTTCATTGCTCATAAAAGATCTGATATATGCTGTGATGTTCTAAATCTCTACCACTGTATGTATCAACATCTGAAATAGCCAATTTGGTTTGGTGCACAAATAATGATATGTACTACAGTACTCACTTTTTTGTGTATGACCAGATAAATACATTATTATGGTTGGAATGCTTTAGTGCATTCGCCGTTATTCTACAGAGAATTGCATTTAAATCCTGGTTCTGGTCACAGCTGGTTGTAGTCTCCTGAATGCTACACTGACTTTTTTTCTAAAGACGGTGAGTAGATATTCAGTTTCCTGTGCTTGCATGCATGTTTTTCATTTTACTTGCATAACCTTCTTACCCAGAGCTTGCTGGGTAGGGCTAAAAAGAACATTTCTGGACCCTCAGGACATTTTGAGATACTAAAGAGCATCCTCAGTTGTCAAAGCTCCATTGAAGTCAATGGAGAATCTGCCCCCAGGACCCCTTACACCCACCAGTTGTTATTTAACACATACACACGTTTGTTTACTGCTACATGCTTCCTGATTATCCTGGGTCCCAGGAACTCTCCTTGTCTCCCATTCCCACCCTAGCATCCTTGATCTGCAGACAAAATTTTCATTGCTGCTTGTTTTAGAACAGTGCTATTTATCAAGAGGCACTTTTGCAAACTGTGGGCTTGATTCAGATCTTACTTACACTGATGGAAATCAAGATCAGTAAACAACTGAAGTCAATGGAGTTATCACAAGTGTCAAACAGGTGTAAGTGCGGACAGACTCAGGCCCTCTGACCTTGTTTGCTGAAGTTCTATTCCATTGAGGATTACTGGTCTCTGAATACCTGCCAGAATTCAAATCCATCTGAAAGACGTACTTTTTCTTGGCTTTTTCTTGATTTGTTCTGATGTGTAAATTGCCTTTGAGATGCTTGAATGAAATACACTGTAAAAATGCAAGTGAGTTATTGAATGATTAGACATATTTTATGTCTGCACATTAGGGACTCTATCAATATTTTTTTTAACCACCCATGTCCCAATAAAACTAAGGGCACTTGGTCCCAATAGGTCTCCATGTTCATATTCAGAATACAGCCAATAGCTTGTGCAATCAGTCATTAACATTTGAAAAGTGGTTTAGGATCCATCAGGATGTCCTGTGGTATAAATGTGAGAACTATTATCTAGCTAAGGTACTTATAAGTCCCCCATTACTGTAGCATCAAAGTCCATTGCAGTCTTTAATGTATTTATCCTCACAATACCCCTACAAGGCAGGGGGGCATGATTGTCCCTATTCTACAAACGAGACAGAGGGATGAAGTGATTTGACCAAGGTTTCACAGGAAATCTGTGACAAGGCAGAGTATTGAACTCACATCTTTCAAGGTTCAGAGCTGTAGCCAAACCACTTGGCCAACATCCCTCTTTATCATACTGTTACTTTCCAGATTCTAATATAGATTCAATTTTCTAAATCCTGTTCTGCCTCACAGGCAAATCCTGGAACAAATAAATCACCTATTGCCCAGTACTGTTTTGCCCGTTGTTCTTATTACAAAATTGACTATCCTGTGTGGCCATAAAAAGGTTGGGAGAGTCATTGTTGCTCCCTTCTGACCCTGCCAGCAGGTAGGGGATCTTGGGAGACAACTACTGCACTGGTGGGGTGCAAAACAAACTTTATTAAGAAAATGCAAAAACAGAGAAAATTCAATAGTGAGGGGTATGGGGTTTGTTAAGGTAGACAATTGGTGGGGTTCTTTTATAGTTTCTTTTAGGTAGGATTTCCAATAGTGGGGTAGGCAATAACAGTGGGTACAATAACATGTTGGTAACCAATTAACATGAAGTGTAAATGTAAACAAAGGGATAGCTAACAATGTATTCTTATGTAAAGGGTAGTGTCACGAGCAGCATATAACCAACTAACACCGTTATGGTGTAAAATGTGTTAAATAACCAACACTCTAAGTAAAAATGTGTCACAGTGGTTAGAATGTAAAAATGGAGGTGTGTCAGAGGAAAAAGGGTAACCAAATGGGGTTTTTATGCTAGAACTTCAGTAATACAATTGAGCGTTGGCAGCAGTAGGAAGCGGTGAACACGTGGCCAAGGGCAGTAAAAGTAGAGAAGAGAAAAGGGGTGGTAGAGGTTAAAACTCAGGGAGACACAGAGCAGGGACAACTTGCAAGTTTGAAACACAGACGGTAAGAGTAGAGCTGCAAGAGTGATCTGGGAAGGCTTGTGGGGGGACCATCTTACGGGCAAAAGCTCAGGGGTGGTATAGGGCAGCGGAGACAGACAGACTTAACCACAAATTATCATAACACAGTGCACAAATCTTAAGATTCTATGATCTAATAACCAAGTTTTTTCTACACAAATTAATAAGCATACAGAACACAATGCAACAATTTTTGAGAACCTAAACTTACAGAAGCACAATACGAAACATTCTCTTAAACCTATCTAAAACCCACAGACGCTATACGTGCAAAAGATGAATAACAGACATCGACTAGAACTATAAGAGTGACCCTATCTACTAGTGCACCTTGACCACTAGCCGATCGTGACATCTGGGGGGAGCAGTGTCCAGAGGCGCATGAGTGGTGTGTGCCCGGGAGAGGTTACAGCCCCGGAGGGATCTAAGCTAGTGGTCGGCTGCCAGCAGCTGGGGTGGCTGCATGCAGAGCCGAGTCAGATTATAGTCCAGGAAGTGCGCGAGACTAGCTTAGGCAGCGGCCACAGGCTTTTTAGCGAACAGAGGACGGCTGCGGAGCAAGAATACAATTTACAAGATTACAGAACCAACGGAGTTACTTGCGTCTGTCTGCGGTGGGGAAACAAGGGCCAGCCAGACTAGACAGGGGAGTTATGAGAGTAGTGAGTACTTACCAAACCCAGGAACAGCAGCCAGAGCACAGGAGACAAGGAGGAAACTAGACTAGGTTAGGCATCGGGGAGGATGAGAGGGAGGGTAACTTGTGAATTCTCTGACTTACAATATTCAGCACTGAGACCTCCAGGCACTAATTCCGTCTGTTACATGAGGGAGGGATTCCTAATCAGACAGGGGTGACGCCTCAATAACAATAATGCAGTAGCGAGGGGAGGATGGGATCCTCCCGCGACAAGCACCCCTAGCTGAATCAGTAACTCTTCGGAAGGGTGCAAAGCAAGACCTTCTCCGAGGTCTGATCACGAAAATGTTCAGCTTTAAGCAACTCTCAGGCAGTTTTCCCACCAGCAGTTTATCTTTTTGTTTGCTTTCTTCTGAATCACGCCGCGTTGTGTAGAGAATGTAGTCAGGGAAAAATGGCTGCACAGGTGAGCATAGGCATGCCTATGGGTCATGTTCTGTGGAGCCACAGGTATGACTCATGATGCTTAATTAGTTGGCCACTCTTCAGACTCTTCAGCTCATCTTTCTATCCTGGGACAGCGGGCCCCACTACGCTAAGCCCTGGTCTAACAAAGGAGCCAAACACAGAAGCGAAGAAGCCTCCCTAGGCAGGAGCAGTTTGGCTCGGCTCCAGTTAGTCTGTACAAGCCATTCCTATGAATAGGGCTGTGACTTTAGTTAGCACAATGGCCAGGAGGGGCGGCCACACAGGACAAACAGAAAGGAGAGGGGAAAAAGGAATGCAGCAAGGGGACAGCTGTAACAGACACCTTCTTCTGAGTGAAACTCACTCCAGTGCAGTGAGCCCACACAAGGTCAAATGCTTTACTCATGCCTCCATTATGGCCCAGTCCATCTCTCACCTAATCAGTGAAAAGACTCCCATTGATGACAATAGAAGCTGGATCAGGTCCTGATGCCTTGACATAGAAGGGAAAGGAATTGCAAATATTATGTAAACATATTACAAGAAAATACTCAGAAAGATCTGTTTGGGAGGCAAAAAAGGCGTGTCAGTGTCTGTCACTCGCTAGTTTGTGGTTGCTGTTTTAGGAGTCAATATTCCCCTTGGTGCCTGTGCAAAATCCCACATTTATGCTAACAGGACATGGCCATGTGTTGCATGGAGATCATTTGTTCCCTGGGTAAAAGGAGAACCCAGGGATCTATAAAGCTTTTCTTCCTCTAGAGTTTGGGGAAAAGTAGTACTGAAGGGCCAGTCCCCTATTCTTTGGACATCAAAAGCTTCCACTGGAGGCAAAGTGAGCTTCGGTTGTATGAGGGAACTGCAGGACTGAGCTTCTGATGTTCAGTATGGCCATTCTTATGTTCTTAAAAGGGAAGCAAATTAAACATGAAAAAACCCAGTGGAGAAGTAGCTGAAAAGGTAATGAAGGGAGACTATATAGGCGTAATAGGTCAGACCCCAATGGTACATCAAATCCTGTAGGCTGCCTCAGGCACTGTCCAATACCAGATGTTTCAGAGGAAGAAAAGAAAAAAGAAATAATATTGTACCTAGCAATTGGGCATGGGGGAAAAGGGAATCCTTCTCACACAGAGAGAATAGGGGGAAGGGATGAAGAGAGAAATAGGAAACAAAGAAACACAACACACACACACACATATGCTCAAGAGAAAGAAGAAAAGCCCCTGGCAAATGCAGACGTGTGTCAAGGAAAACATCTCTTCCCACGAGGCATTGAAAGCTTGTTACAGTCTAAGCCTTAAACTAGTTGCCCTGGGTTTCCAGCAGCATCTCCTTCCAGTCAGCCCCTGTGCTCACTGTTAGTGTCACCAAAGACACCACCAATTTGTTCAGTGATTCTACTGAATAGAGACTGAGGCATTACCATTGTTCACTGACAGAAATTTATAATGATGAAATAAAGCCTTGGTCAGTCAGAACCCAGACTTGGGAGAAGCAGATGGCATTTTTTTGAATGAAATTTGTGTGCCAGTTTTCACATATGTGCTCTTATCACACCTGAGAGGGGTATGCATAAAAATCTGGTCCTCTAGTCTGATGGATCAACTGGTCCTTGATGGCTTGCCTGCAGTGGGAAATGTAACACTTGTTAACTAATGCAACGTAAAGCACTATTTAGCACTCAGCATAGACAAGGACTATCATGTTTAAAAACCATGACACCTGGTCAAGCCAGCTTCTGCTGCCATACAGGGCTTGTGCATCCGTTACCGTCACCTAAGCAGATCCCAGTATTCAGACTTTCAGGACCCACTCTTGCACCAACAGTCATTAGGGTAAAATAATTAAATCAATGCTCAACCAACCTGTGGAACTCATTGCCAGGCCAAAAGTATAACCGAATTCAAGAATTAGACAACTTTATAGAGGACAGGTTCATCATTAGCCAAGATGGTCAGGGATGCAACCCCATGCTCTAGGTGTCCCTAAGCCTCTGATTGCAAGAAGCTGAGACTGAACAATAGGCGATGGATCACTCAGTAATTTCCCTGGTCTATTCATTCCCTCTGAAACATCTGGCACTGGCCACTGTCAGAAGTCAGGATACTGGGCTGGATGGATCATTGGTCTGACCCAGTATGGCCATTCTTATATTCTACATCAGTCCTTTGAAGAGAGTACAACGTCCACTTCTCTTTGTACCCAGCCAGATCTACTGGCCAGTGAGGGGGAGTCGAAGGAGGAAGGGCCATGGAGAGGCCTTTATTGAGAGGCTTGCAACCATCTTTGGAGAGGTAAGTACGGCTGGTGGTGCTGGCTCTATGGTGTCCTGTTATCCCTTAATAAAAAGATTACTGTTGTTCCTGGCACTTGCACTGTGGGACCACAAGATAGAAGGAAACTTGTTCTGCTCTCTCTGTTCCTTTTGTGCTCCCATGCAGAGGCTGAAGACAATCTTGCCTTTAATACTTCAATACAATGTTTTAAGGATATAGGCCCAGATGCTCAAGTGTGCCAGAAGCTTACTCCGCATAGCTGAAAGGGGTGATCAAAGGTGGAGTTAAGTCATTGTTGCACTCCCTTGAATCCTGGAAACTGATTGATTCCTTACTACAAGTTAGAGCATTCCTGAGGCCTCAGGGCTGCTCTAGCTTGAACCATCTTGTAATGGCCCTGGAGGCTATTATGCCTGCACAAATTGTCAGAGTACATCATGTGCCATTTCCACATATGAAACAAACCTTATACCAGGGAAGGTGAATCCCCAGATATCCTGTTAAGGTGGCTTACTCAGGCACAAAGGGGCCAGAGAAGAGGCTGAGGATCTGTACCTTAAAGAGCTAT
Organism: Chelonoidis abingdonii; assembly: GCF_003597395.2. NCBI lineage: Eukaryota > Metazoa > Chordata > Testudines > Testudinidae > Chelonoidis > Chelonoidis abingdonii. Next base: position 21,524,866 of record NC_133774.1, read on the forward strand.
ATTCCGATTTTGTTGCTTGGTATTTTATTAATTATAATTTTATTTTCTGTACATTATTATTTTATTTGTATGTTTTTTCATTTTATTACCAGCCACATTTGATGTAAATTTGGCGAGTTGCCTGTATTAGACATCAACAGAGACCACACAATGTAATTGCAAAATGCAATAATCCTAACAGCTGACTTAGCTAAAAAAAAACAAAAAAAATCAAATTCCATGTTTATAGCCTGAATTTTGAAAATATCATTTTATCAACAAGCTCATTTTCTCCTTTTTTCTAGTGTTAATCTGAAGAGAGCATAATTGAGGGCTCAGTCTGCTCCCATCGTGCAAGACCAGACCCTAAAATTTTCAGATATCTTGGCATTTTCAGCAATATCTATTTGAGACTGTTGCATCTGCCATTCTCCTAATGAAACTGTAACAGTTCAAAATGGTGTTTGTTTAGTGCATATTGCTCAAATCAAGAATACATTTTGGGGCCCTTTATTAAGGCTTTAAAGGAAAATAAAGGTGTAAGTAATGTAGCCAGCAGTCACTGAACAGAACACTTGTAACCTTCATGATTACATTTGAAGTCCCCAATCCTGCAATAGATAGCATGTGATTGGACTATACTGCTAGGGCTCCATGAGGGTGCAGCTGCCCAGCCTGCTCTGTAAATGGCAGGATTGAGGTCTTATTATACAATGCTCTTTGTAAAGAAAATCTTACAGCCCTTAAATAAAAAGGAATGCTGAAAGTCAGCTGAAAATGAGCTTAATAATAATAATTAATATTCAGGGCTTATATAGTGCTTTTCATCAGCAGCTCTCAAAAAGCTTTACAGAGGTGGTTGGTATCATTATCCCCATTGTACAGGTGGGAAAACAGAGGCTGTGAGAGGCAAAGCATTTGGCTCACAGTCACCCAGATGACCAGTGGCAGAGAGGGAAATAGAATCCAAGTCTCCTGAATCCCAGTCCAGTGCTCTATTCACTAGGCAACATTTGCTCCCCGCAAACCCAAGGGGAAACAGATTTGAAATGATGACACTTCTTCTGTATTTTACCACCAAGTGGAAGAGCATTCCACTGTGGAGGGGTTTGAATGAGCAATAGATCAGCTGTTTTACAGTTCCAGTTATACAGCCATCAGAGTCACTCATGCTAGACAGTAGCACTCTGATATTATGGTCATATGAATGCTGTTAAACTGAGTGAGGCTGCATAACTCATTCAAGGATCGAGGCTGCAGGGTGCTGAGTACTCTGGCACCAGTCCATCAAAGCACTTAAGTACTTACTTAAATTTAGGCGTATGCTTAAGTTCCATTAAAGTCAATAGGACTTTGACATCATAGAATCGTAGGACTGGAAGGAAACTAGAGAGGTCTTCTAGTCCAGTCCCCTGTACTCAAGGCAGGACATGTGTGCTTAAAGTTAAGCATATGCTTAAGTGCTTTGCTGAATCAGGGCCTGAAGCAGGTGCTGAACTCCAAGCATGAGTTGATTTCTCTGTTCCTACTGAAAAGAATACACATCCTTTTTTCTTGCCGTGGTTTTCCCTTTTTCGTGGTTGAAATTACCTGATATGGTGAAAGCTTTATAGCCTATCCTGATTAGGAGAGTGGGTACATTGGTGACTAATTATATTCTAAACGTTCATTGTAGGACTGCTCCACATTGGCAGCAAAATGGCTCTGAGGTCTTGTTATAGCTGACGTTGTGATTTTTAGAAAAATAATTAAATCTATAACATTCACTGAGAGGCCAGATGGACTAAACCCTCTGAAAACAATCTTTCCTAACTCGTGGGGTCTGTTCAAAGGTGCCCAAATGAATGGAGCACTAACAAGCCCCCCTATCCAGGGGAAGGGATAACCCCCCCTTTCCCAAAATCTAGGCCACTGATTTCAATGACCCTATGGAGTAAGCTACTTAATATGAACAGGGGGAACAGAATCTGGCCTTTATATGGAGTTATGTACTCAGAGCACTGGCATGATCAGGCCCCCACTTTTGTAGCACCTGGATGTACACTTGAAGCCTTCCATCCAAAGGCTAGATTATGCCACCCCTGACCACAATCTGTAGCACCTTACTTCTTGAGTAGGGTACTACTATCTGTGAGCAAGGGTGGCAAAATCTGTCTTTCAGGACCTGATCTGAGGCTTATTTAAGTCAATTGATATAGAGCACAGAGGGATCAAAGAACATTTTTGCATCACAGTTGAGATAATCCATTTTCTCTGCCACTAATCTCAGATCTGCCTGATGGATCTGAAAAGAGGATACAAGCACTGGGCTTAACAAATATGAATGCTGCCCCCAAACCAATGATAGGGGGATTTGCGGCAGCAGGACATTGAAGAGGAAGGTGATAGAAGGTGAATAGCAGGCTCTTTAGAAATAAGAAAGTATCAATAAGCAATAATGTAAGGGAAGCACTGTCAAATTTTTGTTCCATACAAATATTTTAATTCACCTAAATTATGCAACAAGTATTGTAACATTTTTACAAATCTGTGGGCATGAGATTCAAAAGATGCATAATCTTTTTGAAAGAGCAGTTTATTATGTTCTATAGATGAATATGCAGGTAGATATAATGGTAAGCAGGTATTTTACAATGATGTTTTCCCTTTTGCTACACAGGAAGGTACCTTTTCAGCATACAGGTAAGTAATTCACATTTTTCTCATAAAACAGTTGAGGTCTTAAATCATTTTCCCCCTGTTTTAGCGGGCAATGAGTATTATTTGCTAAGTGTTGTTACGTGAATCACTATTTTCATTGTTGTCTTATTTTTTCATGCAGCCATGAGGCCATAGCTTTTGAATTAGGAAATTGTCACTTGGAATGTAAAACCCTTGTTTTTGTTAAGGTGCACTTGCTTGGTATGAGCAGCAAACACAATTCATGGAAGTGAATATTTTACTAGCCTCAGATGCAGGCCTCAGTTCTTTACATTTGTGATGAAGGTGGCTAGAAATCACTTCCTTTGTTTCTTATCTATCAATGCTTATTGGTCGCTGTCAGTCTGGTTTTGCTTTTGTTTTATGAGGACCATGAGCAGTCTGTGTGTTGGAGCCTATTACTGCTTCAGAAAAGATCTGAGACTGTCTAGCTGGTCATATTGTCTTGTATAGTTTAACTATACTGTAAACCTTTTCAGTGTTGTGCTGTCACAGTGAGTGGTGGTGTCAGTTTGGGAGTGGGGTTTGAGGGAAGCTGTAGGGAAGCAAATAACTCTACTAACAAAACATTTGGGTATCCACTTCAAAGACAGAGTTTGTGAGCCAGTGGGGCCAAGAAGCCTACCACCCTGAGTAGAAGTATCCCACTCAAGTGCTGCTGAGGTATTCAGGGTCCCACCCCTTTCTGTCTTTGGATTGGCTTAATGGCTCCAGCCACCACCCTGATATCAGAAAGACACTGCACATACACTGCACCTTCCCATCTCCACTGGGTGGAGCAGGGCTCCACAAATTGTTGGCATTTAGAGACAGAGGATGAACTCTGACCCCGCTGAAGTCTACAGGAGTTTTCTGGTTGGCTACAATGGAACCAGGTTCACCCAAGGAATGTGAAAAGGGCCATGAGATCGATCCATCTATCCATCCATTTCATGCTCTGACAAGTTTCTATGCCTCTTACTCAGATACAGTATTAGATAGGGTCAGTGTTTGGCACTTTGCCTAGGATATATGAATTTCTCCCTAAGGTTACGTCTGCACTACCCACTGGATCAGCGGGTAGCAATGAATCTACCAGGGATCGATTTATCATGTGTAGTGTAGACACGATAAATCAATCCCCAATCACTCTCCCGTCGACTGCTGAACTCCAGCTCAGTGAGAGGTGGAAGCAAAGTCAATGGGGGAGCGGCAGTCATTGATCCCGCACTGCAAGGATGCAAAGTAAGTGATTCTAAGTCGATCTAAGATACATCGACTTCAGCTATGCTATTCTTGTAGCTGAAGTTGCGTATCTTAGATCGACACCACACCCCCCCTTCCCCGCCATGTAGATCAGGCTTAAGAGATTAACGCTTGTTGCTTTTCTCTCCAGTACAATTGAAAATGAGGCCAGGTCTACACTGCGACTTTAAGTCGGTTTAATGGCCGATATACCGATTTAACGCTGTATCCGTTCACACGACGTCGTCATTAATATCGAGTTAACCGCCTCCTTAAATCGATTTCGGACTCCTCCAAACGAGAGGAGTAGCACTAAGATTCGATAGTGATAACTCGATTAGGGTTCGTGTGGACGGAAATCGACGTTATTGGTCCCTCTCGGGCGGCATCCCCAGAGTGGGCAGCAACTGACGCTCTGGACAGCAATCTGAACTGGATGCGGCAGGCAGGTAAACAGAAAGCCCTCGTAACGTTTTGATTACATTTCTGCTTGTCCAGCTGTGTGTGTCGCGTGATCAGCACGGCTGGCGATGCAGTCTCAATCCAAAAAGAGCCCAGCATGGACCGTACGGGAGATACTAGGTCTGACGCTGTAATGGGAAGACAAATCTAGTTGTATCCGCTCCCGTTACAGAAACCGAAAATGCCAAAGCATTGAAATAAAAACTGCAGGATACACAGCGCTGCGTGACAAGCGTACGGGAAATGGACCGCTCATGAAGGGAGGGAGGGGTACTGAGGACTCCAGCTATCCCACAGTCCGCACAGTCTCTGAAAATTAATTTGCAATCTTGGCTGAGCTCCCAATGTCTGTAGGGTCAAACACAGTGTCTGGCGTGGTTCAGGGACAGCTCCTCAGTTTTCTTCCCCCCCCACAAGCTGAAAAAAAAGGGTAAGAAATCATTCCTTGACTACTTTCATGTCACCCTATGTGTACGAATGCTGCTGGTAGACGGGACGTACAGCACTGAAGAGCAGTAACTGCTCCTCTCCATCTTCTCCTCTCTGGTGTAGATGGTTGCTGCAGGACTGCCCACCATCCAGGAGAATCGCCCAATTTTTCAACATTGAGGGCAATATGCTACCGTAGCAGTAGATAGGACAGAATGGCTAATAACAAGCTTAATCATTGAAACTTGGGGCTGAAAATTTTTGCAATCACATTTGGGATGACTCGCTTGCAATGAGTCAACCTCCCTTATGGTGCAAAAATAGATTCTATTCTGCCTGGACTGTCATAGCCCCGGGAGGCTGCCTCCAAGTGCCTTCCCCCCGACATCATTTTCTCTCACTAACAAGTCTCTGTTTCTTATTCTGGTATCCTTAATACTTCATGACACAAACGGGGAGGGGCACTGACACGGTAGCCCCAGGAAGTTAGAGGAGAGAAAGCACGGGTACGCTTCTTGCAGGGGCAACCCTGTGAATACTGACACGGAGCACCTGTCTCTCTGATACACTGGATCTCTGTTACACTTGCCTATTATCTAGGCAGGACAAGTGCACCACTGACCGCTCTGGTCCGCAATCCGAACCCGATGCGGAGTGCCGGTAAACAGGAAATCCCCGAGAGCTTATAAGTGACATTTCCTGCTTTCACGTGTCCAGCTCTGACCACACGGGTGGCGATGCAGTTCAAAATGCAAAAGTAGCTCCTGCATTGAACCTACGGGAGATAAGCAGATGTCATACTGTATGGTGAGACAAATCTTTTTTATCAGAGCTCCGTTAAAGACAGGAAATGCCAAAGCCTTGAAAAATAAACTACAGGATACACAGCAGTGCGTGACAACAGTAACGGGAAGCCAGACACTCCAAAGGATGGTCATGGAGGGAGGGAGGGGTAATGGAGGACTACAGCTACCAGTCTCCACAGTGGTCTCTGAAACTATTTGCATTTTTGGCTGCGCGCCCAATGTCTGCAGCCTAATACAACGGTGTCTTGCGTGGTTCACGAACAGCTCGTCAGCTTTTTCCCCCCTCCACACGGTAAAAAAAGTGAAATAAATAATTCCTGTGAGTACCGTAAATGTCACCCTCTTGTACTGAATGCTGCTGAGGAACGCGATGCTGCTGCGGTGAAGAGCAGTATCCGCTCCTCTGCCCCCCCCAGGGGTAGACCGCCCCCAGTGAGTGCTCTTAGCTGAGTGTGACCGGGGGCTCCGGGGTGAAAATGGGAATGACTCCCTTTTTCTGACATGGATGGTACAGAACGCCTGGTAACTGTCTTCATCTTATCACCTGGGGCGAGCTTCATCAGACCCCTTCCTCTCTTGCGTAAAGAAAAGATTCTGAACTGCATGGACTGTCATAGCCCATGGTGCTTTCCTCCCCCTCATTTGATCTCAGTAACTACTCGTGATTCTTATTCATGCATCTCTATAATATCATGCCAACAATGGGTGGGGGGCACTGCTGTGGTAGCCCAGGTAGGTGGGAAGCAAGGTTGCGTTACTTGCAGCGGCTCCCTCTGTGAATACTGACACAGAGCAGCTGCCCTGTGCTACACTGATTTTAATACACTGTATCCTATTTTGTCTGGACTGACTCTTATTTTATTAACTGTAAAGAGCAGGATTGACTCAGTCCAAGTGAGTTAATCCCATTTTCCTTTCAAAAATTTACACAGGGTTATTATCCGTTGTCTGTCCCATTTACTGGGTAGTGTAACAAAAGAGGGGAGAATGGTAACAGTTTCTGCTGTCTACAGTAGTACTGTACTATCTACCACCAGGGGAAGGGGAAGAGGAGCAGATTTTCAAGTAGCAAATAATCACACACCTCAGATTCACTCATTGGTTATGATACTGCCATCTGTGCACAGCTCTAATGCTCTTTCAGTGCTGCAGATTTGCCTCTATCCAGTACCATTCAGTACAAAGAGGGTGACAATTGTAATAACTCAAGGATTGCTTTATTAACTTTCATTTCTCGTGCTGGGGTAGGGGAAGGAAACTGAATAGCTGTTCCGTGAAACCATAAAAGACACCGTGTTGTAAGCTACAGACACTGGCGCTACAAGAATGCAAATATTTTACGAGACTGCTGAGGACTGTGGGATAGCGGAAGTCCTCAGCACCCCCGTTCCGTCCTCCATATCCCCCGGCCCCTGATGCTAATTTTAATGGTCGCGGGGGTTCTGGGTAAATGTCGTCAGTCATTCTTGCTCCGGGAAAACATCCAGCAGACAGTCCTTTCGCACATTTTCTCCTGGATTGCCCTTGCAGAAACAATAGCACGGCAGCACTAGAGACCGTCGGCTTTTTGTTTTTCCCGTCACCATTTGTGTACTAGATGCCGTGGAGACAGAGGCGACACTCGAGCGCTAACACACCAGCATCAATTGCTTTGCAATGATAGCAGAGATGGTTACCAGTTGTTCTGTACCGTCTACTACCAGAGAAAATGGTAATGAACTGACGGTTATCTCTGCTTCTCTAAACTGTCTGCTGCTATCATGAATGCTCACTGGCTAAAATCAGCTTGGGGGTGCAACGCAAAAGCAACTTTAGGATTGACTCACTGGTCTCTACTGAGTCAATCCTTCCTTATGCTGTCTAAAAATAGAGTCAGTCCTGACTACAAGAAGAGTAAGAGCAGCAGAGAATCGTGAGCACCTTATAGACTAACAGATGTCTGTTACTCTATAAAGTGCCACAGGATTCTCTGCTGCTTTTACAAATCCAGACTAACACGGCTACTCCTCTGAAGGAACAGTCAAGTGATTAGAAGAGCGCAGCTACTCGTGGCTGTATTAACAGGGGTTTCCCCTGGCAAGAACCACAACCATTGCTTCACCCTCTCTCCCAACCCTCCCGCAGCTTGTGGCAGGGCCCACCCCCCCATTTCTGTCATGCAGTTGTGAGGAATACAGAATAAGAAACATAGACTTATTCGTGACATAAACCGGGGGGGGGGACACTTGGAGGCAGCAGTTGTGGCTATGACAGTCCCAGGCAGGACATACCAATTTTAGGAAACCAGAAGGAGCGATTGACTCTGCCCAAGTGAGCCACTCCCAATTTGGGTTTCAGACCATGTCACATGAGGCACTCATGATAGCATCGGACAACTAAACGTGATGCACTGGCCAGGTAAACAGGAAAAAGCCTGAATCCCCGCGAACTTTTGAATTCCATTTCTGATTGTCCAACCGTGAGGGTCAGCACCACACACAGGTGACACACAGAGCTCATTTGCACATCATCACAATGCAGTCTCCTGATAATCGAGAGAGGCGCCAGCTTGGACCACACAGGAGGTTCTGGATTGATGCGCTATCTGGGGTGAGGACTCAGTGCTCACAGCACTGCGTTCCAAAAGACGAAATGAAAAAGTTTTTGAAAGAATTCAAGTCTATGGCTGATACAAGGGCACAGGCAGAGACTCCCTTCAGTGCCGAGTGAAAGTGAAGGAATTAGACAGGGTTACCAGAAAGCCAGAGAAGCAAACAGGAAGGTCAGGCTCTGAGCCGAAAAACATGCCGCTCTATGCTGAACTACATGCAATTTTGGGGTTCAGCGGCTAACCAAGTGCCCCACCCTGTCCCGTGGATTCCAGACTTTGGGATTGAAATATGTCAAGTGTTTCTGAGGATGTAGCCGAGGGGGAAGATGAGACGAATTTGAGGATGAAGATGAGCGTGGTGATATGCACAACAGCAGTCCGTAAACCCCAACAGCCAGGATCTTTTTGTAGACCCAAGAATTACAGTCCCTGCGCTCCCAAGCGAGAAGAGCCAAGACAAGTGAAGCCAGGAAGCGACCCCGGTAAGTGTCCCTTCATTCTGTACCAAACCGGATTAAAACAAAACGCGTTTTTTTTTAGGATCGCATTGAACCAGGGCTTTTGCTGCAGTCGCAGCCATTACTGTTAAAAGGGAAAATTTCGTTAACATGTCTGGGGATGGAGCGAAAATCTCCAAATTAAATCTCATGAATCGATGGTGGAGGACTCCAAAACCTTATGCTATATGAGAACATTCTGGCAAGACAGCCTTCTAGGGTCCCCCATAGTAGGTAACTTTTCAACGACATGCATTTTGCAAGATATTTGGTAATGCAGGCATTGAAGGCATTGCACTGAAGGCATTGCATAAAACAAATGGATCTGCCTCCTACGGTGCTATGTCAGGAAGAGAGATTATCACATTGTTACCTTGTAGAACATCCAGGAATGTAAATAGGCGGGTAGACATGGCGATTTTTGCTACTGGCCAGAGGCGGGGGATGGAGGAGGGAATAGCGAACGAGTTTTCAGCGTCTGGCAAGCAGGATTCTTCCCTGCTACCAGCAACGCGCTGCGGGGGTGATGTACGGGTGATCACTAGCAAGCGATCGTATAGATAGGCACCTGCGCGTTGGTGGAATGTGAAAGAGGGGGGTTGGCTTGCAGGTTCCTCTTAATAGAGCAAGGCAGTCATATAAGATCAACTGTGTATAGAACGGCGAGAGTCAAAATTTTAAAAGCCTCACTTTACCCATCGTTCGCGTGGACGTACGGATTGGCCGTACTGCGTCTTTGTGTGTGCCACACCAAGTCACACAGACACTGAATATTTAAACGATACAAAATGCGACCTTGTGTAATGAGTATCAACATGTTGGCTACTGTAAGGTGAATAGTGTTCTAATGTGAAAGGTACTGTATTGTCTGAAAGGTATCTTTCCCAATACTATATCAACCTGGTTTGCCTTCGCGCCATGCAGCCTGCACATTTCTCTGAAGTCCTATCCATCACGAGGGCGTGCTGTGGATACGGCGGAGGAAGAAGAAGACGCGGAGATGAAATGTTCACAAGAAAATTATTGAATAAACACGCAATGAGAGGGATAAAACAGAATGATTGGATAGGATGTGGTAGCAAAAGTACAGGAAGATGCCAGTTAACGATCTGAGAGGGCTAGGCAGGAAGGAGCACCGTTGGAGAGGAAGCAACGCTGGATTCTGCTGCGTTCTTCAAACTGAAATCCTCCAACGCATGGTGGAGCTTCAGGAAGAGCAGCAACAGTAGGCAGAGTGCACTGGCAGCCCCTTATAACGCTCCCTGCAAGCCACGTCCCATAGTCTCCCTCACCCAGATGTGTAAGAACGCGTGGTGAGAGGCTTTCTGCACCGCCACTCCTCCACGTACCCCTGCAGAGTTTCAAGGAAAAGCGCTGTAATTACCTAAATGTGCTTAGTAGCCTTTCCTTCCTCCCGTCCTTCCAAAGCACAGCAGTCAGGAAACACTTCCTAATTCTCTTGCTTTTTTTAATAGTTTCCTTGTAATACAGAATACTTCGAAGGGGGAGGTGTGTTTGTTACAGGGAATATCTAGTAAGAAAAACTCATGATGTTTTAAGCACATCAATTTACTTTAATGAATAATAATGATTTAAAATGAAATAACAGAATTTTAATTTTTTCCTTCGCCAACCTAGGTAAGAAAGGGAGGGTGGGTTGCTTACGCACTGAAAGTACCATCAAGTTGTGGAGGGTTCATTCAGAGGAAGCAAACAGAGTCCCACACACGTACCGGGCCATCTGAACTCGTTTCAGGTTCTTCTTTGAATGCGGGCAGCGCCTCCAGGTGTCCTTTCTAATTGCCATGGTCTCTGGCTGCTCGGTACGTCAGCGGCCAGTGTGATTTGCCTCAGCCTCCACCCAGCCATAAATTTGTCTCACCCCTTAGTCTCAACAATAGATTGGGAGGCACACAAATCTGCAAAGCAGCAGATAGCAAGCGGGAACAGTGTTTGGCTGAGGTCTGAGGCGATAAGTAATGATCGCCAGCGGACCCTTCTAAAAAGGCCCAAATGGCACATCTCCCACCTACCGGCACTTGCTCAGCCCTTAGTTGAACAGCTCCTGACACTTGTCTACAGGCCCAAGTGTAATGGTTCATGAGCCATGGCATCAAGGGGAGGCGAGTCCCCCCAGGAATAACTATAGGCATTCTTTGAAACATTCCCAACGGATTATTTTCTGGTCTGGGGAAAGTAATATCCCTTGCTGCAGCGTTTAACACAACTAGTGGTCTTCCTGAGAACCGAGCGTACATGAACACGCTCCTGGCCATCCCACGTGGATGTGGGTGAAACGTCCCTTGTGGTCCACATTGTTTGCAGCATACCCAATGAAAGTACGGCGCCCTGGCGGTTCAACTCGTACTGGTGCCGCTGGTGTCTGGGGCCAAATAGGGATATGGGTTCAACATCTATGCCACAAGTTCGGAAAACCCATTGCAGCAAGCCATCCACTATCACCTGACGTTTCCAGAGTCAAACACTTTCGTAGCAAGCAGCTTAACGGAATTTGGCTTTGGCTACTTGCATCACTGCAGCCCCACGTAGTGATTTGCCCACCAAATTGATTTCCGACTGACCGGTAGCTGTCTGGCGTTGCAAGCTTCCAGAGGGCTATTGCACACTCGCTTTCCTTCTCACGTGTGAGGGCTGCTCTCGGTTGTATTACGGCGTTTCAGGGGCAGGGAAAGCATGTCACAAGTTCTAAGAAAGTGTCTACGCATGTCGAAAGTTTTCGGCACCACTGCGAATCGTCCCACACCCGTCAAAACATGCGGTCCACCAAGTCTGTTGGTTTTTCCCCGTGCCAAATTCGGCGATTCAATGGGTTAGTAGATGCCCCGTAATAGCAGTAAGCTCCAAAACTGCTGGGCCAGCGGTTTATGGAGAATTCTGCCTCCATCTCGTCATCGCTGTCCTCAGCCGCTCAGCAATAGCGCTCTCCTCTCCTCCTGCCTTTGCAGTCATTGTTCCAGTATAGTCAGCACGAGAGTACGCGAGGTGTTGATCACAACGGTCAAGAAATAAACCGTTTGTGAATCTCAGGGTCCATTGATTGCTGTGCTATGCGTTTGCTCAATGGCACTCCGCGAAAAAAGGCGCCAAATGGGTGTCTGCTGCCCCTCACAAAGGGACGGGTGGAGGCTGTACCCAGCACCACCCGGCAATGTTTTATGCCCCATCAGGCACTGTGCTCTCAACAACCGGTGTCGGAAGTGGGAACTATGGGATAGCTAGCTGAGAACAGCTACCCACAGTGCAAGCACCGCTCCTTTCCTGAATCGTGGTAGAGCCTTGGACCATGGACATAAGCAAATCCGATTTTTTGATCGCACTGTGGACGCGCAAAACCGATTTTATAACATCGGTTTTGTAATATCGGTTTAAACTACTTCGAAATAATCGTGCAGTGTAGATGTACCCTGACTTACCTTTTCCTGACAGGCTTACATGGGCAATACCTGAGAACACAATGTTAAGCTAGCTTTCAGGCAGGGCGATCAGGAGCCCAGATATCACTCTAAGCACACACAATGTACAATACAATATAATTGCTGGTGACATGTGGCTGCATAATTTATTAATGTAATGAAGACAATAGCTTTGTATTCAAAGTTTGATTCATCACTAACGTAAATGTTTACTATCAGTGTAATAAGCTGTTGTTTTATTTGTTTTTACTACTAATCGTTATAATCACATGTCATTATTTATCAGTAACAAACTAAACCTTCTAATAGAGAGTGGATTTTTTTTTGTCTCTTCTGCAATTCTAACCTGACAAAATATGTTGAAATAAAGGTTAGATGGTGACTTGTGAGCTCCTTCCTAATGAGATAATGAATTCATTTTCCTTCTACCCATGGCTCTCTGAAATGAAAGGCCCGTGCTAATAGGAAAGCCAGTGCTGACCAGGCCTGAAGGTGCTGACCTTTGCTTTCCTGTGCCCTGGAGTGGGGGCAGAGGAGGGGGAATCTGGCAGTTCTTGGATCAAGTGACCTCTGAGATGCTACAATGAGACCTGAGCACAGTGCAATATTCCCATGTCCATCCTTCTCAATACACATCCTTACCCAGAGAATGAGGGCCATTACCATTGAGGGTGACAACTTTACTGGAGTGGGTGGTACTGTGCTGGAAGGAAATTCTTCACACACACACACACACACACACACACACACACAAACACAAAAACCATTGGGAATTTCTGTGCAGCTGCAGTGAAAATATCATTGCAGACTGTGATCTATAAAGCTATTTACAATGGGGTAGTAACAAGCAACCTGTTTTGAAGTTAACGATCTCTGTGCCTTTTCCTAGTTTGCTCTTTGTGTGTGTGTATTGCAGTACATGCCTTGTTTTAAGCTCTGTTTTAGAGAGAAAGGGAAATAAAAAGATATATAAATTGAGTTTGCATATATACATGTAAATGTATGTACAGCAAGAGAAAGAGGAATTGCACTGTAATTATTGATTTAGTTTTGCTGAAGGAAATAATACTTGCAGTAGAGTAGGTTGGAACTCAGACCCTAATGGAAAACAGTTTTAAAGTGAATAGTGACGCCTGAAGATTATCCCAGATCTCTCCCTGCCCAACCCCCAAAATCACCAGATCTAATTAGTTTCATAATGAGATGATACTTCTCCAATTGCATCAAGTGATTAGCTTTTAGGCGATATAGGATTATGTCCCTCACACACCAGCGCAGGGCGATGGAACACAAAGTTTTCAATGGTCCAACCCTCTGTTCACGTGAGGAGGGAAAAACTTGAGCACCCTGGTTAAGTTCTAGCCAAAATCGAAGCGATGGGACCTGCTGCTTGTCCACAATAATTGCAGCTGTCTGCTGCATCAGCGAATAATTAAATCAAAGCCCAGGCCTCCTGGCATTAAGCAAGATTAGGAATTGGGCGGAGAGGTCTTCTGAGATATTTCCTAACTTCCTCAAATCTGCCTCTAGGGAAGAGGGGAAGGGGCCATGTATGCAAAATATGCTGCGTTAGAAAATCCAGGTGTGCGCTAAACAGAGTCATTCAGAGTCGTTTCTTCTTTTTCAGTTTGTCGCATGATGTCCTTTTCAGTGTGTCCCTTCCCTGGGTTCTGTTAGACATTTTATTGCTGCTAAAATCCAAACCCACCGGAAAAGTGGCTCTTCGGGGTGGAAGGAAGGAGTTCGTTTAATTCCCTGCAAAGCTGAGTTCTTCTGCGTTGTTACTGTTATACTTAAGTCAGCTGGGGAGCCGGATCCTGCGTTCACACTGGGAGCTCGGCTGAGTTATTGTTACTGTACTTACCTCTCAGACTAATCTGGCTGATTAACCCAATTTTATCTGCTTTAAGAGTTTGTGGCTGATTTCCCCCTCCCCTATCCTTTGGGAGGGGGTGTTAAATCTCTGCACAACACTGACTTGTTTTCAGCAGAGTTGCGGAGATTCGCCCTCTTGAGGACTCTGGGATTTGCTTTTGGAGAAGAATAACCCAAACAAATATACATCCACAAAAGCGTGTCACAAAATGTTTCCTCCCTCCCCCGGGCGGACATGCCCCTTTCTCCCGTAGAAGTCAAGGGGGCGTTAGGGAGCCCCCTGGGGACCTAGGATCGGATCCCAAGACTGCAAATGTTCGAGGGCTCTAAGGAGAGAGATCCCTTTTAGTTGCCCGTCACTACATCAGCAGCAAGTTGCCAGCCTCAAGAACACACCTGGAAAAGGGTCTCTTGCTCAAACACATTTTCAGGATTGCTTTTCTCCCTGCCTTCCTTTCTTCCTTGTTTGTTTGCAGCCCGATGGTGCACTGTCTTTCCACTCTAAATCCCTCACTCTTTGCAGATGCCTTTAAAAAAAACAGCTATTAGGAGCCTATATAGGCATATTCCCTTTGAATCAGGCATATTGCAAACCAATGCAGCCTGGTGCCCGGGGGTTGGGGGCGGGGGAAGCAGGCAGGGAATTAATAAACCCAGGTTGATTTCCCTCCCCCCCCTCCCTTTGAATTTGCTTTCTCCGACCTCAGCCCCGCTTCCATGCCTTCTAATCCAAGATTTTTAGGTAGCTGGAAAACTATCGATTCCTTCAAAAGCAGTGGTTTGGATCTGCCAGCATAATCTCCAGTGGGTTTCTAAATAGTATTTCAAATCATGAAAGATCTTTTTACTGTAAAGTTCTTTTAATTGCGTGCATACGTATATACAGCACTTTTATGTGTATTTGGTAATATATGTATACGAATACGTACACAGCCATATATATGTTCTCTAATATAGCCCATTCCCTATATATACTTGCTGATATAATTATGGGTACTATAAATATTTTATTAATTTGCCCATTAGAAATTAACATTTAACTACCGTTCAAAAGTTATTTATATATTTTTCTAAGGCAACAGATAAAGACAGCTTTCTGCAGAAACGGTTGCACTTTTGTGACTGTTTGAAAGTCAGTGAAAAGCTCTTAAAAAACCCTGAGTCCCTTTTCAAAGTTTTGTCCAATAGTACTAAAAAGGAGCAGCGCTCACTAGCCCTCTTTGCTTCCCTGGTGAAACTGCAGAGCTGTGGAAAACCAAAGATCACAGTAATTATGCAGCTAAATAACTAATCACACCGCTGTGCATGTCCTTATGTGTGAAGGTTTTACACACACATCTTTGGATTTAAATACACGGAGATGTAGATATAGATAAATGTCAGCAAACGGTGTGTATATAGATATAAAATGTTAACAAAATGCTAACATTTAAAATCGAAACAACTTTTTAAATGTTTAACATCAGTTGTTTAAAAAAAATCCACTTTCCTGCTAATGAATAACCGGGAAAATTGTCCAAATGGAAGTCATTTGTTGATGCTGTAAGCATTCAATACACAAACATTTAAGTACTTTCCTGTTAAACTTCTATTGGCGTGGGTCGGTTGAATTTCCCTGGTCAAAAACCTGTGCGCTTCCAGTTTAAATGAAACATTTAAAGAGGCAATAAATTAAAAACGACGCCAGAATTTAGTGTCTAAGGCCAACTTTAGAAACATTTCCGCTTTCAGAGAGTTAAATTTGTCTTTTTTACAATCAACTGCAACTTTTGCCTTTCTTTAGAAAGGACAACAAAAAGATTTCACGCATAACTTGCCCCGAACAAAGAGACCTCACGCCAGTTTTTTCTGTTGTAGGCTGACAATGGGCGTGGGGGGAGGACCTAATTTTATACACACTTGAGGGCTAGTTCTGAAAACTAACTCGAGCTTTAGGAATGAATATAAACTACAGATATATAGTTATGTAGCTGAAGCGCTTTAGGATCGACAGAGGAAAGCACAGTATAATAGCTAGGTTTTATTATATGTAAAGTGTATATAGCTAGACTAAGTATATCTGTAAAGTATAATAAAATATATATAGCTAGATAAATGTATATTAAAGTATGATAAAGTATATCTAGCTATATACAAAGTATATCTTGATATAAAGTATATTTACAGTTATACCAATATGTCTATTTACAGATATAGATGTATGTAACATGAAAACAGATTTGACCATTTGATCATTTTTTTTAATTAGGCGATTGACAATGTCTCCCTCAAACTCACAACAATTATCCTTAACCACAGAAAGAGGATACTGTTTAAATTGCTGTAAGCTGACTCCATGAGCTGCAGTTTGCATATGCACAAACAGAACGGATGGCAATTCATAACCTTTTCTTTTTTTATATATATTTTCTTTTCTAAATAAAATACTAAGCTGCTTTAATATTGAGCAAATTTTTTTCTTTTTCTTTTTTTTCCTTTCTCCTGTTAGGAATTTTCCTCCCTAATATTTCTCAGAGATCCAAACAGAGTGAACTTTCTCTGGTTCTGTCAAAAAGGTGCCATTTTCATCTGCCTTACCCCCCAAAAAAATAAATGGATGCAGCCTTAAAAAACCACAAAGATGATTATCGGGGTCCTCGATAAGATTAGCATAAAGCACAAGTACAACATTTCTCAAAGTTATCGTCTCTGCGTTACTGATTAAAATGGAGGAGGCGGAGGCTGCAGCTGGCTGGCACTGAAAAAAAGCGTAACACTGGTGTACTTGGCAGAAGCGAACTCAGCACCAACGAAGATCCAAACAATTCCCGCTGCCCTGCACCCCGCTGCCTTCAGCTCAGAGCCCGGCTCACAGCCCTTGCGGAATAAGGCAGAAGAAGCGGGTCTAGCTGGTGCTGGGTCCGCAAATAGCCTCCTATTCAAAGCCAGCAAATCCTATTCCTAATTCAGTGCCTAACTGGAGTTTGGCATCATTTGCTCTTTTTCCTCTTTCTTTCTTGCGTTCCCCTCCCCCCGAACCCTGCAGCCCCTTCCATCTATCAAAGTTGTAGCGGGGGAAGTTCCCAAATCCGTGCGAAGGCCAGAGCTGTATCAGAGCGATGGTTGTTGCGCTCTGGTTACTTCCAGATCCAACCTGGAGCTAAGAGAACTCATTGTCTGGTGGTCCAATACTTTCCCGGCTTGCAATTACAGTCCAACCCCGACGTGATGAGTCCTGGCGAAGTAACAGCATAGCAAGCACCCAATTGGATTAAAAACTGCACTTTTAGCCAAAATCGAAAAACTTCTCGCGTTTGGTTAACGAGGGAGGCGATCCTGCACATTTCAGCCATTCCTCGCCTCCCAGCAGTTACCCAGGGAAACAATTCTTGTTCGTGATCTAAATGGGTTTTTTTGTCTCTCTGTTGGTCACATATTTTTTCACTCAAAGGCTGGCTTTATGTACTTTTCCTCTCCTCTTACACCTATTGACTGGTTAGATAGAATCCGGCTCCATGTGTCAGAAGATACACAGATCTACTTTGGAGATTATGTCTGTCTCTGTGTATGTTTACGCCTCCATACATATTCATATAAGTATACACACTCTTCAGCACAGTCCTCTTACTGAAATAGAATTTAGTGGTTAAAATGCAGCTCTCCAGTTTTAGGTAGTATAATGATTCTTCTGCCTCTCCTAAAAATTCCCCTACAATATTGAAATTGAATTTGTTGTCAGATTAATACAAACGCTTGAGGCCTTTCTGGAAAACCATTATCATTCACTGGCTAGAAAAATTGCTCTCATTCCTTTCAAACCCAACAGCACAAACTTTCTATCTAATTCTCCTTAGCAGAATCAGAAAGGAAGAGGATTGACTTACCCCTGAATGGATGATTACGCTGGGGAAGGGGAACTTTTTGGAAGATGTTTGTTTGATAGCCGTACAGACAGATGCAATTCATTGGCGAAGCTGATTGCCAGTAACGCTATAGATTAGCATGGGGTCTGCAGCACACAGATTCTGATCAATACCCCTGCACTCACATGCCAGATGGTTTTGGTAAGGACAAAAATAAAGTAGTTCAAATCAACTCACTATTATTGTGTCTTTTTGTGCTTTTCTAATAACCCTAGTTGAAGAATAAATGCTTTTTCCGGTCTTTCTACAGGCAAAGAATTGCAGGCATGTTTGAATACTCTGAAAATGGCTCAAATAGTCTCTAAAATAGACGTGTGTGTTATCAGAAAGATAAGTAAGGACATATGTGAGTTGTGAGATTTGTTTATTTCTGTAAATATATATATGTATATATATTGTTTATTTTACATTAATAATATATATTTGCCAAGCTTTAATTGCTGATATATTTAATCTAGTTGAAAGTATTTATATCTCATTAATTTGCCTGAGGTCTTGATTTAAGAACAAAATAGAGCATGAAACACCTTATCTTCAAAATATTTGTATGTCTACTTTTATCACACTGTTATGCACAGTGATTATACTCTCCAACCTATCTGTCATATTTAAAGTGGAATATTACCATGTGCTTTGCTATAACATTTTACAGGATAATGTGGCCAAATATTATTAACGAAGGGATTGTATTGACCATATATCACACTTTCTGCATTGTTTACCGGAATATTGAAAAATCATTCAACAGGGGAAAAAAAACTCAATGGAATCAAAAGAGTAAAATATGGTCTCTTAAATTCTGCAATGTGCAGTTTTCAAAGCCCTTCTCGTGGCCTTTGGAGTTGTAGTTTTCATCTAATGATAGCATTAAAAAAACCCACAAAATAAGTTAACACTTTAAAAAACTGTGACTGCTATCAAAATTGCCACTGTATAAATGAACCTGAATGGGAAGACACAAATCAATATTTTACTAAAAGGGGAGGAGAGACTTCATTTAAAATTAGAACCTTAGTCTGTGGTTCATTCAGGCTGTGCGTCTCTCATGCAAATATTTGCTAAGGGTAAACCTCAAAATGTCCTGTTTCCATTAGAAACTAAACGTGAAACCTGTCGAAATCCTGCCCAGTTGATACACAAGGAAAGAAATAGGATTGCATGATTTCACAGAGAAACCCAGTATTGATCCGGAGGTGGGAGCATGCAACAACTCACCTTTAAACTCCATCACACGTGATCATTCTCAAGCCAGGAGTGCGGCTCAGTGTGCATCTTGATCAGGATAGAAAATAGGTTTATTTTAGTTTGCACAAACCCACCCCCACACCATAACACCACTCCCAGAAAAGGAAGAGAAATAATATGCTAATATATTGATGTAAGAGGCGCCTCTAATTTGTGCCAGTGTGAAGATAGCGGGTCTAGACCTTTGCATATGAAGCACAGATTACAAAAGGCATTACCAGCACCTGTACTTCAACTTACTAAATCGATCTGGTGCAAGAGGGAAGGAAGGGTCAGTTAAGAGAATACTTGCACTGACCAGAACTCTCTAAGGTTGACCCCGTAACATTACTGTATATTCATGTGAGGGGATGTTTTCTCCCTGTGCAGCTAGCAGGAGAAAGGGAAAGGTCAAGGGGGAGTCAGAAGTGT
The DNA here is from genome assembly GCF_003597395.2 of Chelonoidis abingdonii. Classification (NCBI taxonomy): domain Eukaryota; kingdom Metazoa; phylum Chordata; order Testudines; family Testudinidae; genus Chelonoidis; species Chelonoidis abingdonii. The sequence continues at coordinate 21,544,420 of NC_133774.1, forward strand.
TTTCCAAATGAATCAAATCTTTGTCTAGCCACGATGGCACATACTGTATTTTTGGGCACTTTTCCTTCTTTTCTTATCAAGTTTTCTCTAACAGCTGGAAGTGGTTGGAAGGGGCTGCCTTAAGAAGACCCCCTGCTCTTCTTTTGACAGCTGATCAAAAGAAAATAGGTCACGCTTTTCAAACTTATGTCCATCCTGCCCTTAATTACTGTCTCTTTAAACAAAGGCAACATCTGCGCAACCTCAGCCTGTTCAAACCTCCAGAATAACATAGGGAGAGCAACCTGCTCCTCAAGAATCTGTTACTTTGAGGGGCAGGCAGGGGCTGTTGACTGCAATGCCCTTTCTCTTGGTGATTGTCTTTCTTCGCGGTTTACAGAGGACACAGATTCAAGGAATAGATATGCAGAGGGGCTTTTGAAGAGAGAAGGGAAAACTGAAAGACAGGCCCTGGTCATGCCTTCAGAATCCACTGATCCATTTCGGAACAGAATTAGGACTATGCAAAAAGTGTGTTACCTTCTGGAACGCAGAGATTTCAAAGCCATATGGCAGCGTGTGCTGCATAATGCCTGGCTTTTCTCGGGAGAAAAAGTGGTGCACAGCTTTTTAAAAAGTCAAATGAGCCTGGAGCAGGCTGTTCGGACTTGCTGCAGAACTGGGGGTGGGGGGCTGCAAAACTTTGTTACTACAGGTAATTAGAACACGTAGCTAGACTCTTTCGGGGCATTGTTGTTACTGAGTCCTTCGCTTTAGTTTAAAATATTCATCTCTAAAGTGTCCAGAGCTCCAGCTTTGTTTTACCGTCTGCAAGGATCCAGAGAGACAGAATAATGTAACAAACGAGCGATTTATGAGAATTAACTTGAGCAATTGCACAATTAAAACAATGCCTCTGTACTAAATTGGTGGGCGCTGTGCAAACGCACCCCCCCTCCCCGCCACCCCGACTCTGTGACGGGGTTAAAATACTGACCATCGGTTGGCAAGCACGGTGTAGAGACAGTTCTGGGAGGGGGAAGGTGGGTTGCGCTTATCACACTGTATTGCACCGTGACACTGAATTACCAGGCAGCGGCAAACGGTCGCTTACACGAGTATTTGTGTCAAGTCACAATTGTAGCATCTTACTTTTGACTTATTATTGAGAGCAAATTCTGCATCCCTGATGCGCAGCTGCTGTGGGGGGGCGCTTTCGCCTCGGAGACACAGCGCCTGCCTTTCCCCTGGACAAGGGGGGACGCTGCATCTTCCACTCTCTCGCTCTCTCCTTGACGTTTGATTCCGAGGGGGAGGGGGGGCAGGAGCTCTGAAATCTCAGGCAAGCTTTAGGCCTCCAGTCCCACCCATCCCCTTGCCCATTGGCGGGCTCTCCCCGACAAAGCCAGCGCTTAGCATTCCCTCACTGGCCTCTGGCTGGGCTGCCTGTCAGTCCCGGCCCAAGCCCTGCCCCGCCGGGCTAGCTAGCTTGTTTGAGCAGCAAACCCACTCTGGACAGCTCCAGCTACCTAAACAGAAGACGTAAGAGGAGGAAAGGGCTAGGACATGGCGAGGGAACGGCGCTGGCCCGGCTGATAGAGACTGGTGATTCCCCCCCTACACACACACACACACGCGCGCATACACGCACCCTCCCCCGCACACACACACACAAAACTGAGAGGCCTTATCCCCCCCGCCCCAGCTCCGAGCATCCCGCCAGCCCAGCACCCCCATGGACTGAATGAAGACTGCCTACACCGCCTATCGATGCCTCACCAAAGAGCTGGATGCCTGCGCCATGAACCCGGAGATGACAATGGACAGTCTGGGCAGTTTGCATGGGGCAGCCAGTCATGAGCAGGATCTGCTGGGCAGCCCCAGCCCGCATCACCCCAGCCGCAGCGCCGGATCGCTACGGGTCCATCCTCCTCCTTCGCACCAGGACTTGGCTTCTGCCTCTTCCCGCTCGGCCATGGTGTCCAGCATGGCTTCCCTGCTAGACGGGGCAGGGGATTACCGCCCGGAGCTGTCCATCCCCCTCCACCATGCCATGAGCATGCCCTGTGACTCCTCGCCTCCTGGCATGGGCATGAGCAGCACCTACACCACTCTGACTCCACTCCAGCCCCTGCCGCCCATCTCCACCGTCTCCGACAAGTTCCACCACCCGCATCACCATCCCCATGCCCACCACCACCATCACCACCACCACCACCAGCGCCTCTCCGGCAATGTCAGCGGGAGCTTCACCCTGATGAGAGACGAGAGGGGTCTGCCGGCCATGAACAACCTCTACAGACCCTACAAGGAGATGTCCGGCATGGGGCAGAGCCTGTCCCCTTTGGCTGGCACCCCACTGGGCAACGGATTGGGGTCCATCCACAACACCCAACAGAGCCTCCATAACTATGGGCCCCCCAGCCACGACAAGATGCTCAGCCCCAACTTCGATGCCCACACTGCCATGCTGGCCAGGGGTGAGCAGCACCTCTCCCGGGGGCTGACTACTCCCCCTGCGGCCATGATGTCCCACTTAACCGGTATGCACCATCCTGGACACCCTGGCCATGCGCAGCCTCACGGGCCCGTGTTGGCTTCCAGCCGGGAAAGGCCGCCCTCCTCCTCTGGATCTCAAGTTAACAACTCTGGGCAGTTAGAAGAGATCAACACCAAAGAAGTGGCCCAGAGGATCACTGCAGAGCTGAAGCGCTATAGCATCCCCCAGGCGATCTTTGCCCAGAGGGTGCTGTGCCGTTCTCAGGGGACCCTCTCAGACCTGCTAAGGAACCCTAAACCCTGGAGTAAGCTGAAATCTGGCAGGGAGACGTTCAGGAGAATGTGGAAATGGCTGCAGGAACCCGAGTTCCAGAGAATGTCAGCCTTAAGACTTGCAGGTGAGTTCTGGCACCAGTAGTGCTATGTGCACATGCAAATAGACAAGGTGTCCCAGCGAAAGAGCCACTGAAAAGTGTAATGTGATGCTGCGGGTACAGATTTTAGGCATAGCTTCGTGCTTGATGGATTCAAGAGGCTGGTTTTTTAAAGGAGCTTCACGATGAATTGATTGCCCTTGTCTTGATTTAACGTCTCCCTTTAATATTCTTAATTTGACTACTTCGAGCTACTGGGTGCTACCAGACTGGCTTGTGTGATGGCACTGCTAAGAGGACAATGGTTTGGGTGTTTTGTTTTCACCCTGCTCTGTAATCTTGACACATGATCTAGGCTAGAATAGTGCCGAGTTTTTAACATTTCCTATTGCACTTGGAAAATCCCTAATACATCCAGCAAAAGGCTCTTCAGTTTTGACCCACAATAAGGATGTATGGAAGGTACATTATTGTTTCTAGGATAGAGATGTTTTGTTTTGTTTATTTCTCTCGGAAAACTTACTTGGACATAACGAGAGGTCCCGGGATGATGTCTGATGTAGTTCATCAATTTTAGGAGACGAAAAAGCATCAGATCCTGGGAAATCTGTTATAAAGAATGGCGCATTTTGTGGGAGGCAGTTTTAGAATAGCTGTTCTCCTGGCTTTGGGTGCTTCAGTTTGATTTTTTCACCTTTAGCACCAGTATCTCTCGTTTCTGGTAGTGACAGCTGTCGCATCAACGCATTTATTAGACAAGTCACAAAATGTGTATTTCCTTTGCACTGCCGAGGTTCTGTGAATCATTTCAAAGTCTCCTAGATTCCTCAGTGAAAGGAAGCACATTAGGTGTGTGATAAATTACGTGCCGAGAAATTAAGCTATAGATTATTGCATCTAAAAGTATAAGGCTGCAATACCCTCTTTGCATACACGGGCGCTTATTTTTGTACAGAACACAGAGATGGATTTGAAGCCGAGGGAGAAGACAATCACACTTGGTATATTGTTCTAATGTGAGGTGAGCTGTTTTGTGCTCCCTCTGCTGTAATCAAAGAGAAGTACAGCCCTCTATTGTTCTAAGATTACAAGAAATCGTCCATTAAGGCTGCTATTTGAGGGGAGTGGGGAATAATAATACAGATGGTTGAAAAATAAATCGCTATCCGGAAAATGTACATGGGATTATGTACAGACGTTTCTTTCCTTGATATAGTGTGCAGTGGAGGAGCGAACCAATAGAGTATGCTTCAAAAATAGACTTGTTGAGATTGGAAAAACCTATATTCTGGGTTTTCACACAGTGAGGGAGAATGTTTGCCTAGATGAACATCTGCAGTCCTTTCAGCATTGCTTTGGCTCTGCATCTGGAAAGAAAGATATATAGGCAATAATTAACATATCTGCACTGATTAGAATTTGCTTCACTGTCCCATCACATTTTAACATGTAACATAAAATATTGACAACTTGTTTTTGACACATATGAGCCCTTTACCGCAAACTTGTTCCCATTATACATATATAAATAAAATAGTGTGTGTGGCTCATTTTTATAGTGTGACAGCTGCATGCTTACAAATGCATTTTAGAAAGGATTTCTACTCTGACAACTGCCTCGTTCACCTGTGGTTGGATTGATTCCAATCTGTAGCAATTAATTGTTTGGTATTATTGATTAGCGGAGGGTAAATAGGAAACAACCTTTCGGAAAGATGACTTTTTGCTTCAAAATCCACCCTCCATTTGTGCGCAGTGGGGGTGATTGTTGTTATTGTTTCCTGGTTGTGAATTTCTTTCTGGAGCTTCTGAGATGATTTCTTACTAACTATAATTATTGATTGTTGTTATTATTCGTCGTTGTAGTATTACACACTACATCATGGAAAGAAACGCAAAAGGTAGGGGGAGTTGTGTGCGTTATTGTTGTTAACAATGTCCCATTGAAACCTGCTGTGAGATTTGAAATCCTTTGTTTCTAGTTGTGTGTGTTTGTGTGTGTGTGTAGTTGGCACACTTTCTGACAATGTAGTTTGGAAACACTATACAATGAAAGGCAAGTCCCTCTCCCTTCCTCTTTTCTCATTCGGTCTTAGGGACAATTCATGTGTGAAGTCCTGAGTGAATAGATCTCTTTGGCCTATCTCAGTGGTCAGTGGGACTCTTGCAGTGTGTCTCTTTGGTAGTAGTGTAGCTGATATGGCAAGCTTTGTGTGAGCCACGATTTTTTCCCCAAGTGCAATGTACAAAACAGAGAAGTTGGGTCTCAATTCGGATTCATGCAGAGATACCGTTTGGAATTGGTCAGAGTTGCTAAAATTGCAGGATAAGGTATGATCGGTTCACTTGAAGTCCTGAATAAAGAAGAGAAGCATATAAAATATACTGCTCTTGAGAGCCGTTTAAATAGATGTATGCAGGTATCCGGTTTGTATCTAGTATCTAAGTAAGGTGAGATTTTGCCATTTATTGTGTGGTTTTATTAGCAACAACAAGTGTGTTAAGGGCTTACTTGTATATCATCGGTGAGTATATTTTGGTCAATAGATCACTCTCCTGTTGTAAAATATGCCGTAGCGGGCATTTGGGTAAGTAGGTATTATGTACTCAGTGTAGCTACAGGCACTGGGGGCTGGGGGAGAACAGAAGCCATCTCTCCATGCATTATTGATAGAAATCTCCGCACGCCCCACTAGAGATGCTGGCGTTACTTTCGTTTGGGTTAAACAGGCACAAACCGGGAGCCTGGGCTTTCGGGTCTAAATCCACACGGAGGGTCTTCGAGATTTCCAGGGGGAAGGAGGCGGCCCAAAGCCACCTGGGTACATTCATTTTTACGGCAGTGCTGTGGGCTTGGTAATTTTTTTCCTTCAATTCCAGTGGCCTCGTCTGGCTGAGGGAGGGGGAAGAGCACAGGAGTGGGAAGGTGATTTTGTTCTTGACTCCGTAGGCTATTAAAAATTCATGGTATCTTCTCTAACACACCAGGGCGAGATGGGCGGGGGGTGGGATATTTATTCCTTCGCCTTTTCAGCATTATGAATGTGATCCTGGAAAGAAACGGTCTTTGGCATCAAAGGGGAGAAGTAGAATCAATTCTGGGATCTTTTCGGAAGGAGGCTTTTGAGGAGCGGGATGCACATTTAATGTTACTAATCAAATTATGGTGCCTTCGAAGCGGAAGAGATCACGCGTTAATGGTTTTCACCTTTGTGATACAATCACTTACGCGCGCGCACACGAAATTGAACGATTTTCAATTAGGGAAACATCACTAGTGAAGGCAGAGGAGCTCGGCATACAATAATGAGGTGACGAATATGCCAGTTGCCTTATCTACATCGGGGAAGAAATTAAAACTAAGGCCAGTCATCTGCTATAGCTTTGGGGGGGGAAGGGGATGTAACTGTCGTGGCGCTAATTCTAACATGCGACTTTTCCTGCAGGGATCTGTGATAGCTCATTTAGGAAATTGTCATTTCGACTAACGTCCAGCGTGTCCCAGCCTCTGTCTCTCGACAAAGGAGTGCCGTTCGCATGGCGGCTGCACACCTCAGATCCCTGTAACTGGCGTTATTTTCTCGACGGTCCCTTCGACACCAAGACACTAAGTGGCGAGCTCCACATTCCAGACTCTATCCTGAGCCTGTGGAAGTCAATGGCATTTCTTTTTTTCAGAGTAGCAGCCCTGTTAGTCTGTATCCGCTAAAAGAACAGGAATACTTGTGGCACCTTAGAGACTAAACACATTTATTTCAGCTAGGATTTGTGCTGCATCCGGGACGGCAGGATTGGGCTCTAACTTTTCATATTGGAAGCCCTGTTCATTGATGCTAGCCGTACTCCTTCCAGCTAAACCCAGAGAGGGTAGAAACGATGTAAAGAGACGCATCTAATAGTTATTAATGATTATGGCTAAGAGTTCCTAATATTTTAACCCATTCCTGTAATTACATTAGACAGAGCGTTCATATTTCTCTGTAACTCTTTCAATGAGAGAATAGATATTTCTGAATATGTTTGTGTGTGGACACACAGAATCTCAGCCATAGCTGCACATATGGGAATAGACATATGCCTATGTGTGTAGCCACATCTTACACTATAATATCACATGGAATATTCTATTATAACCAATGCAAAACATAATTCTGTACCTACGGTGTCAAATCACTGTAGTCAGTATGCACCTTGCGCCCTATAGAAACATGTATTAACATTTGTACATAACACGGACATACTTTTGCTTGATGAGCCGATCAAATTAATAATTGAAGAGCTAGCTCACTATTGTCCTTGTCTTTTCGAGTCCCCTGTGAATCAATAACACCTTTCTAATATGCATTAGTGCTGGGTCCCTGAGAGCATTGAGGGTAGGAGAGAGAGAGAGAGAATACCACACGCGAAACAGCCTGGGGAACAGGATCCCATCAAGCGAGAAGGCTCCAACATTTATTTTTATTCCAGTCTTTCCAACCATGTGGTTATGTCACTTTTCTCAAACCAATGTGTATATGGAGGGAGATCGATGCTGATAATGTTTAGAAGATTAAAAGAGCATTAATGCTGGCAACAGTAACATAAACGTGTGGACCCAGTTTTCATTGATCTGGAACCTGATCCGGCTTGTTTCCAGTAAAGCTGATGGCGCTGGCTTTCCCAGCACAAGACGTGTGTGTGTGTGTGTGTGTGTGTGTGTGTGTGTGTGTCGCAATCCCTCCCTCTCCCCATGCCTAGGTGCGAATCTTCCCAAAACGTTGGCTAAGGAGATTGTGAAAGGTAATGGCCAACATGGAGATTCACCCTACAAACCAGGTTTCGGTTCCCCGAGGGAGCCGATCCTCCAGCCCTGTGGGGAAGCAAGCGGCGGGTCGGGCCTCCGGCTCGCTCTCCCCCAGGAATGATGTCCAGAGGTGAGCACACGGCTGGGTGCTTTGCTTCATTGCGGTACTAAGCTAGCAGAAGGAAAGGCCGGCGTTAGGAGGGGACGTTTTTCACTTGGACCAATACAAAAATGACCCCTGTGCCTGTCTCATCTTCCTAGGAGATGGCTCTCAGTGTGAAAGCTCCGAGCAGAAGCTGTCTGATATTGCATCAGGCTGAGCAGGCTAACGGGGACAAATTGAAGTGGGGCTTCCATCACCCCTTCTTCCCAATTCCTTCTCTGAACCCCCAAATATGGAAAGCTGCTGCTGTGCATGCGCAGTCATTGCTTTCCCTAACTTGCTTACAAACTCTGCATACTATAAATGACTATGTACGTGATGTCCATGTAAACACAGCATCCCAGCCTTAACTAGTCACATGGGCTAACAAGGGGTTTCTGCTCTTAGATCAATACAGAGGGATTTAAAAACTCCCTACACAGGTAAATTACACAGTAGACAGTTACTCGCTGAGCAATAACAACCATTTTAAACTCTTCTGAATAATCGGCCTTCAGTCTGTTTTTCTACCTCTTTGTGCCCATTTTTTAAAAGCTTCCGTTTTTTAAAAGCACAACCAAATATTTTGGGAGTAACGATCCGATGAAACCAAAACACAAAAGTTTCAAGGTTAAGGGTTTCTTTGACACCCCCGTGTAGTCTAGCCACTAGCGAGTGGAAATTATTTCACTTCTTGACCCCACTAAATGAAGGAGTGTGGCGTCTGAAAGCCCTACCACACTTGTGGATAAGGAGGAAATTCCAACTTTAAACCTGAATATATTTTTTGAGGTTTAGGTAAAAAAATAAATATTTGATCTCTCTTTCTCTCTCCCTCTGTGTGTATCGCACACTCACGCACAACACATACGTTCTTGCTATATAGTTCTTTCCACTCTTCTCACAAAAATATTTCAGTTCAGAACAAAACTAAATGTGTACAGTGGATCCGAGTTTGTTTGCTTGTTTGTGGCTAAGATAGAGCCTCAAAATGAGACGGATGGTGGGGTTTTGCGTTTGTTTGTTCGTTTGGTTTTGTTTGTTTGTTTTGATATTTCGTTTTTTAAAGGTATTTAGATCGTCACCTAAAGAATTTTCTGTGTGTTTTAATTGGAAGTATCCAAGCATTCTTTAAAAAAAACTGTACATATAACAAACTAAAACCAAACATAAAAACTCAACAACTATAAAGCTGTCTCCCCCGATTCTCCTTCTAAATGGTGCTCTCCAGGCGTTTTCCCCTCGTGGGTCGGTGGATATCCTCTGGAATGGAGCGAGTGCTGCAGGGGACTCGTTTGTCGTTTCATTTTTGTCGCCTCCTGCACGGAATAGTTTGGCAAGTCCCTAAAGCTGTGGTTTTCAGCTGATCCGAGCTGGGCTGCTGGGAGATCCTAGCTCGCCGGGTGTTGAAGAGGGGAACGACTTAGCCCAGACCTAGCCCGTGTACAGCGTCCGATGAGACATTATGGGGAAGGGCAGCTTTGGGTTTCCAGCCGTGCAACGAGTCTACTCCTCCCGCTTCTCCTTCCAGTCGCATTATCGCATTGCCGCCGGTTATGGAACTAGCTGCGTTCTGGAAACGCAAATCCCCCCAGCACTTTCGGTGCAGAGAGGGGTCCCCTCCACGGATCCGGGATGCTTTGTAAACGTGCACAAACTCCGAGCGGACCGGAGCGTGCGGATGGGCTGAAAGATACGGATGGTCTAACTATACTGTGCTCTGGCTCGCCGGTAAAAACGGGGCGCATTTACTCCCTGATCTCAGGTGGTAACAGTGAAACGCCCCGAAGGCGTTGTGTATTGCTTATAAATCCTACCCCCTCCCTCCAGCAGCTCACTTTCTGTAACCGTGGCTTGAGCATTTTGTTGCTTGCCTTTAGTGCACTGTAAACACGGAGCAGGAAGCCCCACCGGTTCAGGGAGCACGTCGAGGGCAGCCCTTGCGTGCCAAGAGTGCCCTGTTTCACGCACATCCCATCCCAGCACCCATCTCTGCCATGTGCCCGCGTCCAGCCTGGCGCCTGATTCTCCCGGGGAGTGGAGAAGCGCGGGGAAGGACCTTTGTAAATGACAGCGTTCTCTGGAGCATTGATTTCTGGCTGGCACGTGTGAATATGCAGTCTCATGGCCTCGGTGTTTGCTTTTCCTTTCTCCTCTTTCTTCTTCTTTCAACCCTGACTTTCCCCTGGAATGAGAGGAAGAATCCAAACGCTGCTCTGGTTACAGTAACACGCGCACCTCATGCTGTCCTCTTTCGTGCCAGTTCTTCTCCAGTGTAACTAACCTATTTATCTTCCTGGAGAATCCCGTCCCTGCTTGTCAGGTAACGCTAGCAGTGTGGCTGAACCTAATGTTTCTGTTTTTTTCATAGATTATGAACAGGTCGGTTGCTCATCTCCAACCGTTTCTGTACTTGAATTATCAAAATTGCTTAATAGCTTTATGGCCTTCCGGGCAACCCCTGGGTATAAAACTATCTGCAGTATTTGCCCAGCTCTTAGAGATGTAGAAGGAATTCAGGCAGCACAGATTTCAGTCATGATCTCAGATTTATTTAACTAGGGGAATATAGCTAAAGCTCACTATACATAGATTGCTATGGGTCAAATCCCATTAATTTTGCAATTGATTTTAACAGGGCCAAGATCTGGCTCCCATGTCTCTGTTAACGAATTAGTTGTTCATCGAATGTTTTGAAGATACAAGAACATTATTTCCATTGCCTCAGTGTGTGTGCATGTGTGTACAAATCTTTCCAAAAGTTTTCTATAGTGTGAGGTCATGTATGTATTAAAAGGACAAAGCTTGAGGTAGTAATATTCTAAGGAAAGGCCAGAATCTCAAATGACAGTTGTCAGAATGTCTAAAAATGGCTGTAAGAGTTTATAGACCACATTGCACACAAAGTGGCCAGTTAGCAATGCTCACCAGGATAAACTCCTATTGTTTTCATTGGGAATTTTTTCTTTGTAGGGCCTGAAGAGTCAGGCACAAAATATTCAAAGGGAAGATATATTTGTATTCATGTAGGGCTGCTCTATATCATTTTAGGATGCATTATTCTCATGCAAACAGGCAGACATTGTTTGGGTTATAAGCATGCCTCTAAAGTAATTTAATCGCACTTGGACCTCAGCTTGTGTAATCAAATATACATATACTTTTTCCTGCAGGAAGAAAATAGTTTAAATGTGTATAGTCTATATTTACTTTGGAGCATGTCACAAGTACTAATCATATGGAACCAGGAAACAGAACGGGAACAGTTAAGGAAAAAGAATCAGACTTTTTATAGAGGACAAAATAACTATGATTGTTTTTAATGAGGAAGGAATGTGCATTCCTGTACATCCACCTCCCTTTTTCAGAGTGTTTACCATCTCAATATGTAATGTAGGCACCCCCGTCATCGATTCATTTCTGTTAATATTATATTGGCCAGGAACCTGCTATCCTTAACCAAATGTCCCACAGAAGCCAACGGGACTTTTGCCTGAATAAACAGTGCAGGATCAGGTTTTATGAATAATAAAATAGCCATTTGCAATTGGAGTCCTGCCTGGTGAGGATTGCTGGCTCAGGAGTGGCCAAAGTGCTGGTTCTACAGAGTTGCCCATCAGCTTCCCCAGTCAGTTGGGTTTGGCTTGGATTCTTTGGGCTTGGTTCTAATCTCCCTGACACAGATTGCATTAGCAGCAATGCTACTGAAGTCAATGGATTTACATTGGTGAAAAACAAGTAAGAGTTCAGAGTTAGGCCCAGTACATTGGTCTGAATGCTCAGACCCTGACCCTGCTCTGTCTAAAGTCATTGGCAAACCTTCCATTCATTTCAGTGGGAGCAGCAGCAGGCTATTTGTTTAGTGATTGTGCATTACTACCCTTCTTGACTTTTACTGGTTTAAATGTACTTTCGTTCAGTGTTCAGAGGTGCCTATGTTATTAATTAGTTAATTATACCATTAGGTGAACGATTGAAGTCAATTTATTAAAAATAATAACAATAATGATCATTAATCATAATTATGATGCAAGCATGTCCTGTGTTGACTGTAGGTTCCAACGTTCCTAAGTCCGTGGACCAGACTTTCACATTAAATGTAAGAGGGCAGCTTCAATCTGCTCCATTTTATTCAAATTCATATGACCCTGGGACTGCTGCCCAGTTTCCAGTACAGCCCCTTCAACTGGCAAATTCTTTATACCCCTGGTTTAAGCAGGAATTCTCTGAGTCTGTTAGAGAATCTGTTGTAAACACAGATCCATTGATTTGCATTTGTCAGAGAGGAAAGTTAAACCAGTGAAAAGAGAAGCTCTTTATTGTTTTATGCAGGGCCAGGGAAACCTTTTGTGTTGATCCTATTGATCCAATCTTTCCCTTTAAGGAAACCACATAGTTAAAGACCCCCCATTCAATAGATTTATCCTTCATGCTTGCAATATTCTTTTAAGTGGTCTCATCTAGGGTAGTATGGCAGCATTAAACCTGAGATCCAAACAAAAGGCAAGATAGAAAAATACAATGAGATTTTAATATAGGAAAACTTAGGGCCCATCCTGAAGCCTTTGTCCCAGTAAAACTCCCATTAAAGTCAATGCTGAAGTCAGTGGGAGTTTTGGCTGCGAAAGGACTTGCAGGGCCAAGCCCTAAAATATTTGCCAAAATGTGCAATTATTTCTCCTTCAGATACTGTATGTTATTTTTTATTGAGTCTTTAGTGTATTTACATGTTGGAAAACACATGTACAAATATTCTTACAAATTGTAACATAACCTTAATAAATGAGTTTTTCACTTGTATTTCAATGCCAATTTGTTTTTCAAATGTATGTCCAGGCCAGAATTTTGAACTGCTCAATTTAAGTATAGAATATATTGAAACCAATGGATTTGCAACCACTTGCACCAGTTGAGATCTCTTCCAACGAGTTTTCATGTGGTATTTTGGGGGTAGATATGATGTTAGATGGGCCCTGGGAAGAGTCCATAGGATTGTAAGAATACGACATAGTACAGGAATGACTGCTACATTCCTTGGACAATACTAACGTGTTGTGCTAATTCCAATAACTACAGACTGTGAAAGGCTCTTTCGCTTACAGCACTAATCTGCTAGATCAGTCTCACTAATTCTGTGGCCTTTTAACTGCATGAATAACAAATAAGGAGACATTCTGTTTTAATTCTCTATTTGATCTGGGCTTAATTGTGCAGTTCTTAAATTTTTGTCACGATGAAAAATATTAATGATCCCTAGGTGAGTTAATGCATTTATCTGTTTAGGGAGTTCAAAGGGCAGAGTTCAACTATGGTTCAGGTTAATTGAACACAAAGCCATATCGTAATGTCTGTGTTGCCTGCAAAGTACTAAAAGTCAGAATATTATCACTTAGAAGATGCACCAAATCTCTGTTAAGCAAATACTGCACCAAATGTAAGGTAAGCAGACATATGAAGAATGCAATTAAAATTGCTCTCATTACTAAGTCTTATGTAAGTTACCAAGCTCAACTTGGTTATGAAATGCCTGGTAAAACCTTGTCCCTTTGGGTGAGAAGTGTTTTCTCAATGGAAAATTGCTTTATTGGTACCACTGACCTGTAGAACAGCTGCTGCAGCTTGGACTGAAAATCAGCTCTCAGAATAATGTGCTCCTATTAAAATGGATAAGACATTTGTTTACACAGTCACGGCATGCAGCAAGTGCAGTTAACCCCATCCAAACTGTTTGCTGCTTTGAAAATTCAATGTTCACAATTAGCCCTAGTGTACAAAAAATGATGGTTCACAGGGAGGGCAAAACACTGGGTGAGACCAATCCCGCACTCTGTAAATACTTCTGATTTTTCTGGGTGATAGCAAAGTGCTTGGATAACTTGTTTGCATTTCCTGATTGCTGAATCATGTTACTGATGATGAAACATCTTTGTACCAAAATGCCATCAATGATTCATCTATGCAAAATACTTCCACTGACTACTTTTTATTTATATTCACTTGATCACTGTGCATTTCAGCAAACATGAATGTGCAAACAGTGCCTTTATTTGGAACATAGTCTGGATAAATGCAGGATCAAGATGAAGACAAATATGCAAACCCTGCAGGAGACAGACATTGAATTCTGAGCTACTGTTTTCCCAACAGAGTTGGAAGAAAGTCCCTTCCAGCTGTGAACCATAGCACCACCTACTGGTAGCTTTATTGTCACATAAAAAACACCACACACACACCCAAAAAAAAAAGGGCCATACCAAGAGTCCATGTATCCCAGTATCTGACAGTGGGCAGTGCCAGATGCTTCCTTCAGAGGGAATAAACAGAACAGGGCAATTTCAAGTGATCCATCCCCCATCGTCCAGTTGCAGATTCTAGCAGTTGGAGGTTCAGGGAAACCTGAGCATGGGGTTGCATCCCTGACCATCCTGGCTAAGAGCCAATGATGGACCTATGCTCCATGAACTAATCTAATTCTTTTTTGATCCTTGGTATATGTTTGGCCTTCACAACATCCCCAGGCAATGAGTTCCACAGATTGACTGTGTGCTGGGTGAGGAGGTACTTTGTTATGTTTTGTTTTAAACCTGCTGCCTACTAATTTTATTGGGTTACCCCCAGTTCTTGTGTTATGTGAAGGGATAAATAACACTTCCTTATTCACTTTCTCCCTACCGGTCATGACTTTTTACACCTCTATCATATCCCCCCTTAGTCATCTGTTTTATAAGGTGAACCCATTCTCTTTAATCTCTCCTTGTATGGAAGCTGTTCCTTACGTCTAATCACCTGTGTTGCCCTTCTACAATTCTAATATATGGTTTTTGAGATGGGCTGGTTAGAACTGCATGCAGTATTCAAGGTGTGGGTTACTTTGGATTTACATAGTGGCATTATGATATTTTCTGGTGTATTATCTATAAGCTGCAAAGAGTCCTGTGGCACCTTGTAGACTAACAGACATATTGGGCAGTGGGCAGTGCCAGATGCTTCCTTCAGAGGATAGGTAAGATAAACAGCTTACCTATCTGTAAGCTGTTTGTCCTCAGAAAGTGGCCAAAAAACGTAAGCACTTAAATCCATATTCAAGCACCTAAATAAAGAAAGTTTAATTTTCAAAGGTGCTGAGCATGCACAGCTTCCATTTACTTTAATGGAAGCTATTAGTACTCAGCACTTTTGAAAGTTACTGAGGCCCAGATCCTAGGGGATTTAGATGCCTAAATCCCATTGATTCCCATTGGAACATCTGGGCCTAGCAGCTTCTATTAAAGTCAAAGAAAGCTGTGGATGCTCAACATCTTTGAAAATCAAGCCACTTTGAGATAGAGGCCTAAAAAAGGATTGAGGTGACTATAAGAATTCTGCTTTGAAAATCTTAGCCATGAACAACATTCACTGTATGCACAATTGCTGGCAAAGTCTATTCTATTCTGTTCTGGTTCTTAGACCACCCTCAACCCATAGACTCATAGACTCATATCATAGGTCCAGAGGACCAACGATTCATCTAGTCTGATCTCCTGCACAAGCGGCACAGATCCTACCATCCATTCTATAAAAACCCTAACCTATGTCCGAGTTATTGAAGTCTTAAATTGTGGTTTGAAGACTCAAGCAGAGAATCCCAGCAAGTGACCCATGCCTCTGTGCAGGGAAGGCGAAAACCTCCAGGCATCAGCTAATCTGCCCTGGAGGAAATTCTTCCCACCCCAAATATGGCGATCAGCTAACCTGAGCATTGGGAAGGTCCAGCCAGACGTCAGGAAGAATTCTCTGCAGTACTTGATCACCATCCCATCCAACATCCCCTCGCAGACCATTGAGCAGACTATCTACTGTAATCCAAGGACAATTGCCAAAATAAACTATCCTATATATCTCTTCCATAAACTTATCACTTGTGCTTACCAGTATATCTCTTTGCCCCACTACTCCCCTCGGAAGCTGTTCCAGACTTCACTCCTCTAATGGTTTGAAAACTTCGTCTATATTCAAGCCTGAACTTCTAGTGTCAGTGTTGTTACCATTCCTCCTGTGTCTACATTAGTACTAAGCTTAAATCTTCTCCCTCCCTAACATATCCCTTATTTAAATAGAGCAGCATATCCCCGATCTTCTTTTGGTTAGGGGTAAACAAGCCAACTCTTTGAGTCTCCTTCATAAGCAGGTTTTCCTCTCGGATCATCTCAGTAGCCGTCTCTGAACCTGTTCCAGTTGAATTCATCCTTCTTAACACTGGAGACCAGAACTGCCACAGTATCCAGGTGAGGTTCACCGGCTATTACCGTACAACACCTCCTTATCCTTGCTGGAAATACTCGCCTGATGCACCCTAAAACCGCATTTGCTTTTACACAGCCATATCGCATTGGCGGCTCATAGTCATCCTGCGATCAACCAATCCCCAAGGTCCTTTCCTCCTCTGTTGTTTCAACTGTGCGTCCCCAATGTATATCGAATTCTTTATTATTATCCCAAGTGCATGACTTGCACTTTCACTATTAAATTTCATCCATTACTATTACTCCAATTACAAGGTCATCCAGATCTTCCTGTATGGTATTCCGGTCCTTCTCTGTGTAGCATACCTCCAGCTTTGTACATCCGCAAACTTTATTAGCCATCCGCTCTTTGCAAGGTCGTAATAAAAAGGTTAATAAATTGGTCCAAAAACGTCCTTGAGGAACTCGTGTAACCTCCTCTAGCCTGACGTTCACCCTTCAGTAGACCGTGGAGTCTCCCTTTAACCATTCCTAAACCACCTTCAATTTTCATATTATCCCCATCTTTTCCAGTTTAACTAACATTCCCATGCGAACGTGTCAATGCCTTACTGAATCAAAGTAATTGATCTGCCGCATTTCTTTGTCTAAATAATCGTCACCTTCCGAAGAAGATCAGGTTGTTTGGCATGATCTACTTAGTAAACGGTTGTAATTGTCCCAATTACCATTGCATCAGTGTCCTTAACTACTTTCTCTCAAATTTTTCCAAGCTACTACTACAGACGTCAAACTAACAGGCCTATCGTTCTTGGATCACTTTTTTCTTTCTTGAAGATGGGAACTACGTTAGCATCTCCAGTCGTACGGTACAACCCCGAGTTAACCGATTCATTAAATTCTAGCTAACGGGCTCGCAATTTCATGGCCAGTCTAATATTCTGATGGGATTGCCGGCGCTCCCTTTTGTCCATCAAGCTTTCAAGTTTGAATCTACCTCAGATGTGGTAAATATACTCCTATCCTCATTCCCGTTTACAACTCCCTATCCCTAAGCCTCATTAGCCTTATTTAAGACTAGGCAAAGTACTTATTTAGATATTGGCCATGCTAGGTTATCATTAGACCTCATTCCATCTGGTTGCTAGCGTGCACTTCTTTTCTTTGTGTTTCTTCTTTTATGTGGTAAGATATTATTGTATTTTTATTCCCTTGCAAGGTCAACTTACACGCTTTTAGCCTCTCCTTTTCCCTAATTGTTCTGACCTCACTAATGGTCGCTTCGCCTTGCTTATCTCACCTTTCTCACTCCTGTAGGCTCTCTCTGTTCTTACTCACCTCTCTGAGAGCTTGCTCATCAGCTTCGGTCTACACCTCTGCCTGGTGGTCTTTTCCCCTTCGTCTCTGGGAATGCAGGTGCTTCCGATAGTTCTGCAGCTTAGATTAACGGTAATCCCAGGCTCTCGCATTTAGATCCACAATTCCTGCCCGGTTGCCATCCATCTTCCCTGACTTCATTTTCTTAAACTCTGTAAGTTAGCCGGTTTAATCAAACGCCTATCACAGATCATTTTGTTTATCCTTCCATCTAGTTTGAACTGAATTAGTTCATGATCACTCGAACCAAGGTTGTCCCCTGCAACCATTTCTTCTACCAGGTCCTCACTGCTCACCAAAACCAAATCTAAAATGGCATCCCCTCTTGTCGGTTCTTCAACTACTTGGTATCTGAGCACCTTCCAGAGGTGCATTAAGAGATATGGCTAATATCTGTCATGTGTGGTTTGCTCTCGCTCTCTTTCTCATTCTTTTCCCAAGGGAGAAATTGTGTGTGCAATGGCTTTTATTATTGTAGTTGTTGTCAAGTGATAGATATATATTGCTATTAGCAAAGGCAAGGTCAAAGAAGTGTACCTTGCATTTGGTACAGAAAGAGGCGAGGTTTGTGGTGGTACTTCGTTTCTGTGGAAGTTTGTTTCACAGTCTTGAAGCAGCACCCAAGAAAGCTCTTCTTCCTCGTTCATATATTAATTGCCTATCTGCTACATAGATGCAGTGGTGATTTCCCCAAGACTGAAATGCTTCATCTGCTGCGACTATGCTTTATTGTTATATGGTAAAATCATGTATTTGTATGTAATGGGCAATATCGTGGAACTTCTGTGGCCAGTATAAGATATTCACCAAGATTAGAAAATTCAATATGAAATTTTTTATCAACAAAGGAAGACAATAACAGACAGAAGTTCATGCCATTAAATTCATTAAAAAGTTAAGACATCTTAACAGCAATTACAGAGAAATTAGAGGAGCGCACTGAGATACATAATAGCATTCTTTGGCAATGTGAACTATATGCCCTGAACGCCGTAGCTGTGTGAAAGGCAAGTGTGTGCTTGCATTTCTTTGCACAGTAATACCAGGCATACAAATGGTTTTTACAACTGGATCTTCATGTTAATTTCAGTACCACGAACAGTTACTGCTTTGCAACCTCAAAAATATCAGGCCAGTGTTCTTCCTAAGAGACTATGTGAGATAAGAGATGGACCAGCCCCAGATCTGCATGTTCCTGCAGACCAGAGGGCTCAGTCCTAGAGGTTCTTTCTTCTCCCTGGGATTTGCTAAATAGACCCTTTGATGGCTGGTTTAATAAAGAACTAGAAAGGGGTTAGGCATGCTGGTTAGGACACTGGAACATCTTTCTTATTTAGATAAGGAGAAACTTGTTGGTGCAATTTCTAAGACACACGCAGCCATTTATATTTATTTCACTGCCTTCAGCAGTAAGAATAAGGATATAGTTTTGCTATGACTTCCTTATCCTCTAGATGGTCTTTGAATGCATGATGATTCACTGTTCATTGGTGCATTTTTACCATCTATGTCAGTATGTCTGTCTATATTTTAGCTAAATTTTTGAATGGATTTGTGGGACTGCATATTTTATTTCCTGTAGATGTAGCTCAAAATTAAGAAGTTACAACATATATAAATATTAAAGGAAATATGTTAAATATTTATAAATAGTATATATTTATAATAATAATCTCTTGAATTGTATTTTTAATGTTGAACTAAATATCTCAGTTTTTATAAACTGTCTTGAAGGTGCTTAGTGTCTCCAAATGTTAGAAGTAGCCTAATCAGATATGGATTGGTGGGTAGTACCTGCCATCCATGTAAGAAATTGTGTTGCCATGTGATAAATTTCATTTATCATGTGCCAGCTTTTTAAAGCAACCACTAGGCCTACCTTATTGCTCCGTCTGATCCCCAAACACACTGATCACAATTCTGCTCTCCTTTTAATTGAAGGTCATCTCTATTAACCAATGAGTTTTTGTCACTCTCTTGATTGGCTGCTGAATGCAGGTCTGACTCTATTTTTCATTAGATGTATTTCTATTTTCCTCTCTCTCCCTTTTTTTTAAAAAAATCACTCTGTATTTTTTTTCACTCTGGCTATTTCTGGTCTCTGTTTCTTCGTTAGATTTTTTTTCTCAGTCACTCCTCCCTGCATCTTGACCACTAGCATTCAAGCTGAACTTCCAAACTCTTATGTTCTAAAGTAGGCAGAACATATTTTCCCATCCCTAATTCACATTCAGGCAAACTTGAAAAAAGAGAACAAAAGTGTTCTTTGTCAATCACTCTCAACTGTCCTTCTCCCCTTGTTCTTCGTGAGGATAGGTAGGCTTGACTAAGACTTATACTTCTGAAAGATGCCTATAGGTGATTCAGAGGAGCACACCTACTGGTGGTCCTTGTTACACTTTTGGAAAAGATATAGTATGTGCTGCTCTCAGCCACAAACTGGAGGTCATGCCTCCATCCCTTCCAGACACACATCACTCAGCTATGGCCAGTCTCCCCCACTGCACCCTCCTCTAGTACTGCATCTAACTCTAGTACTAGCAGGCCCCTCCTTGGTTCAGAGAGATGAGCAGCCCTTTTATGGCGGCCTTCAGAATGGAAGCTGTTAGGGAAGAGAGGGCACCTCTAGCACAAAGGCAGTCATAATTGGGACATGAATGTCTTGAGACAACATTCGGTTTGTGTGTGCTAGATATTATCTTTTTCTCCTCGATGAAACATCCTCCTGCATCCTTTTCCATGCAAACTTCTCATTGATTTCTTGGTGAGTTTTGCATGCAGGATTCTGCTCCTCTCTCAGGTGGGTTTAGTAATAAGGCAAAATATTCAGGAGTCAACCAGCCATTGCATTCATTTGGAAGGAAAATACAAAAGAAAAACGCCACTAGGGGAAAAATAAAGCACAAAAATCAAGCAATTACATTGTGAAAAAGTGGGTTCAAAATACAGGTGAAGTGCACAGCTGAAAAAGTTTTGGGCTAGCACTGGATGCAGGCTGCTTCTTAAGATCCACATTACCTCTTAGACCAAAATTGTCTCTAAATAACTGAGGAATGTATTGATAAGTTGGGCATGCTTTCTTCCAGCAGATCTCCTCTGGTGATATGGAGAGATAAAAGCTAAGGGCTAGACTGAACCATGAGGCTCATCCTGGATTCAGGGATGGCACAAAGGAGAAGAAGAGGTGCTCCAGGAAGGGACTGTTCTGCAGAAAGACAATTCCTCCCTTGCTCCTCTTTCCTCTGGGAGGGGGGGAAGTTACTACATACGTTTCTGGATGTGCAGATTACTCTCCACTCTACTCCCTTGCCTGCCCTTCTTTGCCCCCACCCTGCCCACTTGCTCACAGTCAGATGTATGAACAGCCCCTGTTGGTCCCTTCAGTAGCAAAAAGCTACAATCTGACTTAATTGCCCTTCCTCAGCTGAGAAAAGTCCTCTCCCTCAACCATCCTTAGCAAGGGCTGGGGACAATCTACATAGGCCCTTAATAGAAAGACTCTCAAGGTACGTCCACACTACCCGCCAGATCGGCGAGTAGCAATCGATCTATCAGGGATCAATTTATCGTGTCTCATCTAGACGCGATAAATCAATCCCCGAATGCCCGAACGCCATCGACTCCAGAACTCTACCAGGGCAAGATGCAGAGGCGGAGATGATGGGGGAGCCGCGGCCATCGATCCTGCACCGTGAGGACGGGAGGTAAGTCGATCTAAGATATGTCAACTTCAGCTACACTATTTCTCCCAGTGTAGACCAGGCCTCAGTGACTTCGGATCAGGCCTATAAATGGCTTAGTTGCTGAGTATAAAAAATTTTCAGTCCAAATATTACATATAAGGACTCACATGCACAAAAATCCACTAGCCCCCATTGTATCCCATTAACATGAGCCATTCTGAGTAAGTCATTATTCTCTCTTATCAGTCATGAATCACAATCTCTGGAAAACATAGAACTAGGAATCTGGAGATCTAAGTACCACTCCTGCCACCGGCAGGTCTCAGTTTTCCCATGACAGAATTACATTCACTTCATGGAGGTGTTGGGAAGGCTTAATTCTCTGTTGATTCTGAAGTGCTCTGAGACCTTCTAGTGAGGACAGAGGGCAAAGTCATTAATAATTAATGAACATAGTTTGAACCTACTGTGCTGAATGGCACAAAATTACTCTTGATTTGATTTAGCAAATGTAGCATGAAAAGTCTGAATGGACATGGTGAGCTCCATCCTCATTTGTGCCTAGTGAACATGGCATTCAACTAAGAGAGGAAAGCTACTACAGAGATGTTTGACCTCATCTCCCCCTGGTTCTGATGCCAGTTCTGTGCCAGCCCTGCTATCATTTTGATCAGCCTGAGGGTGAATTACCCTACAAGTGACCCATGATAGGAAATAAATTCAAAATGTAATTAGTCAAATTCAATCACCAAACTTTTTTGTTTAATTGAGGGATGGTTTCCATGACTTACAGTAAATGTGTTACTGTCTTCAATTTGTAAGTTTGATTTGGTTTATTTTAGGCTGCTTGCAAAATTCTGTTAAAGCAGAATCTGCTATTCAAGCTACCTGAACGGTCATAACCCAGGAACAGATTGGTGCATCAATGAATTGTACAGAGCTTTAAAATGGATAGCACCAATTCTTACATTCAGAATGTTGAAAGAGTTTTGAAGCAACTGCCTTTAGAAGGTTCTACCCATACGCCAAAGCAGTTTGGTATTCCAGACCAGGGCTAATACATTTTTAATAACTAAAGGGCAAGTTACCTGCCCAGTGTCAGCCATGAGTAACTGGGCTGTGCAACAGGTGTATAAATGTGTAGAGGACAGGGTCCTTGCCAGGACGCAGAGTGGAGCTCCTTTGTGGAGGCTACACAAGTCCAAGCTTGAGGCTTACAACGACTTAGTGGAAAGGACGACACTTAAATTATCTTGTACCCACACCACGCCTCCACTCACGCTTGCATTCAAGTGCAATAAATGGGCTCTATCATTATTGTTGTTGTTGTATATTACAGTATTGCTTAGACACCCCAGTCAGGGATCAGCACACTATTATAATAGGTGTTGTACAAACATGTAGTAAAGAATAGTTCCTGCCCCCCAAAAATAACAATTTAATCTAATCTTTAAATTATAGATCATATTTATAAGGGACCTATCACTGAGCTACCTTGAGACTTGCTAAATACTGCACATGGACATAAAGAAACAAAACCCTCAGCATCTTCCTTTTCTCTCTTTCTTCCTTCCATCCTTTCTTTTGTTTCACAATTAATATTTTAAAAGAAGCTGAAAGGGGAAAAGAATAGTCTTTATGAATATATTTTAATACAGGAGACGAATACGTTTAGGACCTGATCCTAGTCTCCATTAAAATCATCAATAGGAGCCTATCCACTGGATTTTAGTGGGCCTTGGAACAGGCCAGTAATGAATAAAAGTGAAATTTCTATGCAGTGAAGTACCTTTCTAAAGTAATGAATAATGTTAACAAGGTGCTGACTATTAGGTTTCCTTGCTAACAACTTTGGAATTCGGTTTGTTGCTGAGATTCCAAATATCGGAAAAACAATGAGTTGCAGCTGAAGAAGCAGGTTTTTTACCACGAAAGCTTATGCCCAAATAAATCTGTTAGTCTTTAAGGTGCCACCGGACTCCTTGTTGTTTTTGTGGATACAGACTAACACAGCTATCCCGATACTTGACAAATATCAGAAGGATGGCAAACACTGAGGGAAGAGGGGAATTATTTCACGTGGTCCAGGTATAGTTGGGATCCTTGAGATGAAATGAAGAAAGGGAAAATTTAGGCTATCAAGAAAATTTTCCTGATAATGAGAAATCTGCGGCTGTGGGAAATCTCCCAACCTGGGTTAACAGGCTCATGCTACAGGGGCTCAAGCTATCATGGTAAAAATAGCAATATGGATGCTCCAGCTTGGGCTGTAACTGAGGTTCTGTCCCTCTGTGCTTGAGATCCTGAACACAAGCCCAAGCCAGAACAGCCACATTGCTATTTTTACCATACTACCTGGAGCAAACTAGCACAAGCCTGATAATCTGCACTGGGAGACTCTCACCCAGCTGCAGTGTAAGATATCCATGCCAGGGACAGTGATGGAATCCCCATATATTGGGGCATTTGAAAGTAGCCTAGAAAAAGCACTAGAAAATATACCATAAGGAACATTCCTACACTGGAATGGGGATTTGGCTAGGTGACCTAAGCGATCTTTCCAATCCATAAAGTCCATTGCTTGATCTTCCCTGAAATAACAGAATCCACACTTGCTACTGCATTGCCATTTGTGTGTGTATTTGATCATGATGGACAAGTGCCTTTAAAGCACATTCATAAGGATAAAAAAAGTCAAGCATGTTTAATGTATGTGCAGCAGACAGAAATAGGCAGATAAACATGTACAAGCTGCACATGCTTACAATGCGTTTATTTGCGTCTTCATTCAAATTGTTTCTTGTTACATAATGGTTTTGTACACAGTGGAGTACTTAACCTAATTTATATTGATCTCAATTGCTCTCATTTGTGCATACTTAATTCAGAAAGATAATCAAATTGATTTCTGAGGCCTACTTTTTAAGAGATTGTACTAACACAGACATACAAGAGGTGCCCTAACTAAATTATATCAAAAGAAAAACATTTTAAATCTTTAGAAACTGTTTTGATGGTCATTTCATTGTGTTTAGTATTACTAACATAATTACATTTCCTCCACACTGAGTTCTGTTTGAAATCAAATTGAGAAACATTTTTGAGCTCCATCAGGCAGATAACTTGGTTTAGCTGAATTTGTACTGCACACATATAAAACAACATATTAGAGATCAATATGCATGACTTACTCTTGCAAAAGATATGGAGAAATTACTTAAATTCAAATTAGAAGGACTGTTTAATTTTTCGTAATAGGTTTGGCTCCTTTACCAGTTAGCAATTATTTCATGTGTTCATTTCACAGTTCCAAAAAATGGTGGCTTCTTTTGTCACTATTGTTCTAACACTAAAAATCAGCAAGTATTGGAGGATCTGTGCACTGTGAAAGGAAAGGATTTGTTGAGGGAGACTGAATGAAGTAAAAATTAGGAGCGGGGTGATGGTGTGAAATTAAATATGAAATTAAACAGTAATAAGTCACCAGAGCCAGATGCTATTCACCCAAGAGTTCTGAAAGAACTCAGATGTGAAATTGCAGAACTACTAACTGTGATATATAACCTATCATTTAAATCGGCTTCTGTACCGGCTGACTGAAGGATAACTAATGTGACGTCAATTTTTTTATAAGGCTCCAGAGGTGATCCTGGCAATTACAGGCCAGGTAGCCTAACTTCAGTACCAGGCAAATTGCTTGAAACTATAGTACAGAACAGAATTGTCAGACACATTGATGAACACGACTTTTGGGGCAGAATCAACATGGTTTTTGTAAAGGGAAATCATGCCTTGCCAATCTGCTAGAATTCTTTGAGGGAATCGACAAGCATGTAGACAGGGTGATCCAGTGGATATAGTGTACTTAGATTTTCAAAAAGCCTTTGACAAGGACCCTCACTAAAGGCTATTAAGCAAATTAGGGTGTCATGGGTTAAGAGGGAAGATTCTCTCATGGATTGGTAACTGGTTAAAAGATAGGAAACAAAGGATAGGTATAAAGAGTCACTTTTCAGAATGGAGAGAGGTAAATAGTGGTGTCCCCCAGGGATCTGTACTGGGACCAGTCCTATTCAACATATTCATAAATTATATGGAAAATGGGTAAACAGTAAGATGGCAAAATTTCCAGATAATACAAAACTCCTCAAGATAGTTAAGTCAAAAGCAGACTGCAAAGAGCTACAAAGGGGTCTCACAAAACTGGGTGACTAGGCAACAAAATGGAGATGAAATTGAATGCTGATAAATGCAAAGTAACGCACATTGGAAAACAAGATCCCAACTATACATATAAAATGATTAGGTCTAAGTTAGCTGTTATCATTCAAGAAAGAGATCTTGGAGTCACTGTGGGTAGTTCTTTGAAAACATCCACTCAATGTGCAGCGGCAGTGAAAAAAGCAAACAGAATGTTGGAAACCATTAGGAAAGGGATAGATAATAAGACAGAAAATAATATATTGCTTCTGTATAAATCCATGGTACACCCACATCTTGAATACTGTGTGCAGATGTGGTCACCCATCTCAAAAACCATATATTAGAATTGGAAAAGGTACAGAAAAGGCAACAAAATGATTAGGGATATGGAACAGCTTCCATATGAGGAGAGATTAAAAAGACGGACTTTTCAGCTTGGAAAAAAGAGGACTAAGGAGGGATATAATAGAGGTTTATAAAATCATGACTGGTGTGGTGAAAGTCAATAAGGAAGTGCTATTTACTCCTTTTCATAACACAAAAACTAGGGGTCACCCAACAAAATTAATAGGCAGCAGGTTTAAAACAAACAAAAGGAAGTACTTCTGCACACAACACACAGTCAACCTATGAATCAATTTGTTAGAGGATGATGTGAAGGCCAAGACACTAACAGGATTGAAAAAGGAACTAGATTAGTTCATGGAGGATAGGCCATCAATGGCTATTAGCCAGGATGGGCAGAGATACAAAACCATGCTTTGCAATGTCTCTAGCCTCAGTTTGCCAAAAGCTGGGAATGGGTGACAGGAGATGGATCACTTGATGATTACCTGCTCTTTTCATTCCTTCTGAAGCACCTGGCACTGGCCACTGTCAGAAGCCAGGATACTGGGCTAAATGGGCTGTTGGTCTGACCCAGTATGGCCATTCTTATGGTCTAAAAAAAGAACATGTCAGATGAGGATATGAAAAGTGCCCCTTCTGTGAAATGTTCTATACTGTTAAATAGTCACCCAAGAGACCTGGTTAAAGCTCCCTTGTTTCACTTATGTAACATTAGAGATGGAATCAGGAGGGGTTCAGAATTAGATTAGGTCTATGTGGGAATTTGTATTTCAAGAAAAAACAGCAAGGGCTGTGTGCACCCATTACATCCTTCTGCAGTTGATTGGGCAGTAAGGAAGACAGGAAAGGATGCAAACTAGGCAAACCCATATAGATCCCTCCAACCCGACCTAGACTTAACAGGGGGAGTATGCTGCACCTTGTAAAGGCTGATGCAGTTCCCTCCCCACCGAGCAAACAGGGATTGTGCCTCAGAGCTGCTCCTGGGGCAAGTGCCTCTACATGCTTTCCCTTACTCAGCTCACATGCTTATACGCTTTCCTGAATCAAGGCCTAATCTATGATGCATCTTACCATATGCAGACTTTATTATGGTTATACTAATGTGTGTGGTTTTGAGTTGAAGCTTTATTTTATTCAAAATCAAAACAAAAGAGAACCAACAAGATGTGCATATGTCAAAGCTAAGTAGCCACATGATCTTATGGTTGTAGCCCTAGACTGGTCTCAAGACTCTCATCCCTTTTTCCTCATTTGCTGCGTCATGGCTAAAATCTAAATTGTGAACTCTTTGGTGCAGGGCCCTGTCTTTTGTTTTCTATGCAAGGTGCACATTTAGTGCACAGGATAGCTACACAGAGAGACAGAAATAAGGTTGCAGAAGCAACCATAAATCTAGCTTTCCCTAACTTTCAAGTGCTTGAGTTTGCAATTTAAATAACATTCCTTTAACATAGCGTTTTGGTGTGTAATTATTATAACCAAAGGTAACTTTTGAGTGAGCTCGATAATATCTGATGATAAAATACACTAACACTTTGCTATAATATTTTTGCTTCTACATTAAAATAACACTATACATTCATCGTACTCAATGGTGGCCTATGCCAAGCCTGTTTCGTTAAAGATTTTTCACACTAATTACCTCAGCTTTCCAGTTAATATATTTTTTACGACTCATTAATCACTTACGCTTTTTACACATATGGTCACCTTGTTACAATGCATTCAAGAGTTGATGACATTTCTTATCCATGAATAAGGACTCCACTGTGCAAAACATTGAGCTCTGGGCCCCAACCCTGCAAAGAGACACACGTGCTTAACTTTACATGCAGTGGTCCCCAGTGTCCACCACTGAAGTTAACTGGAGTTTTTCCATTAACTTAAATGAAGTGGGTGCAAACCCTTTGAGTAGTTCTATTTAAATCACTGGGACTATTAATAAGCTTAAAGTTAAATTTTGTATTGCTTCATCAGGAGGGATAGCTCAGTGGTTTGCTCATTGGCCTGCTAAACCCAGGGCTGTGGGTTTGATCCTTGAGGGGGCCATTTAGGGAACTGGGGTAAAAATCTGTGTGGGAATTGGGGTCTTGCTTTGAGCAGGGGGTTGGACTAGATGATCTCCTGAGGTCCCTTCTAACCTTGATATTCTATGATCAGGCCTAGAATGCTCAGTACCTTGCAGGACTAAGCCTAATGTCATTAGGCATTGGTGTCATTAAGACTAGCTAGCTGTGTCTTGGAGCCTGCTCATTGACTTAGGAGACTGCTCCTGCTCCCATTAGTTACTTCACCTAGTGGAAAAAGATAAGCTCTGAACAATTCTTCTTGGTGTGGTAAAGGCTGTACCATGCTGAGCACAAAGCAGATCACACTAAAGGGAGCTGGCTCTGTGCATAGCCTTCAGATATGAGAGGTAAATCAGACTGAAGGAAACAAACAGGACCTAAAGGCCAAACTAAGAATGTGATCCCCAGGAGAGATACTCCTTCTCTTACAAGTCTGCCTTTGTGTGAATTCTGGATTGTTCCTAGCTAGGATAAAGCTAGGAGTCAGACAGCCACTTTTCTATCCTTCAGAAGTACCAAGATAAAAATCACCTAGAAAACAGATCTCCATTGCACATAACGAAACATGAAGGTGATTTCAGTGTACAAAAAATGTGAACAGCTCTATCAACAATCAGGTCTAACCAGATCAGAAAGGTGCTTTAATCCAGCATATGTAAAAAAATAGAAATCAAGACTTACAAAATAAAATAACAATAATAAACACAATGAAACTGAATTTTTCCCCGTGAATACTATATATTCAAAATTACATATGTCATACATATTCCCTTGGTTTTTGTTAGTTAGTTAGTTTGTTTTGTTTGTTTGTTTGTAAAGAAAATCCCAGTCCAATCTCGTTTTTCAGGGTCTTTTCTTTTTAATAAAATAAGTTTCCAGAGTAAAATATATTGCACAATGCAGGCTTATTTTATATAGAATTTACAGAACAATTGTTCTGATTTTCTCTTTTTTGTGGGTCATTGCAAATAGATTAAAATGGATTTCTCCGTGATGTTAATTTTTTTTTTTAACAAGAAGATATTCCATCAGAAACTCTTGGGCTCAGTTCTAATCTAATTCAAATTAGTGTAAACCAGGAGTGAATCTATTGAAGTCATATTTAGATTGCAAGCTCTTCAGGGCAGGGATTCTCTACTTCTCTGTGTGTTTGTAGAGCATGTAACCCAATCAGGCTCCAGACTTGTTTGATCCCCAGGCACTACTGCAGTAAGAATGATTAATAATAATACTCGTTAATAACTGGAGTTACAGTAGTATAAAACCAATGTGAGTGAGAGCAGTCATGCCTTAAAGTTTCAGACATATATGTTTTATATTTTCAGTGAATCATTTTACTGGTTCTCTTATCAGTTTTATGGTTGTGACAAAAACATCCCCAAAACAGAGCAGTCTGACATGTTCATTGACAATTGTGGGCTTTATCTGGAGACATTAACATCTAAATAGAACATCCAGCTGCTACTAAAAGTGTCTCATCAGAACGTAAAATGGACTTTTAGGTTTCTAAATAAACGGAAGTGCCCTCATATGAAACGTGGATGTTATAATTAGCTTCCCAGTTGAGTTTGGAATTTCCAAGTTGCCACCACTAGTATTATTTTGTTATAGTGTATTCCTGAGGCTAGATTCACAAAGGGATTTAGGCATCTAGAAAATCACTGGAATTCACAAAGGCTGAGTTAGATGCCTAGGTTCCCTGTACAATAAATGGAGATAGACAAGTGCCTAAGAATGGAATTAACAAAAGCCAGCTTTCTGAACTGCTGAAAGGGGTATGTGCTAAGCTGCCTATCTCAGGGTACGTCTACACTGCACGATTATTTCGAATTAGCTTAAACCGATATTACAAAACAGATCTAATAAAATCGGTTTAGCGCGTCCACAGTGGGATCCCGAATGAGTTGCGTCATGGTCCAAATGCTCAGATTTCAGGGAGCGCAACTGTGGTTAGTCGGTTCTCAGTATCCCAGAGTGTCCACTTCGTGTGAGTATCAATGCCTGAGGGGCAGCCCGGTGGTGCTGGTGACAGCCACCTCCTTGGAAAGGCAGCAACACTTTGGCCTTTTTCGCGAGGCATGACAAGCCGCCAAATGCACGCAGTCTTCCGTTTTTTTCCAGTGTGGGAAAATAAACTGAGGAGCGTTCTGACACAAGACATGTGTTGAACTACAGACATGGAGCTCAGCCAAGAGTGAAATATTTCAGAGACGCTGTGGACTGTGATAGCTAGCCAGTACTCTCCTCCCTTCATAGCGCCCATTTGTTCTGGCTCCCGTACGCTTTCACAAGCGTGTATCGGAGTTATTAATTCAACGTCTTGGTTCGTGTCTGTAACGAGCTGGGTACAAAGATTTGCCCCTACGCGTCGAGACCTATATAATCCGTAGGTCTTGTGGAGTCTTTTGATTTCAAATGCATCCCACCGTCGATCAGAGCAGGGGCAAGCAGAATGTAACAAAAGTTCGACCGGGCTTTCCTTTACCATCCCGACTCTGAGTTCAGATGGCATGTCAGAGCGTTCAAGTGCTGCCTCTGGGATGCCGCCCGGAGGCCAATAACGTCGATTTCCGTCCACATGAACCCTAATCCGAGTTATCACTATCGAATTTAGCGCTACTCCTCTCGTTTGGGAGGAGTTCCGAAATCGATTTAAGGAGCCGTTTTACTCGATATTAATGACGACGTCGTGTGAACGGATACAGCGTTAAATCAGTATATCGGCCATTAAACCGATTTAAAGTCGCAGTGTAGACCTGGCCTCACTGGATTGCAGAGGGACACTTATCTTCACTTGGGATTCACAGTTGTGAACCCTCTCCTAGAGTTAGACACCTAAAAGTTAGCACCAGCAGCAGGATGTACAGTTAGGTGGTTCTGAGCATACATACATGATTCAGCCCTGCAGGGAAGCGACTATCTTCCCCCAGTTCATGAATCTCGCTGGGACTAAGGTATCTGGATGCTTAGAGTGAGGCAGCCGTGCACCTGCTCAGAGGCAGAGACATAGGCTTATGGGAACTTTGTGTGCAATAACTTAGGTGCTAAGTGAGTTTAGATGCCTACAGGGCTAGGTGGCTGCCAAGAGTGGGATTTGTCAATGCCAGTGGGGCCTAAGGCTGGGACACAAAAACCTAAAATAGCAGTTAGGCTTTTAAGTGCCTTTGTGAATTTAGCCCCTGCAAAAATAATTTATGTCACATTGCCAGAGGTTGGTGGAGAAGGTAAACAGCCACTTGCTCTGGCTTTTTACATGTACCTCTGGTGGGGCTCACTCACTTACGTCAGTGCGAAAGGTTGACACTATCTTTGGCTGCAGCCCCTCCTATCAACCACCTCCCTCTGGCACCAGGTTGTCGGGGTCTCAGTCCTCAGCCAAGTCACCTAATTTCACACCCCTTCTGGGGGTATCATAAATCCAGCCAAAACTGAATAGTTCCTCTGCCCTCTTGTCTTCTCTATTTACAGACCCTATGTCAGGGCTTCTTTTGCAATAGCATGTGCTGCCACTGTTGTCTCTGTGTACCCCAACTGAAGGAACAATAATCCACACCGTGTAGAGTCAAGCACAGGAGTTTATTACGCACAGCACTGGCGGAGTGTCACTTTGCCTATCAGGTTCAAAGATACTGCAAAACAATTAATGACTATAGATAATGTATGTTGTTTATTGCGCAGAGACAGGCAACAGGGATGGGTTTTCCCAAGCCCCTGGATAGGTTCTAGCAGCAAGACAAGATAGCACAATAAGTCAATGGTCTAAAAGATTACATAATGGTTCCACCCAAGGCTCAAATTAACATATTGCTGACACACAGGTAATTACCCCCAAACTGTATCTATTAAAGTATATAGTTAAATCCTAATTTTGGGGTCCAGGGGAATGAGGTAGCAGCTCTCCCAGTTGATCAACAGGTACATTCCTGGAGATTTAAAGCGAAAAAGGCAGTAATTAGTACTTAACAGTTGTTTATAAGTTTACCCTTGCATTTCTGTGGGCTAGGATTGGCATACATGTGTGAGGGGAGGGTGTCATAAGTCATGTCAATTATATTGGGCCTCTTCCTGAACTCTGTCTGAGAGCTGAGGGGTAATGTACCACTATCTCCTCCCTGCATTAAGGAGTAACCATGACACCTTTCTCAGCGCTTCATGTGTCTATAACTTGCGATAAGGATGCCCAATTACATTCAGAGTTATGCTGACTCCGCTCATTGACTTGAAACAGACAAGGTTATCTGTTTACCGCAGCTTCCTCTTAGCTATGTATTGTTCTCTGTTAGCCAGCCCCCATAGCCCAAGCCAAGCTGTGAACTCCAGGCCTATATGAAAAGTTCTCAGGAGAAACTGTGGTTAAGATCTTACATTCATAGCTAATGGATTCTGACCCTTCACCAACCCTGGGCTTCTCTCAATCAGATACACTTGTCTCCTCCTCTGTCATCTCTCTCTCAACTGAGCTCCTTCCTCTCCAATCAGGCGTCAATTAGCTACTCACCTCCCCAAGTTCGGGTTCCTAATTGGGTATATTCACTAGCAGACCCTATCTCAAGGAGTCTATGCTGGCCCTGTAGTGTGCTGCCCCATTGCCTCTGTCTGTGTACCCTAACCCTGGGCTTCTCTCAACAAGACACACCTGTCTCCTCTGCCATCTCTTTCTCTCAACTGAACTCCTTCAGTCTACTTATTATGACTTAGCTCTGTCCCCTCTGGCTGGGAGCCAATTAGCTACTCACCTCCAGAGGTGCAGAGCGTGAGTAACTGGGTGCATTCGCTAGCCTTGCAGATGATGGGGATTAAGCCTCATGACAGTACCATAGGGCAGGATGGCCCCATACGACTTTCTTTTCCTTTCTTTCAAGCTCCTGCAACTTCTGCTTCTGAGAAAAAGCTTTGTGTATTGACAGGCTTCCTATATTGTTGTTAAAGTTGATAACTCTGTGAAGTTGATAACTTTCACCACATCTACGAGAGGCACACCATGTTGTCTTTCTTAATGATGCTCATATTTGGTTGTTCCAGGGAAGTGCCTCATAAAGGCATTACATTCTTCTTGTTTCCTGTGTCCTTCTCTTAAGTCTGGGCAGATGGCTCAAGGAGACTGATTTGAAGATGGACAATGAACTGACGGTGGAGTGACTTATTGCAACAAGATATTTGTTCAAAAAAAAAAGTTTTATTGAATGTCAGCTGCGCCTATCACATTTGCCAGTCAGAGACAAACTGGGTCCTTGACAGAATAATTATTGATACTTTCTCCTCCACAAACACTTTGTCTGCATTTTCTGTTTGGATTATAAGATTTTCTGGAGAGGGACTCTGTTTTTCTATGTATATGTACGATACTTAGCGCAGTGGGCCCTCATCTTAATGGAAGCCTCTAGGCGCTGCTATAATAAAATAATAGGAACAACGATGATGAGGAGGAGGAGAAGTATCTATCTTTGTCACTGTGCTTTCATCTTTCTTAGATTTCTAGGTTGTTGAACAAATTGGGACTTTTTGATATTACTGAAGAAAAGTGACATATAATTTTCCCTGTAAACTAGCACTGGTATATACTATTGGTATTTTGTATTGCTTCAGACAAAACGGCATTTGCCTTAATTCCAGTCATACATATACTCTCCTAACTATTTACATCTAGAGCTGTGTAGTGTCATGTAGTGAATAGTATCTATGGATAATTCGTACTTCGTAGATTGTGCACAAGCAATTTGTTGTGACTATTCAGTACTCAAAATTTGAGTTATTTTGTTTAGTTTTGACTGGATATATAGCCACGTGATATATTTCTGCTGGAAAAAAAGATCTCTCTTAGAATCAAGTTTCTGGTGCACATATATATGTTCCAGAATTCAAAACAAATTATAACATTCTTCATTATTTGCTTTAAATTCACTTTTTTCCACAAATATTCCTGCCAGCCAACTCATTCACTAGAATATTCATAGAAAAGAGCATGAACATGGGCAAAACTGATTCATTTAAAAATCTGAACAAATATTAGAGGAAAAGTATTTTGCACTATATGTCCAGTTCTAATTACAACTCCAGAATGTATCTTGTGATCCATATACAGTAAATTAGTCTCTTAAAGATGCCCTGGAATATGTAATATAATATAGTAAAATTCTCAATGCTAAGTGGTCTGGGTGGCTCAGAGGATGGGTAGTAGGGTAGGAAGATTTTCATTTCTACATTATCAGGTTGTATCCAGTCCTGGGTGATAGTGACCAACAGTCATTACCATCTTAAAACCATCCAGTGGCCCAGATGGAATGACTTGGTGATCTCAGTCTAGATTTACTGGACACAGGTGCCTCATTACAAAATCACCACTGATGATGATGCTAACTGGCAGCCTTTTTGGCAAGCTCTGTAGAGAGGCCAAGGATGGAATGAACCTGGAACAAGAACAACCCTCTCACTCCTAGACTTTATCCCACCAGGTCAGGTGCAGTGAAGGGAAGTTTGTATTGTTGTTCATAGTTACGATACCTGTTCAGTTGATAAACAGAAGGCTTCATCCTTCAGGCAGCTTTCATGAACATTACATTCACTTATAAAAGTAATATATTCAGAGCAAAGCTATGTAATAGCTGCTGCATATGTTAGAAAGGAAAAAATGAGAGCCTTATTGTGGTGTCACTGAGTCCTAGATCCAGCAAAGCACTTTAGCACATGCTTCACTTCTAGCCTGGGAGTCGTCTCACTGAAGTCAATGGAATTAAATCTGAACTTGTGTGTAAGTGCTTTACTGGATCAGGGTTTAACACCAGTTTTACTCCATTGACTTCACCGGAGTTTCTCTGGGTTTGCAGTGGTGACATCTGTGTCAGAACCAAAGTCTTTGGCCAAATTTCAATACAATTATACCTGTGAAAAGCTAGAGTAACTATGAAGATTATTCTAAATTTTAACCACTGTAATTGAGATCAGAATCTGTCTCTCTATAGTGGAAAAATATATCTTTTAATCAATGAAGGTTGATTAAAAATGCATAACTGCACAGCTTGTTAGACTGGTTCCATTTGCTCCTATCTCACCCTCACTTCTCAGACTGAACTGCAGACTTCCCACTTTGAGTCTGCATTCCAGCTCCTTAATATCTAAAGTGTTTGGTCTTTTTTAATTCTGTTGATTTTTTAAAAAAGTTCTGCTGCTTTCAGATCCCATTATTTAGTTTTTTGTTGTCTAGATCAAACCCACTGTCCTTATTTAGGAAGGACGGTCCTTCTTTTACAGCCTGATTCACCACTGTGCTGCTACCATTTATGCTAGTGTAACTCCATTGAAGGCAATGGTATTATGCATGTGTAAAACTGGAGTAACACAGTGATGAGTCAGGCTATTTTCTCCAGTGCAGTCTAGTGCAAAGAAAGATGCATCTGTGTTTCTTGCTCCAAATGTCCACAGTTAAAACTCACAGTTATTGCCAACTACCTATTGACTTTTACAAACAACATTCAATATTAACTCCGTACATAAAATCAAGACTTTTCTAAAATCAAGATGGCTACTTCCTCTCCCTCCTTAAAAATGAGTCTCACTTTGTAGGCAAGTTTCCTAGACAATAACTGTATCTCACAAGACAGTTCCCACTCCCTTTTTCCTTTCTGATAAATGCACATCAAGGAAAAACATTTGCCTTTATGGTTCCTTTTCAAGAGTAAACTTAACAGTTCAAGGAAAGTATTTACTGAATGCATTGAGAAGCACGTAGCTTTGCATTATTTATTATTAGATACCAATAACTGTAATACACAGAATGTCTTTGGACATAAATTAGTGATGTTAGAAATTATCATAGTCTTCCCAATGTCCCAAAACCTATTACAAACTTCAGCGAATATGTAAGAGCTCATCACATTCCTTGCCTTTCATTGGCATATCATGGAATTGGATTTGAGACAAAAGACTAAGTAAAATACAATAGGGAAAAATCCAGTATGACTACATTAAAACCTTTTTCTCTCAGACATATAATAAAACATTATATTGGATAGCATTATCTGGTAGCTTAAAGGTGGAATAAGAGCTTTGGGGTACAGAAGAGACCTCTCAGGAGGAAAGAGAGTTTATAGAGAGCTCCAGCAGGAATAAGGAGAGAGTTTAGAAGCAGGGAATTCATAGGTGGCAGAACTTGTGAGGAAGAGAATGATCAGGACAGGGTTGGCCAACCTGAGCCTGAGAAGGAGCCAGAATTTACCAATGTACATTGCTAAAGAGCCACAGTAATACATCAGCAGCCCCCCATCAATTCCCCCACCCCTGCTCCCAGCACTTCCCACCCAACGGCAGCCCTGCCGATCAGCGCCTCTCCCTCCCTCCCCGCACCTCCCAGTCAGCTGTTTCGTGGTATGCAGGAGGCTGTGAGGGGGAGGAGTGAGGGCTCTGCAGGCTCAGGGGAGGGGATGGGAAAGGATGGGGGCAGGGTCTGTGGCAGAGCCAGGGGTTGAGTAGTGAGCAGTCCCCGGCACACTGGAAAGTTGGGGCCTGTAGCTCCAGCCCCGGAGTCAGTGCCAATACAAGGAGCCACCTATTAACTTCTGAAGAGCTATATGTGGCTCTGGAGTCACAGGTTGGCCACCCCTGAATTAAGTGCACACCTTCTTGCACAAATCCAAAGAAATATTTTGATGTGCAGAAATGATCTTGTCAGTGGAATCCCAGCTCTGTACCCAAATGAGCAATCAAGCACATAGCTGTGCCTTATTGCAGCAGGTGCAGGTGGATGCACCTCCCTGAACGTCAATTTAGTTTATACTCCTTTCCATCCGGTGTGAAGGGAGGCAGATGAGCCAAATTCTGTTCTCAGTTCCAGAGATGCTAAATTTTCAAACGTAGGTGCCTAAAATTAGGTTGGCTCCAACAGCAGATCTGCAAATCCAGTCACTTATCTAATAGGAATATTTTGGTCTTAGCATGTTACCTAAGCGTGTCAAAACATGGATTTTGTGCAGATACCTCTATCAGTCTAATTTTAGCCTTGGACACATTATGAAGATGAAATTGGTTTTTCTGCTAGAAGTTCTCCTCCTGCTAATGGATAAAAAATCAGCTATCTATACTGAACTTTTTAAGATCCATTAGCAGCCTTTGATGTAATTGATCTGTTGACCCACCCACCCTCATGAATTCTGACGGGCACGGAATTGCTCCTAGGTGGTTTCCTCCTTTTCTTTGTGCGATGGGTAATGGGCAGTGTGAGGTAATTACACTCCCTCACCCTAGGCTCCCTTGTGTAGGATCCTGCACAGGGGCACTAGAACAATTTGTATATTAGGGGTGCTGAGAGCCATTGAACCAAACTGTAAACCCTGTGTATAATGGAAACCACTTCAAGCCAGAGGATGCAGCAGCACTCCCAGCACCCCTAGTTCCAGCACCTATTATCCTGAATACGTCTATTCTGTCACCTCTGCAGTTCACATTTTATATGAGGCTGCTGGGGAGATTGGTCATGCCTGACCAACCTGATTGCCTTCTGTGATGAGATAACTGGCTCTGTGAATATGAGAAAAGCAGTGGACATGATATATCTTGACTTTAGCAAAGCTTTTGATACAGTCTCCCACAGTATTCTTACCAGCAAGTTAAAAAAGAATGGATTGGATGAACAAACTATAAGGTGAATAGAAAGCTGGCTAGATTGTCAGGCTCAACGAGTAGTGATCAACAGTTCCATGTCTAGTTGCAGCTGGTGTCAAGTGGAGTGCCGCAGTGGTCGGTCCTGGGGCCAGTTTTGTTCAACATCTTTATTAATGATCTGGATGATGGGATGGATTGCACCCTCAGCATGTTCACAGATGACACTAAGCTGGAGGGAAAGGTAGATATGCTAGAGGATAAGGATGGGGTCCAGAGTTACCTAGACAA
Source organism: Chelonoidis abingdonii (assembly GCF_003597395.2). Taxonomy (NCBI): domain Eukaryota; kingdom Metazoa; phylum Chordata; order Testudines; family Testudinidae; genus Chelonoidis; species Chelonoidis abingdonii. The sequence continues at coordinate 21,581,984 of NC_133774.1, forward strand.
ATTGGAAGACTGGGCCAAAAGAAATCAGATGAGGCTCTGCAGTGTGCAGAGATGGTCAAAAAAGCTAACAGGAGCAGTGTGCAGGGGCAATCAAAAAAGCAAACAGGATGTTAGGAATCATTAAAAACGGATAGAGAATAAGACTGAGAATATATTATTGCCCTTATATAAATCCATGGTACCCCCACATCTCGAATACTGCGTACAGATGTGGTCGCCGCATCTCAAAAAAGATATACTGGCATTATAAAAGGTTCAGAAAAGGGCTACTACAATGATTAGAGGTTTGAAGAGGGTCCCATATGAAGAAAGATTAAAGAGGCTAGGATTCTTCAGCTTGGAAAAGAGGAGACTAAAGGGGGATATGATAGAGGTATATAAATCATGAGTGATGTGAGAAATGGATAATGACAAGTTATTTACTTACCCATAATACAGAGACTAAGGGTCACCAAATGAAATTAATAGGCAGCAGGTTTTAAAACAAATAAAAGGAAGTTCTTCTTCACGCAGTGCACAGTCAGCTGTGGAACTCCTTACCTGAGAGGTTGTGGAGGCTAGGACTATAACCAGTGTTTAAAAGGGAACTGGATAAATTCATGGTGGTTAAGTCCATAAATGGTGATTAGCCAGGATGGGTAAGGATGGTGTCCCTAGCCTCTTTGTCAGAGGGTGGAGATAGATGGCAGGAGAGAGATCACTTGATCATTGCCTGTTAGGTTCACCTCCTGGGGCACCTAGCATTGGCCACTGTCGGAGACAGGATACTGGGCTAGATGACCTTTGGTCTGACCCAGTACGGCCGTTCTTATGTTCTTATGTTCAGCAAGAATCCTATGCACCGCTACAGGCTGGGACCGACTGACTAAGCATCAGTTCTGCAGAAAAGAACCTGGGAATTACAGTGGATAGAAGCTGGATATAGTCATCAGTGTGCCCTTGTTGCCAAGAAGGCTAAGGCAATATTGGGCTGCATTAGTAGGAGCATTGCCATCAGATCGAGAGAAGTAATTATCCCCTACTCGACCCTGATGAGGCCACATCTGGAGTATTGCATCCAGTTTTGGGGCCCCACTACATAAAGGATGTGACAAATTGGAAAGAGTCCAGTGGAGGGCAACAAAAATGATCAGGGGGCTGGACACATGACTACAAGGAGAGGCTGAGGGAACTGGGATTGTTTAGTCTGCAGAAGAAAGAGTATGGGGGGATTTGATAACAGCCTTCAACTACCTGAAGTGGGGGGGGGTTCCAAAAAGGATGGAGCTCGGCTGTTCTCAGTAGTGGTCGATGGCAGAACAGGGAGAAATGGTCTCAATTTGCAGTGGGGGAGGTCTAGGCTGGATATTAGGAAACACTGTTTCACTAGGATGGTGATGAAGCACTGGAATGGGTTATCTGGGGGAGGAGGTGGAATCTTCATCCTTCGAAGTTTTTAAGGCCTGGCTTGACAAAGCCCTGGGTGGGATGATTTAGTTGGCGTTGATTCTGCTTTGAGCAGGGGGTTGGACTAGATGACTTCCTGAGGACTCTTCCAACCATAATCTTCTATGATTTTATGATTATGGGATGTTTTGAGCTGCAGTACCATCACTATACTGTAGTCAATTGGAGTTAATGGAATTGCATCCACCTACACCTGTTTGAATAGGGCACATTGTACACCTGATTGCTCAGTTGGGTGCACAACAGGGATTCTGCTGTGGAGCTCATTTGTGCACATGACAATATTTAGTTGGGTTTGTGGATGAACGTTCATTTCCATTTACGTTGCTGACCATGGTCCTGTTAGGAGGCTCCCCCATTCCCCACTTAGGCTGCAGAGGGAGTTGAGACTATCAGAAGAGTCAGATGCTGTGGAGGCTGCTTCCATCCCCCTCTAATCAGCCCAGACAAGCAGGTCCTTCAACGACTCCCTAAGGAAAGCCTCATAGACAAGTCACAAGCAGTATCTCCAGCTTGGTCTGCACAAGAAGAAGTTCCAAATGCTTTCCTACAGGGTCCCAAGTCTGTAATCACCCTGTGCTGCACACAAAGAGCTGTGGATGAGCCATGTACGAGGCGGCAGAACATATATCCAGAAGAGCCTGTATGCACTGTTGTGGTGTACCGAATCCAGTCCATCCTGCAGGCAGGACACAGGGCAGGTCTGTAGCCCCAGGCTGAAACTGGAGCCACGATACCTGGGCACCCCCTTCTCCTCTCACTTAACACCAGTGTAAAATAGGAGTAACTACTGAAGTCAGTGGAGTTTTGCTACTAAAACTGGTATCAGAGGAGAAGCAGCCCCCACAGCTCTCCTCAGCCTGATGCTAAGGCCCACTGTATTCTACTCTCTGAATAGCAAGCATGGAGCTAGTCATATGGAGTTCCTCAGCTACCCCACTCCACAGTTGCCTTATCCAGTACAGTGGAAACTGATTCCACTGACTTGGGGCCTGCTATGGCCCTTAGGCCTATGATGGAATTTTGTCACTAAATGGCTGATCCACCCCAACAAATGACATTGTAAAAAGAGCCTTATAGGGTTCCATATTCGTTGTAATATGCGGGCCAAATTATACCATCAGCCACACCTCTGCCACCCGTTATCTTCAGATTGTGCCCTCAGCGACACCTGTGCAACCCCACTAGCCTTAAATTAATCTGAGGGCATCAGTTGGCCTGTCAAACCTGTGATGAGTTTCAAGCAAACCAGCTCTAAATAGGGTTTTGCTGAGCCTCATGGCATAATCGACAGGTTATTTTGGCTTTTAAATTAACCATAAAACCTATTTCTTTACTTGGTGTGAATCAAATAACTAGTTTATCTGTTACAAACAGAAGGAGATGTTGGGAATGGTGTCTCTGCTCATGTTGCTAGGAGGCTACAATTGGGCTGGAAAGAGGGTCCCCTGCGGAGCGTGGTGGGGTGGTGATTTAGGAAGGAAATGTTAATTCGTAATAGGGCTGGTTGAAAAACAATTCCATTTTGCAAAAAAAAAAAAAAAAAAGGTTTATGAAATGAGAGGCTATCACAGATACTCTTCCCCACAAGCGTGCATACACTTGTTGTAGATTTCTTAGCAATAGCAAAAAATGCCATGAAGGGGTTATCTCAGATGTTTTTTTCTTCTAACTGCGATTTACAGTAATGCATAGAAACTTGAAACTGAAATCTGGTTTCACATTACAAAATTTTATCTTCTATCGCACATAAATTGATTTGTTATTGTAGGGTTGCTCATGAATTTGGGGCACCTGCTCTTGATCTTTCCTGTTTGCTAAGAAGATCATTGAAGCATTTGGGATTTTGAGGGGGAGGTTTGAACTGACATACCTAGCTCAATCATGCAAGGTGCTGAGCTTTCTGGTCCTAATCCAGCAAAGAATTTAAGCATGTGTTTAATTCTAACAGTGTGATTAGCCTCATTGCTTTCCATGAGATGAGTGATGTATTTACAGCTAAGAATGTGCTTAAGTGCTTTGCAGGATCAAAGCCAGAAAGAATTGCATAGAGTTTATAGACAGACAGAGGAGAAGAAAAGGTGAGTGACATTTTGGGCCTACTGACCTTGACAGTGGCCCTTTAAGTTGTTGATCAAAAAATATTGTTTTGAGACTGATTGAATCGAGGTTTTAAAGGGCATGCTAATAATTCTCCATCTAATGTGGCTATCTAGGGTTTCTCCATAATGCTCAGCATCATAGAATGCAAGCACTGCATCTAGGTCACCTCATACTGCACAAAGAAATAAATAAGAAGGATATTGCACCATGAAATATACTTTTTAAACAGGGGGGTTAGTTTTAACTGAATTTTCTTGGTTTTGTGTTTTTAATATTAAATAATTAACATAGGATAATATAATCTGCATATCATTTGAGGGATTTATAATTTGATATGGGGAACTGGGGGGGTGTTTGGATTTTTGGGGGTTTTGGTTGATTGGTTTGGTTTGGTTTTTGTGGGGAGTTTGGACTAGGCTAGTCAAAATAAAATTGCTGAATTCTAGGTTTGCTTTCCGTCTGAATAATATTAAAAGACTGAGTTGACATCTATGTCTCGTCCGTGCTACACGTTCCCAGTAGCAATGCAGGAACTTCAAAAGTTTCAGAAGTTTAGCTCATGGTCTGATAAACATCAAGACTTTTGATTCTTAGCTGAACTCTATTGGAACCTCTCAAGTTTGCAAAATGTGCCTGGAAATCTCAAGAGAATAAACATGCTTGACAGATTTCTGGTACTTCTTGTCCCCAGTTGGGCTATAAATAGCACTACAACTCTTGGGGTGTTTCAGCAGTTCTTCCTGGTTGCAGCAGGAATTAACGCTGGAACTGTCAGCATTCACTCCCTCTGGAATTTCCCATGGAAATGATGTTGATTTGCTGGCAGATAATATTGTAGAGGGTTGTCAGCTAGATTCAAACTGCTACCATGCTGACATATCCTTTCAATCCACAGAGCTCCAGATGGATGGTATCTGTGTGGTGAGGCTTTGTAAGAAGGGGGGTGGGGGTGGATTATGTTGGTTCAGCTCTCTACCTTCTCCTGTACATTTACACAGCATATTTTCATGCCTTCACCTCACCACTGCAGTGCAGTGCCTTTTGCAGTTTGCCAGAGTGCATATGTAATTTTAGTTCTAAGAACAGGCTTTTTGCCCTAACATGCCAATGGAGTACATGCTCTGCTTGCATATAATAGTCATTTCCATTTTGTATTTATTCTGTGCATGGATCCACTTCCTAAATGGTTTACTTGACATAATGGACTAACAGCCTCCACAATTTCATTCGCAAAATAAAATCTGAGTTTGTTGTGTGTTATAAGAGCTCCCAAGAAATATCTGAAAACAGTGAAGCTTTCTGTTAGCTACTGAGAAAGGCGAGACAGATATGGTTTGAATTTTCTTTTTTAGGCTGAAACTTTGTATTCTACATGTCAGATCATGAAGCAAATTTTATGGGGGAGTTATATGTTTCTTAAAGGGGGTCGTTTATAATAGGAATAGACCTAAAAGCCTACAATTTTTAAAGAGGATAATGATTTTGGGAGCCTTACTTTTTGGATGACACCTGAGGGTGCCTGATTTTCAGTGGATGGGTGCTCAGCGCCTAGAATTGGCGTGACTCAAAATCATTAGTCACTTTTGAAAAATCAGGCCTTTTAGCTGTGGTTGGGACCAAACTCACCTCCATATAATTCCTCCTAGAAAGCTTTTTCAAGTACTAATTGTTTACTCAGTATTAATTCAGATCATTGATCTCCTTGGCTTTACTGCTCACACTAGGCATATGAGTGACTCACATTCTTAAGAGATGAACCTGAGATCAGTGGTTATTGACAGCGCTGCAATCTGCTCAATAAAGTTTAACAGTTTACATCCACTGTACAGCTTTATCAATGTTTTCAATGTATCCCCTGCTCAGTTTATAGGTACTTATGCATACATTGATTCTTTCTCTTTTTTTTTTTTTCTGGTTCCCCAAGCATGCAAACGCAAAGAACAAGAACCAAATAAAGACAGGAACAATTCCCAGAAGAAATCTCGTCTGGTTTTCACCGATCTCCAGCGCAGAACACTTTTTGCTATCTTCAAAGAGAACAAACGTCCATCCAAAGAAATGCAGATCACCATCTCCCAACAGCTGGGCTTGGAACTTACCACTGTCAGTAACTTCTTCATGAACGCTAGGAGACGCAGCCTTGAGAAATGGCAGGATGATTTGAGTACAGGGGGATCCTCTTCAGCCTCCAGCACTTGTACCAAAGCATGATTGAAGAAAGGAATTTAAATTGGGCACAACTCAACATTACAAAAAGAGAAAAAAAGAATGAAAGAAAAGAAAAAGTATGGATTCTGAGTGGGGCCCTTCACTGGTGATTTGAAAGCACAATTCTCTTGGAAAGTAATTCTAGTCTAGCTGTAAACATAGGACACTTTTTTAATGGCTATTTAGTCAGTTTTAGAAGGAGCAAATCACAAATTAATTACTTTCTATACAGTATTACATTCAAGACAGGCTAAGCATATCCAAAATATAAGTGGGTCATTCATGACATGAATTTTTCCTGAGAGACAATGAAGACTTAAACTATGGATCAGCATTTAAGGCAATGGGAGTACTGCAGGATTGCCCAGAGTTGGTAGCTAAACAGAAATGCAAACATGTCTGACCTGCTTTGTTTTCCAAATGCTTAGCCTTGCCACACCACAATATACCAAAGCTCACACCCATAACATGACAACATGAGAACTGAGCACAAATCTTAAAAGATGGAAATTGAAAAATCCAAGAACCTGTTTTGTAATCTCAGGCATTGTTTTGTTTAGATGTTTTAGAAAAAAATAGATCCAATTTTATGTTTCGGGTTTATTTTTAAAACTTATCAGTGAACACTCACATGGTCTTGGATCACTAAAATTCAGTTCACTTGAGCTCAAAGTATCAAGCACAAAGACAATAGATACAGAAATAGAATGGTTCTGGACTTTCTACATCTGTTCTTTCAAGACACTCTAATTTATGAAGTTGTTAATGAAAAGTATGTGACCACACAAGCTTCAAGCACATTTTGCTGTTTGTCACAAATTCTGTGTTTGTACATAATGCAGATACACACTCAGGAGGTCAATTTAACTGCTACAGTGCATGGAGCAAACACAACATTTTGAGAGAGCTAGATTTCCTTAGGTCATTAATATGTCCTTTTTAGTTATTAGCATCTAGTTTCTCCTTATCATTTCATTGTTACTGAAGTCTATTTAGGTGTTTGGTTTTTTTAAATTGATGCATTCTGTATTAGAGTTCCTTGGTATTTTCTTAGCAGAAAAAAAGCATCCACTTTCAGGATGTCATTGACCATTTCGATGTGCTGAATATGACTTAAATATGACATCAAAATCTATCACATCTCCATTACTAATCCATTTAACCTGACCCGAGAACACAGTACACCAAAGATGCAGTATATTGCAAGCCAAAGACATTTATAACTTGCCATTTATTTTCATCATCATCATCATCATAGTATTGTGATTATTTTAGAAATCAGAAAGCCTTGCAAACTCCAAAGTATAACTCTATCATTTTAGTTTGCTGTACAATTGAGCAGAAAGTGGCTGTTGACAACATTAGCGAAGTTGTGAGTGGAGTAGCAGAGCTAACAGGGCCATACTAGCTGCAGTTATAGTAGTCTTTAAATAGCATAAACAATCCTTCTCACTGAAATTGTTATGGTCACTTGATGTGCATATTTACCAGTGAATGGCCCCTTTTGAAACACCAATTGAGTGTTCAAAAGCAAGCCAGACGCTGTAATGATTCTTTAAAGACACTTGAGACTTTTTATATACTACTTAATCGAAACCAAAGAAACTTCTTCTGCACCTACTTCTTCTGCAACAAACTGTTCCATTTTAATAAAATAAAATTAAAAAAAACCAAGGAAGCACGTCAGGAAAGAAAAACAACACAACACACTGTGTTTTGACAGACATTGTGGACATTTTAGGAAGCAGATTTCAAAGAAAGGGTGAACAAGAATGAAAACAAAGTAAAGCCAATGTGAGTGCTGCTTCATCTGACAATTCAGTAGTCTTAAAGTTGAAGATTGTCTTTAATTTGTGCCTATGCAGTTTTTTCAAAAGAACAAAGAACAGAGCAACCGAAACCTCAACAGCTACAATACCAAAGATGAGGATTTCTCACAACTTTTGTTTCAATTCATTATCTCCTCTTGCACGGCTAAAATGCTTATAGCACCATTGATCTGTGTAAAGGTAATCAATTCTGTTTCTTTGAGCAACAAAAAGGGTGGGTTTTTATTTTTCTGTTTCTCCCCCCACATGGAATCATTCAAGGATTCCATGGACTCCAAGTATAAGGTGTTGGGATACTAAATTAATCTGTCTTCTCTGTCCATGAGAGTATGTGGGAAAATGTGTCATTTGAATATTATTTGTTTTTAACAGGTAGAATTGTTCTCTTGTATACTCAGAGCTTTAAACAACCATCTCATATGGGAAAAAATGCTTAACTGACCAGATCCTCTTCCTCTTCCCCTTAAATGAATCTCGCAAGACAGGGACTGAAATACTTCATTGTAAATGCTATCACTAGAGATGAGCCTCAGTCACAAAGATCAGATCTAGAATTCAAACTGGATCAGAGCTTCCAGTAGTTTGGGTGGTTTGCATTTATTGTTCTGGTTTGAACCGTTATACTTCCAAATAATGAAATTCAGATTCAGGATCAAAGCTGAATTTCCTCAAATTTTTGGGGGGAGGGATTCTGAGGAGGGTTGCAACCAGTGTCTCAATTCAACTCCATCTCTATACATGACTTAGGGCTTCTTTTCAAATAACGCTGCATATAAAAGTAATATAATCAGTTTCTACATTTTACTTTTAAAAAAAAAAAAAAGAAAGAAAAGTAGAAAATGTTTCTGTACCAGAAGGATAGTTAAGAACCTTTCCTTAGAAATAAATTCCAGATGGCTACCTGGGAATCGGCATCAGCAACTAACCTGATAAATGCTAGGTTTGGGGGATAGGGGAATTATTCTTTCCACATAACTCTTTCCCAGAGAAGGTTGGTCATACATGAGTCTCCAAAGAACAAGTGAAGCCTCATTATCAGAGATGGAGCTGAGTTGCAAAAGCCAGATCTGAACTCACACTTTTCCAAAGAATCAAGGTGTTCGGGTTTAAGGTTTTGATTTGGTCCATAATAGAAAGAGAGTCCAGTTTATGAAGCTTTGATCCAAATCTAAACTTCACATTCAAAGTTTGGTATGAAGCTAGTGTTCAAATCAGGGTTGGTTTGAGAATGCCTATCTCCATACATCTTGCATATGATCATTGACCATTCTAGCAATTTTCCATGCTATTACTGTTGTTCTTCATTTTCTAGCAGTATTATACAATGCTGCTTTTCTTATTGTTTTTCTCATATCTCATTCCATAATGTTATGTGCCCTTCGCTGTTCTATAAAGAGGATGGACATAGTACTTTAGTTAAATCACAGAATGTCATTTCTTAACCTTTTTTAGATTACTGTCAATTTTCCTTATGATTTCAATTAATTGATATGTATATCTGACAAAAATAATATCCCAGCCATCATTTAAGGAATGTGGTCAAAATGAGCTGCCCATGCCAAAGTAAGTTTTCCATACAGATGACCTTCTAACATTAATCACATCCACCTGCTGGTTTAACGTCTCCTTTATAATCCAGGGGAAAGTGCCATGTTTCCAATATGAGAGTTTTATGCTGGAAAATTAGTGATTTGTAAACTTTTAATGAGTAAAAGGAGAAAAGTGAGTACATTCTCACAAACCATTTTACATCATATGCACTGAAGCCCAAGGAATTTTCTAGAACTTCCTGCCACATCTCTTTCTCATTGTTTGAGGCCAGATTCTAGTATCCCGACCTTTGCTGAGTAGTATTGCATCCTGTGAGCAGCCTTATGAATTTCAATGGGACACCTTGTGGCATATGTTGCTATACAACATGAGAGAATCAGAATCAGGTCCTTGATTGTTTCAGACCAAAATAACATAATTTATTGTCTAAAATCTGAATACCTTTTAGGTTTTATTTGTCTCATCTCACCAATAAAAAATACAGCAGATGCCCAACTATCTCTGGAAAGAGTATGGCCAGGAAAATTTGTGTCTAAGCTTCATATCTCATGGGAGTATGGAAAAGCTGTTAACCATGCAATGAAAAAAAAAACTATTTTTATTCAAGCATGAGTGTAAGTCTTTTTTATTTGACTCTAGGCCAGCAGCTGCAGCCAGAACAATCCAGGTTAAATACTGAATTATTAACAAACAAAAATCATCCTTAAGATAAAATGTGATATTTTTGATTCCCCGCAAATGTTTGGATGTGCTTGGTAGACAATATAATAGCTCAAATTCCAATCGTTAAATTTAAACTACAAGAAAACAATCACACACTGGAAACAACATATTGATTTTGCTGTTATGATTAGGGTTCCAACCCTGCAGCCTTTGCTCAAGCAAAATTGCAGCGTTAAGATTTTGCCTGAGAGAGGATTGCATTTTGAGGCCATGGCCATGTCAATGTTCCTATTATATGCCTATTTGTCAAAAATGATTTTGATATGGACATATGAAAATACTGCTGCATTTTTGACTCCCGTATATTTTATCAACCCATATTAAGTCTTCCATTTCATTGTCAACTGTATCAGGCTTTTTATGTAGCATATAACTCAGAAAATGCGTGTTAGCAGTATAAACTGAGTGTAGATATATATGTGGGTATGCGTACACATATGTATGATATACAGTATATTCTGTTTATACTAAAAAAAAAATCCAAAATGTGCGTGTTACATTTATATGCCATCTGTTTATAACTCTCTATAGCTATATGCTATAACTTGTATCTTTTTTGTTTATTTGTTCGGATGCAAAAAAACTAATGTAAAAATAGTATCCCAGCATCTTCTTTACTATATACTTGGAGTCACTATCATGGGCACATCCAAGATGAATTCAACTTTCAAGAACCCTTGGATATTGTTTAATCATCTCTGAAGGAACAAAAAATGTGCTTGATTACTTCGGTTGAATAGCTTTATTCTGGATCTCTCTTAACTAAAGCTAAATCCAAAGACCTGAGAAGGACTAAACCAGCAAAGCAAAGCTCAAACTTACTTAAGGGAATAGGAATCTCCTCTTCCAAAAGGAGACATGGTAATGACGTAGCTTTGGAAAGGTTGTGCTAGCTATGGAGGGGGGTGGGGGGAGAAATCTGATGTTTTTCTTGCTTGTCACAACACCTGAGTATTTTTAAAAGTGGGAAAACTTTATAGATTATACTGGGCCTAATTTATATTTATTAAGGGGAATTTTTATTGTTTAAATTTTTTTTAAATGGTAATCTTTGAATGATTTTATTTTTTTTCCTGACTCTTTTGGATTGTGACCCACTATATTAACTATCAATGATGTACTTTATTTAAATTAGTCTCAGACCAATCCTGACGTCTTTATTCAGGCTAAATCCCCATGTGGTTTCATTTTATTTTAATATTCAGTGGGAGTTTTGCCTGCCTACAGACTGCAGGAACAGGCTCAAGTGCTAATCTTTTAATTTAAATCTATTTAATTTAAATCATTCCTGATTACTTTGTCATTTGAGTTAATTTTACGTATTTATCAGTTCTAGAATTGTAGCACATCAGAGATGCAATGCTTATATTAGTATATATACTTTAAAGTTAGTATTGCTTCATAAAGCAGCCAAGTTCTGTTACAGACAGGGAAAAATAACAGGTTAAAAAGGGATTTTTAAGTTTTATTTCTTCTTTTAATCGATTTAAATTGTTTAAATATCAATAATTAAATTATTTAAGTTAATCCCCCTTCCCATCTCATTAGAAAGTGGGACGTACCTTTAATTATTATGACACATGAAGCCTTCCCAATATACCTTATTTATTTAACTTATTCAGCATCTGCGAAAGATGCCCTTGTATAGTTTTATATTTTTTATTTAAAACAACTTAAAGCACTACAGTTTATTTTCTGTCAGAACAACAGAGCGAATTTTGTGGACAAGCAATGAATATTCAACCTATAACTGTGCATTCAGAAACAATAGAAAAAAGACACTGAGATACTTTGCCTGAACTTTGTGGCTTCTGAAAACTTAAGCTGGGGGAAAAAAAATATAACAACAAGCAAAAACAGAGAAACCCTTAAACTAGCTGCTTCCAAGAATGAACTCTGCGTGTGTGGGGGGAAAAAAAGAGGAAAAACAAAGAAAAAAATAAAGAAAAAAACCTTTCTATTTCTAGTGAGAACCAAAGAGGCTACCTCACTGACTTTTTCCATTTGTAATTTTAATCGTGTTGATGATACCAAAGATACCAAAGATTTCTTTCTCTGTGCGGTCTGCATTTTGCTCGTGCTCTTTTATAGTTTTCACCTTTCTCTCTGACGTACAGTTATGTACAGCTGCAACTCAGATACCCCAAAGAAATTCCTGTAGTGGGGGCTGCTAATTCTGATGGGGGCATTTTCTGTGTTTATCTTATTCCTTCCTGCCAGCTAAAAATGTCCAAGGCCAGGTCAGGCAAGTTCAGAGCCTGGTAGAACCACTTTACTTGTCCCACCTGCCAAATTCAATCAGTTAGAGCAACAGTGTCGACTCTTGGTTGGTATCTGATTTTTGTTCTTTGACTGTTACCTTGGTCAAATAAATCTATATCTGGTTATCTTGCCAAATGCAGAACGCCATCTGAAACATTTGGGGGCTTTGCATTTGAATCAATGGCAGAAATTGGACCAGGGTCTCTCGCTCTCTGTTTAACAACATTATGGGTCTGATCCTGTAGTCCTTATTCAAGCAAAACTCCCGTTGACGGTCCTTAGAGAGTTAAGTGCATTATCAGGAATCATCAGGAGAAAGCCACACAGTTAAGAAGGTACTTCTCTCTGCTCATTGCATGATTTAGTAGATGCTCCACACACAGGGCTTCCATTGACTTCAGTGAGAATGATGTACATGGGGCTCAATCCTGCAGACTCATGCAAGTATCTCTAATTCACATAAAGCCAGATTCCACTGAAGTACAGCACTATTTTTAGTAGATGGTGGAGAGGTCAGGAAGTAATTGCTGCTCTATGCGAAGCGTTGCATATGTGACTGTGTGCATTATGGGATTTTTTTTTTTACTTCCTCTAAAACAGCAGGCATTGGGTGCTGCAAGAAGCAAAATACCAGATTAATTAGAGTATGTTTACACTGCAATTGGGAGGTGTGATTACAGCAGGTGTAGACATACCTGAGTTAGCTTTGCTCAAGCTAGCTTGAGTAACAAAACAATAGCAACGAAGTATAGCAAATACAGTATTTAACAGGTTTAACATTTCACAGGTTTATATCAAATAGGTTTAGACATAGAGGACCCAATTCTGCATTCATTTGGACCCTGCACAATCCCGACTTCAGTGGGAGTTTTGCCTGAGTAAAGAGAGCAAGGTTGTGGCAGCATACGCAGAAGATTTGTAGAGAAGTAAATCCAGACAGTGAGTTCAGTTACACAAGAGTGACTGGGTTAGCTGTCTGGCCCGTAGCATCTATGGGCCTGCTCCTGCTCCCACTGACGTAGAAAAATCTTCAACAGAAGGAGAATGCAGCCCTGCAAAGATACAAAGGCCCTGGTTCTGTAACAAGGATTGTACCTATGCAGAATCTCATTGGGGTCAGTGGGACTCCACTGAGGCAGGTAGGTCTGCTAGGATCAGGGACATAAAACTGTGTAATAGCCTAATGCACTTGCATATATTATAGTGATATTTGAGTTTTACAATAAGGTGTTTGCATCAGCAGTGTATTGTTGATTCAAACTATTTTCATCATCAGCTCAACCTAAAAGCTCCATTTTTGTACTAAACTTGTTGCTGCTTTTTTTCAAAATAACAAGTCTTTTCTTTCTTGGAAAAGACAGTGGCTTGATACGTGTGCTTTTGATATTTGTTTGTATCTATCTATCCACCTTCAGCATGGAGCTATAATAATTCTCAGGATGCTTTCTAGGTATGGAAGAGGCGATATATTCCTTGTGTTAGGTGAAACCTTCCATACTATACCACCCCCCTCTCACCTCCCAGGGTACATCTAAGAACACTGACAGTTTGAACACAGAAAATAGTCAGAATTGGCAGGCTCCCCTACAGCAATTGCATTCCTTGCCAGACTCATGCTTCACTTGCAAAGTGTGACATTACCACGGGACGAGTGCCTTCCTTGAACCAAAGCAACGATTTTGCCAGTCTAAACCTCTCTGTGCTTTTTTTAATTCTTCCTGTGAATACCTCAGCTTCAACTGGGCCGCCATACTGTACCTGGTGGGCTTATTGTACTGTGGTGCTTTGCAATGCAACCCCACAAAGAACAATATTTGTAATAATACCAAAGGTTCTTCTTCTGCTGCTGCTTCTTCTTCCTCCTCCTCCTCCTTTTCTATTTCTTCACGGTTCCAAAGCTTTAATATAAAACTGGGCATGTTGGCAACGCAGACCGCGCAATTCCTTACCGAATTTTCTCAGATATACCTCATAGATGATAGTGTTTAGAGTAATGTTATTATAGCGTATGTAATAAATTATTCACTGTTTCTTTTTGGTAACTGTGATTTAAAGAAAAAAAAAAGCTTTATACGTTTTAGGTTGTGCTTTTGTAATAGACAAAAAAGGTGCGCTAAAATAATGTCCGTCCGTCTTTTTTCCCTTTGGATTTTTATTTATTCTGGATTGGGGAAAGTTGCAGAATGAGCCCAAAGTTTACAGTTTCATATTTTGCTGAAGAAACAATCTGTGTTAATTTGCTCTGTTGAAAAAAAATATGATTATTTTCTACATTTGTGCTGCTTGGTCTGAACAACTAATTGTTCTGTGTTACAGTGTAGTATTATAATTAGCAACTACCAATCAGTGCTATAATTTGTATGCATGAGGCAAATGAAATTTAGCAGTGTGATGCATTGTAGTTCTTAATGGCAACTTTTTTTTCGTTCAGAAATAGACCTTAACCTTTGGTTTAATGGAATTTATGCATGGGAGCCTGTTATCTGTTAGCAGTTGTGGAACAATTGTGTATACATTTAAACTATGAAAACATGCACAGTTCTGCCTCATGCAGTTGAAATACTAGTTTATATGAGCATTTACCCCACTATTATGCTCTATCTTGATCAGTCCATGTTTAAAAAACAACAAAATCAAATTGGATTCCAGTTGTAAAACTGGAAATTTTATTCAAAGCAAAGTTTGACCAATTGGCAGGTCCACATGGCCAATAAATTTAATTTATGAGTGGATCATTTCAAAATATGTCTTATTCAAAGTTGAGTCAACTGTGCATTTTTTCCAAAAATAAAAGGAGTTATTTTGGCTTTATGGCAGAAACCTTAGACATAACATGTAATACCCTCGAATGTAAATGTAGATATTATGGAGCTTCATAAAAATTCCAGACCTCGTCCACTGATCTTGCTGGGAATAACCATTCTGATTATTTTTGTGCTTGGTTTCTTCTTGTATTTTGTAATAAGGTCAGCACTCAGCATGAACCAAAAACTTCAGTATTAGCACATCTAATGTACAACAACAATTCAGATTGCCTCAAAAAAATATAGTAGAACTTCCTCCCGTTTGTCTTGCCTATGCAACTGTATTTCACGTCTCTCTTTAGTCTGAAGTGCATACATTGGTTTTATTGAATCTTACTGAAAGAATACTGAAGCTCGTTTTTGTTCAGTCCCTTGAGGACACACCCAACCCTCATTTTCCTCAGTTTAGGATTAGTATTTAATAAAATATTTTGTACCCAATTTAAAATCATCTGTATATCCTAAACTAATCTATCCATCAAGAACCCACAAAAATTAATTTTATAGTAGCACTATTTGGTATTGGTGAATTTAGCATTTTTTATATTTGGGTTCACTCACCCACTTGCAACCTTTTACATAAACCTAACTCATTGACCATGCTAAACATAAAGCCAAATCAACTACTAAATACACTTTACTTTGCACAGGAGAGTGCAATTTAGGAAACAGAAGGTGTAAAAGCGGCAGTCTACTATACACAACATCTAAATTTAACATCAGTACAGTGTTTATATTGTCTGGCATTAAGAATATATTGGAGATGTGCTGTCATTAGTGCAAAGAAACATATTTTTATTTGACCTTATGAAGTAGAGTGTGATAATGGAAGCTTTGTAATATAGTCTGTTTATTTTTTCCCCTTATTTATCTGCCAAAGATGGTAATGGATACAAGAATTTTAAATAGGTTTTTTTGTAAGACAGTTAATGATTGTACTAGTGTTTAATCTTCCAGAAAGCTTTATATGTTCTTCCGCAATAAACAGAATCAATATTTGTTTCAGTAAATTCAACTCATGCTAACAGATCCACAAACTATTCCTGCTTAATGCAGTTATTATAATATCTCTACATTAAGTTCAAATTAATTTTTCAATCCAAAGGAAACAAGGGGTATGTGAGACAATGACAATGTCCATTACTGTTTATAACAAACAGTAGATGGTCCAGCTTACTAAGATTTGCCAAGGTACTTGTATTATAAAATTTAAGGTATATTTTATTATGCCATTTTATGTCATTTTTTTTAACTTTGTGGAAGTGATATGTTGAATTGAGTGTAAGCTGAGTTTTCCAGACAAATAAAGTAGCTACAGAGTGAATGTTATTTTATTATTAAAGGTTTTTACTCAATGATTTGTGCCAATAGACGTCCTTTATCTTAATAACAAAAACTGTATAATTTTCAAATTTTTATTTATAGCTATTGATGTAAAAACCACACACATATGATTTGCCAAAGTTCAATAAAGGAGGAAAACCTGACATTTTTGCTTCCTTGTGATGAAAAGGTCCTTTATTTTCAGGTGCCTTTTATAGTTATTAGAAACCCACCTAAAGTCGTATCCTGCACCACTGAAGTAAATGGGAGCTTTGGTATTGATCTCAGTGAGCACAGGATCAGACCCTAAAATACCACATTTTGTAGCAGACTGTAAAGCAGAGCTGGGCGCATTTGGAATACTGCAGAGCCTGAGTCTGAGAAATGCTACATTGCATGCAGGATCAGGCCCCATGTGAGCAGATGTACTTGTAAAAATGTCGTAGATGTTAACCTAGGCCTGTGACACCCTTTCCAGAGGTGAATTATAAAGGTATGGGGAAGATCAGGGCATAAAGGAAAAAATCTTAATTATGCTGCAGACTG
Organism: Chelonoidis abingdonii; assembly: GCF_003597395.2. NCBI lineage: Eukaryota > Metazoa > Chordata > Testudines > Testudinidae > Chelonoidis > Chelonoidis abingdonii. The sequence goes on from NC_133774.1 coordinate 21,598,779, forward strand.
TCTCTAATGGCCCCATTCCTGCAATGATTTACATATGTCCTTAACTGTATGCACTGAGATTCGATCCATTGATCTCAATGGGACTACTCAGAGTCCTTAAAATTAAGCGTGTTCACAAGTCATTGCAGCCTCAGGACCTACTATTAAGCTTAAGAATGAGACAGGTTTGGAGGGCTTGCTGCAAGTTTTATGCATTCCTGTTGGCAATGCAACAGGTCTTGGCCTTTCACTAGTCCATTAAATGGCAGAGGAAAGGATGATGGGCAGTTGATGACATTATTGGCACAGCTGCTGGGGGAGATGAGCAGGACATACACCTTAACTTTTACTCTCCTGTGGACGTTCCTCACGGTAATCACAGGCTGCAGATCCCTCCATCTTTTTCTGTACCTCTGCATCTCTACTGTTGAATATGATTCACACACAGAGGCCCAACTACATCCCTCTTGTAGTCATTGGAATCCAACCCAGGGATGAGTTTTACCCCAAAGCTGTCTTTATAGGGCTTTTACCATTGCTCAGGGCAAATCACCACACAGAGGAAGTCAGCCAAGGTAGAAGTCATAATAGTCCCTTTATTTTTTTCAACAGTCTCTCTGGTCTTCTGAAACTGACATTCAAACCCTAATTCCCTGGGGTACCTCAGTTAGCGTAAATTTGCTATCTAGGCCAACAATGACTAAGGACATACTTCAGTGACAGGCATAAACAGCAAATCACCATGTCACCATATTTGGAAGTTGCACAGTATTGTGTAACTCACTTTATCACAAGAAACTGAAGTAAACCACACACAGCCTAACACCCTGAGTCAGTCTTTATTGTGTGAATCCACCACTGTAGCAGCAAGAGCAGCAGAGGTGTTGCTCTAGCTGAGGTCCCATGTCTTCTTTCCATAAAGTGACTTGCCCTTGTTAATGTTGTGCAAGTCTCTGATCATGGATCTTTATCCCAGACTCAGAAGAACCATGTAACGTTATTTCTTTATCTTCCTGCATGGCTCCTGGTAAATTCTAAGAGAATAAATAATTTAAGGATTGGTATTGAGAAGGTACAACAAATTCAGTTAACCTTCATTTTACTATTGCTATGGGAATGTCTTTTATTCTCCTTGAGTGCCCTCATTCAGAGTAGATCAGATGCAAAATAAGTGAACAAGGAAATGCATTTAAAGGTGAAGTTTTCCTTTGTTTATCTCACTGAGTAAAAAAGGCATTTAAAATAGCCCTTTCCTTCCTTGGTCTCTGGGAGGAATTGGAAGATACCCCCAGTCATCATTTTCCATTGCTTTTTCTCTGAAGTAAGTTGACCTGTTGACCACAGTTGTTAGTAACCAGTCCTGCTGAACCTGTGCCCAACAGTTCTACCACTAGCACGTGGTGCTGAAAGTAGTTTTGTTCCATCCAAACTAGCAGTTACACTGGTTACAGAACAGGTCAACTGTAATGTATTGTTGACAACCATTGTCAGCAAAAGGTCAATTTGGGCTTTCATGTCTAGAACATATTGGGCGGGGAAATAAAGCATTTTAACTGTGCACTTTGGTGCTAATTCTCTATATATTCCTCTTTGAATCAGATGCTGCTCTCATTTAATTTCATTTGGTGTCAGTAGTCTGGCCCAAAGCAGAATATGGCCTTTTGTGTTTGCTTTTAAAGAGCTCAGGATGTTATTTTGAGATTCTCCTCTCTCTTTTCCTCGTTTAGTCACTTGGATGCTTTCAGGCTGATGGGGAAAGTAGAAGAATCAAATTCTCTTTTAGGCATCAAATTTCATGTCCACAAATCTGCGGTCCCTTAGGTGCCATAATTCAGGGTAGGTCTGCACTTAAAACGCTGCAGCAGCATAGCTGCACCAGTGAAGATACTACTACTCTGAGAGGAGGCGGTAGCTATGTCTTCCTGTTGACATGGCACTGTCCACACTGGCGGTTAGGTCAGAATAACTGCGTCGCTGTGGGGTGTGGATTTTTCCCAACCCTGAGTGATGTAATTATACTGATGGCAGTTTATGGGGAAGACCTGGCCTCAGAGCAGTCTTCTAGATGTTCCATCTGTGCTTGCCTTCACTGCACCACATTTTCCTGGCACAGCTGTCCCCTAAACTTGCCTTCTACATGTAATGAAATAAAACAATTTAAAAACAAAACCAATACCATTGTCAACTTGTTTCAACCATTTCCTTTGGCAGCTCAGCTGGTGTCCAGGCTTTGCAAACCAGCTCCACTGGTCTGAAGTAGCAGTTTGTAATGTCTCTTGTCAGTGCAAGACAAGACAAGACTTCAGTGCAAACCCACTGTCCACATGCAGCTGTGTGACTAAAAGTCACCCCACTCTGTGTGCGACAAGCAGGGTGAGCCTGGAATGAGAGAACAGAGGGGAAGAAGAGGGACTCTGCAGCTCTGCTTTAAAGCTCTGCATTAATTTCTTATTTTAAGAATGAAAAAAATGGCCATTTATGCAATAGAAACGGAAAAAAATCAAAACATTCATCATCATCACTATGGGCCTAACTCATAACCCATTTGAAGCAACAGTACATGTCAATGAAAACACAGCCAAATTCTATATTGTATAGACCCACACTCTATAGACCCATCAAAGTTAAGTGGAGAGTATAGGCCACTATATCTTTTTAAGCACTTTTGAACATGACAGCACCTAAATTTCCTAACACTCTGTTTTCCTTGAAAAACACAAAAATGTTACTTTTCAGGCCAGAGTTGGCAAACTGCCATCGGTCATGGTTTCTGTGTTGTTTGGTGGTGACAACTTGGCTACATGAAAACTGCAGGAGAAAGCTCCATAAAAAGGGGTTAGGCACCTCTCAACTGAAACTGGTATGACCATCAATGGAAGCTAACATACACGTGCATGTGGAAAGGAGTATTCCTCCCAAAGGTTAATAAGTGCTGTTAATTAGCTGGCACACCTGCAACTATAAGACCAATGCATTTTCTCACATACATCCTTTTCTTCAGTGTAGGGATACAACAATTCTTATGAGCTTTGTTGCAACAGGAATGTTCCATATTCCACAACTGTAAGTCATCAAATGAAAAAAAAAAAAAGAGTTTTTGCAAAAAGCTGTTACTGGTGTTATATGTTTCAACTGCTGCATTGACTAAAGCGTGACATCATGGTAGTTGTTGACACACTGGGGCACTTTAAACCCTTTGCTAAATTCTCAGTCCTTTCGATAATTCAGTTGAGTTTTGAGAAGCTATTATCTATTTGCTGTGTTTTCATCATGATGCCATTATTCTCCCAGCCTGATGTGTTTGTCTACAACATTGCTTACACTGAATTCTTTATATTTTTATTCCTATCATTAAATGGTAGTGCTGTAAATTCTGCAATTAATGTCAAATAAACGGCTTTAATTCACCTACAATGGATCACAATGCCTTCTTTTCCTTTACACTGAGGTAAATTTAGCCAACACTTTCTCAGAGGACATTGAAGTCACATTTGTGCTACCTAACCAATAAATAATACTGCAAGGTTCAATGTCGTTGACTAGGAAACACGACGCACAGATCTCCCAAATGGTAACACATCTTAGTGAAACCAATGTTTGTGTCATGCTTCATATGGAAGAACTCATCTAAATGCACGCAGCCGAAAGAGTACATAGCCAAGTAACAAGCATTGACCAGCCATCAGTGCCAACAATGAAGAACACCTCGTAAAGTATGTCTGCTCCTGGTTGCACCAAGTGGAGGTAAGGCATGTGGATGTATGGTTTGCATGCATAAAAAACCTTTTAAATAGCTCTGACCTGATATTCCTAGGAAGCTATAGTGGAAATTTTGTATGTTGAGTTTAGAAAGGCTTTTGACACAATCTCATATGACATTTTTATAAGCAAGCTAAGGAAAAGTGATCTAGATGAATTTCCTATAAGGTGGGTGCACAACTGGTTGAAAAACCATGCTCAAAAAATAGTTATCAATGGTTCACTGTCAAACTGGGGTTTCACAGGGGTCAGTCTTGGGTCTGGTACTAGTCAATATTTTCATTAATGATTTGGATAATCGAATGAAGAACACGTTTATAAAATCTCTGGATGACAACAAGCTCGGAGGGGTTGCAAGCACTTTGGAGGACAGAATTAGAATTTAAAATTACTTTAACAGATTAGAAAATTGGACAGAAATCCACAAGAAATTCAATAAAGCCAAGTGCAAAGTCCTATACTTAAGAAGGAAAAATCAACTGCACAGCTACAAAATGGGGAATAACTGGGTAGGCCGCAGTACTACTGAAAAGGATCACAAACTGAGTATGAGTCAACAGTGTGATTCATTTGAAAAAAAAAGGCTAATATCATTCTGGAGTATATTTAACAGGAGTGCCACAGGTAAGACACAATAGGTAATTGTCCCACTGTACTAAGTACTGGTGAGGCCTCAGCTGGAGAACTGTGTCCAGTTCTGGGCACAGGGCCATCCCTAGCAGGATGTGGGGCTCGGGACACATAGGTGCCGCGTTTCTAGCTGCCGGGGTGTGCTGCCACTGCCTCTCTCCAGGCCCTGCCGCCACTCCACCCCTTCCACCAAGGCCCCACCCCTGCCCTGCCTCTTCCCCAGCCAGTGCTGCCCCCTCCCCTGAGTTCATTGCACCCCAACTCCTCTCTTCTCTCCCCCAGTACCTCCTGATGCCGCAGAACAGTTGATTGGTGGTAGATGCTGGGCGGGAGGAGGACGCGCTGATTGATGGGCCCACCGGCGGGCAGGAGGTGCAGGGGGAAGGAGGAAGTTGGTCACCTTACCCGCCGACCACCTCACAAAGCATGGGAACCCCCAAAGCGTGGGGCCTGAGGTGGTCACCCTAATTTGCCATACCCTAGGGACAGCTCTGTCTGGGCAACACACTTTAGGAAAGCAATGAATACATTAGAGAAGAGCAACAAAAATGATAAAAGATTTATAAAACCTGACCTACAAGTAAAGGTTAAAAAAAGTTGGGCATATTTAGTCTTGAGAAAAGGAGACGGCGGGGGAGAAGAACCTGATAACAGTCTTTAAATATGTTAAGGCAGCAGTCCCCAACCTTTTCATCTGGAGGGCGCCAGACGTAGGACCATGGCGGCGGTCTAGCATCCGCCGAATTTCTGCGACATTTTTGTGGCGACGCCTCTCGATGACGCCACTTGTCGGTGGCAAGTGGCGTCATCGAGAGGTGCTGCTGCTGAAATGCCACAGAAATTAGGCGGCGTTTTGGAGGATGCTCAACCGCCGGCCAGGGGCTCTTATAAGGAGTGATTAATTGTTCTCCATGGCCATTGAAGGTAGGACAAGAAGAAATGGGTTTATACAGAGATTTAGGTTGGATGTTAGGACAAACTTTATAACTAGAAAGGTAGGTAAGCTCTGGAACAGGTTTCCAAGGGAGACTGTGGAATCCCCATAATTGTAGGTTTTTTAAGAACCAGTTGGACAAATGCCTGTCAGGGATGATCTAGGTTTGCTTGGTCCTGACTCAGCGCAGGGGGCTGGATTTGATGACCTGTCGAGGTCCCTGCCAGCCCTACATTTCTGTGATTCTATGAAAATGCATCTGTATGTCATTAAACAATGGCTCTGTATTCTAACCATAGGGGAATTTTGTTTATGTATGTGTGCACGCATATGCGGGGGGTGGGAGGGGTGTTTGTTTTTCAACAGCTTGCAGAACCAACAACTGACAATAACAAGGGAATTTTATGTTTAAATGGAAAATGTCATGAAATATGCTGCCAGTATGAGCTAAAGCTACTCATCTTCTTGTGCACTGTTTGAAACAAGCATATATTTTTTGAATAGACGGAACAGGAAAAAGCAGCTTTTGTCAAAATTTTCACCATCACCTGGGTCATTTCTGCAGCGTGGGGCATGGGTCACTTGCTGGAAGATTCTCTGCACCTTGAAGTCTTTAAACCATGATCTGAGGACTTTGATGGCTCAGACACAGGTTTGATACAGGAGTGGGTGAGATTCTGTAGCCTGTGGCCTGCAGACTAGATGATCATAATGGTCCCTTCTGACTTTAAAGTCTATGATTCTATTATTTCCTTATAGTGGGATCTAATGGCATTTGTGAGTGCAAGAGATTAGTACAGGCTTCAGAGTTCAGGGTATGCAGGTCTTGGTTCATCCATTATAAAGATACAGTTACTCAGATACTATGATGAGGGGCAACATAAGATAAGATGAGATATTGCTCTCTGGGTTTGGATTCTGGAAACCATCCCCACCACAACGCATAAGAGTTTTGATTCTGTTCCATGTCTAGTGACAAGGTGTTAGCAAAGCCTTACAACTGAAGAACCTCTATCAGTAAAAATATATTGTATAGGAGAAAAAAGTGGGTTCCCACAGCAATAATAATCAGAACAATTGGAAGGAGAGTTGACAAGTGGTGATGGTAAAAAGTGCTTTGCCAGCAAAAAATAGAACAAAATAGCTTCCACTGAGACAAATGCAATGTATGGTGGGTCATTTCCATTTCTCTTGCAAGTTCATTCCCCTGGGAAAGCATTTTGCAGGCACTTAACAGTGGCCACATCTGGAATAAGGTGACCGCACCATTTCATTAAGCTGACAAAGAGCAGAGAGATGACCTGAGTGCCTGGCATGTTTTAAGTCAGCACTGCAATTGCATGTCACATGTGGCAATCAGGTTGACTTCAGTCAGTGAGGTATTTATATGCACACATGCTTTGGTGGAAAGGATTCATTGGGTCAGATTCTGTTCTGAGATATAGCAATGTATGTCTGGAGTAACTCTATTAACTTTCATCACTGGCTTCAATGGGAATTGGGCTGCGGCCTATAATTGTGTGGGGTTTTAACCACTTAAAACATTGGGAATCACAGTTAAATCCCTGCATCCTACTTTGAAAATTCTGCCCTCTATTTGCCCATTGATTTGTAAATGTACTTATTGATTTTTGAGCACCTACCAGCAGAGTTGCATGCTCTGCCTGGGAAAATGTAGAACAGGGATCGGCAACCTTTGGCACGCAGCCTGCCAGGGTAAGTACCCTGGCAGGCTGGGATGGTTTGTTTACCTGCTGCATCTGCAGGTTCAGCTGATCGTGGCTCGCACTGTCCGCGGTTCGCCGTTCCAGACTAATGTGGACTGTGGGAAGTGGCGGCCAGCATATCCCTCAGCCCACACCGCTTCCCACAGCCCCCATTGGCCTGGAATGGCGAACTGCAGCCAGTGGGAGCTGCGATCAGCCAAACCCACAGACGCAGCGGGTAAACAAACCGGCCTGGCCCGCCAGGGCCACGTGCAAAAGGTTGCCGATCCCTGAGTAGAGATATCACTTCTGACAATTGATTTAAATAGGAATCACACATGTGCTACTGGGGTAGAATGTAGCTCTGAGTGATCAGTCTTATTGTGTCTTGTCTTTATAGCAGTGTACGAAGATACATTCTTTCCTGCAATAACACTTTGCACTTATATAAGGCCTTCCATCCATAGACCTCCAAGATGTTCACAAAGGTGGATAAACACCACCATCCTCTTTTTACAGATGGGGAACTGAGCTATGGGACATTTTAGTGATTGGGCTCAGGGCGTCCTGGCTATCTTGAGACTATGATGTCCTTATTTCTGCAGTGCTTTCCCAACATTACAAATGTGAGAAAACAGCTGTTATTCTTTGCACCTAGTCCTTCGCTAAGTATATGGTATTTGGCAGCATGGAGAGATTGGCTAGGAACTCTTTCTGGAACATTTATAGGTATTGTTGTATCTGTTGTTATGATGAACCATTTAGTGGAAAGATTTGAGGATCTAGTTACTCTCCCTTCAATACTTATAACTCTCCCTTCAATACTTATAACTCTCACTTTAGGCCAGCAGGGTCCTCTGGGTTCTGGCATTATGGTTTGTAGCTTCAGAGCTGAAAAAGTCAAAATATTGAGTACAAACAAACCCCAGAGGAGGATTTTGATCCCTCAAACCCCTCCTGCCCTTCTCTTTTGTCTTAGGCCCTAGGTCTTTGAGCAAAAATAATTTAGAGCCTTAGCTTAGCTTGTTTTTCTGTACAAAGGGCAAGCTGAGGCAGAAAGATGTGGTCAGGGCCCCAAAAAGAGGAACTGAAATTGGATAAAGGGGAACCAGGAAATCTGTTAAGTTACGACAGCTGAGCCTGCTGTTGGGACTACAGAAAAGGTGTTAGAACGGTTAAACTGCAGACTTGACTGGCAAAGACAATAATAGGAAAAGCCATAGATGGAAAATTGGGGCTCTGCCATAGATGGAAAATTAATTGGTCAGCTTGCTTGTTATCAAGATTAAATTCCAAATAAAGCAAATAACATGTGTAACCAGCATGCTACGTTTTGCGGTTTTAACCTTTAGAAGCATGGTAAAATTTATAAAGAGCAGAGCAGCCTGTCTCTTGCGTGGGGCTATGCTGTCTCTCCCTGCATATATGCTTATATAAAATAAGGGAGCCTCAGGCTGTCTGATCTAAAATCAACCATGTGGTCAATTTTCCACATCATCACCCACCCAAACACACACCTTACATGCCTCAGAGTTCCCCCCAGAAAGCTTGGAACAAGGATCAGAATTTGGCCCTAAAAATGTTTAATGTGTATATTGTATTCTTACTCTATTGTCATGAGGCCAGTCCTGCCCCATTGAAGACATTGGGATTTTTGCCATCAACTTCAATGAGAGCATGATCATCTTATAAATGTAAGAAGGGAGATGAGATGATACTCACCATAGCTACTTCACAGAGGTGCTGGAAGATGCAATGAACATGTGTGAACTGCTTTGAGATCCTTTGCCCAAAGGCACTACACAAGCACTAAACTTTAGTATTAGTATTTCATGTTAAGAACATAAGAACAGCCGTACCGGGTCAGACCAAAGGTCCATCTAGCCCAGTATCTGTCTACAGACAGTGGCTAATGCCAGGTGCCCCAGAGGGCGTGAACCTAACAGGCAATAAACCCAGGGTTGTGAGTTCAATCCTGAAGGGGCCATTTGGGAACTGGTCCTGCTTTGAGCAGGGGGTTGGACTACATGATCTCCTGAGGTCCCTTCCAACCCTAGTAAACTATGAACTAAGTGATCTCTCTCCTGCCATCCATCTCTGTCCTCTGACAAACAGAGGCTAGGGGCACCATTCCTTACCCATCCCGGCTAATAGCCACTTATGGACTTAACCACCATGAATTTATCCAGTTCTCTTTTAAACGCTGTTATAGTCCCAGCCTTCACAACCTCCTCAGGTAAGGAGTTTCACAAGTTGACTGTGCGCTGTGTGAAGAAGAACTTCCTTTTATTTGTTTTAAACCTGCTGCCTACATATTACTCTGTGTTGCTTTCTACAGACATTCGATTACAAGATTTTCAGTCTTGATGTAATCCCATTGTCTTCAGTGCAGTCACACCAACATATGCCTGGCGCTATAACATAACCTCCCCTCCAGCACCACACACACACACAGATAGCAGCAAAGCAGTTTAAACTCCGGTACTGGCTATCATACCTTTCAGACACTAAATCTTCTTTAAAATCTAGGTGTACATTGTCAGCAGAGGGATTTAGAGGTACAACTTTAATTAGTGGCTTTGGGAGTCACATGGTGAAAATCCACCCACTCATGACATTGAAAATACTTCTCCTTACCCTCCTGTACTGGCAAAATGTCAGTGAAAACCTCCTAAGACAAAAATCACTTTTCTGTCACATTGTTGTTTCTATCAGTTTAAGATCATGCCATTTATACTCAATTTGCATTCGGTGCTAGCAGGATTAACTTCCCCCATGTGTCAAAGGTTTATTCCTACAGCCTTGCCCTCATCTCTCTACTTCTTGCCCCTCCTAGGTCTCACATGATTATTTTAAGTTTAACCATGTTACAAATCCGAGTTTTGTCCCTGGAGTCAAAAAATACTCATAGAGAAAGATTTGGCATCTCTTGGTTATCTGCAATTCTGAAGCTCTAGGGAAAACGGCAGCTCTTGCTTTATGAAATGTTCACAGCTGATAAAACATATTATTGGTTGATATTACAGCAGGGCCAGAATTGCCATCTAAGCTCAGAGTCCCATTGTGCTACATACTTGTGTGTATACATAAAGACAGTCTCTGCCCTGAAAACTTATTTTCCTAAATTGATAACATTTCACACTGAGACTATGGCAGTCTGCAATTTTCTGTAGCACTCATCTTGAAGGGAATTAAATCAATGGGAAGAAATGTAAAATAGTGCAGGTGGATGGATAATGCAGGAGTGGTAACACAAACTGCAGCACCGTTTTTTAATGTAGGTTACAGAACTTTGCACACCTACAATTTCGTGACTGATACTAACTCTCCTTTTATTGCGTTTGTGCTTTGGGTTTATATACACCTGCCTTCCAGACAAACCAGACACCTATGGGTCTGATTTCTAGAAGTGCCGGGCACCCACAACCTCCACTGAGGTCAATGGGAACTGCAAATGCTCAGCACCTTTGAAAATCAGGCCAGTGGTGGCATTACCTTCCGTGCATCTATCCTCTGGATTACAAGGTGGACGGATAAAACACAAGATGTAGGAGAGAAGGAGGTCATGTTGAGGTGCACATAGATAGGTAATATAGGAGGGGACATGATTTTAAATTAGTGTAACATCTGAAGTGGTGTGTTATTAGAGAAAGCCTGGTTCAAGAAACTTCTTGATATACTTAATCCTGCCTCAGTGTGGGAAGGGAATAGACCAAATGACCTCTTGAGGTCCTTTCCAGCCATCCTTTCTATTCGGATTCTTAGTAAACCCATTAAGGAACACCAGAGATTTTAAATTATTTTTAAACAGTTGCAACTGCTGTAATGTTCTGATGGTATTCAATTGTACAGACACTTGTCCCTCTTGGTTTGTTTTATATTTACCAGATATTCAGCAATAGTTAGATTTCTAGGAAAATCACAAATCACACACATGCATGCACTCACATACACACATATACGCATTCACACACAATGCTTTTCACCAACAAGCATTTCAGTTCAGAAATGACCATGTCCCACTCCACACCAATTTGGCATCATCAGTGAGTTATGTAACGGAATTGAAGGTTTAAAAGGGAGAGCAGAGCTTGCTTCCCTTGGAAGGGATTGAGCCCATGTTGTGTCATATGATTCCACTGTTGCCAGCTCTCATGATTTTACTGTTTGTCTTCAGTTGTTTGGTGTTTTCCTTAAATTATTAACTTCTGGAGTCACGGGGTTACATGAGAATCTCAGCTTTCATTTTAAAAAAAATGTAAGTTCCATGGTTGTGAAGAAAATGTGACCCAAGTGTACTTAAAGTTTAAAAAACAAAAAGTAAATTAAAAGAAAAAAAAATGTAGGATTGGGGGGAGGGTGTTAGGTATTTGTTTTGTTTTGAAATCTCATGATTTTTAAGTAAATCTCATGATCTGGGGGAGCCTGACTCATGATTTATGAATGCTTGCAGTTGTCAGTACTGTGCTACACATACCTTACTTCTGGTTGGCTCTACAAAAGCATGTGGTGTGAGATCTTCACCCCTGCTCCAGCCTCTTTACACTGAACAAAAGAACCAGAGCTGCATAAAGCAGCCCTGAAAGTCTCATATCCAGCTAAGGAAGGATTCCTTGGGGCAGACAGTGGGGAAGGCAGACATAAAGCTGCCTCCCAAGGACCCCCTCACAAGCCATCGCCTGGGGTGGGGACAAAGCACGTAGCACTGAGGAGATTCCAGGAAGTCCATAGAGTAACTTAGGGAGACTGCTACATTTAGACAGCTCGTCATAACCTACACAATCTCACCCTTGGGCCTTTAATTGTTTAGTCAGTGGAAGAGGAAAGAAGTCCTTGGTGCTTTTCTTTAGCCTCATTTTTGGCTGTCTCAGGTTGGTGATCACAGGCATACTGCAGCAGACAATACTTTGCATTTCCATAGCACGTGTCACATAAGGATTTTAAAGTGCTTCACAAATGTGGGTAAAGTAGTCTGTTCCCTATTTATGCATGGGGAAACTGAGGCACAGACTGGCTAAGGATTGATGTTCAGTGAGCCATAAGGGGGTCTGCAACTCTGCAATTTGATTTCAACGGGATCTAGAGTCCTAAATACTTTTGAGGATCTAGGCCTAAATGAATTGCTTAAGTTATACACCCTCCTTCCAGACCCTCACTCTAGACAGCTACTGTTTCCTGAATGTCTAGATATGAAAAGATGTGCTCCAGGTTTGCTGCTACTCATGCCCAGTTTTGCAAATAGCCTTAGACAACAATGTCGTATTTCAAGACAGAACACCACAGATGACAACATTTTGAGGATTTTGCCACTGTCCGTGATAACTAGTCTGTCTCATGGATCATCAGCATTACTACTTATTTTTTTATTTAAAACAAAACAAAAAATGCTTCCTCAACTTTGAAAGCCTGAACAATACAACCAACATTCCTCTAAAATCACAAAAGTTAACTCCCTAGGCCTTAGATTTAGCTCCTGAAATATGTTTTGTAGATTCCACACTGAGATAGCCATCACAATTGCTTTTGAGCATTTCCCTTGAAATGCTGTTCTTTTAAAAGTTTTGGCCTTTGACCAAATCCTTTCCTAACAGGCCTCAGATCAGGCTTGCTCTTGTGTGTGTTACACGGCTGCAAGTTATTTAGTTCTTTTTACATTTAAAGTGCCACTTTTCCTTCTTCCAGAAGTTCATTGCATGGTAGAGAATAGAAAGAAGAGCCAGCTGACTTAGTTTTGTTTAACACGTCAGTGCTGATTTACTTGAGCTGACAGCTGCCTGCTGGATAACAAGCATCTAAATACTCTGATATTTTCTAGACTCTGCAGAGAATTAGATCTGAAGCACCAGACTTGCCACAGTTCTCTTTGATTGGAAATACTGTCTATTGTTGTAGTGTAGAATGGTTGGTTGGTTGCTTGGGTGGGTGTGTGGGTGGGTTTGTGCTGTATTTTCCGTGCTGCGTTTCAGGAAGCGATTTTTGCTGGACAGTTCACCAGTGATAATGGCTATATTTGGTAGCAGCAAAATGCAGGTTTGAACCTTAGATTTATAGAATAGGTATGCATAATTCTTAAGGTGAACTTTCAGAATCATTACCCTCCAAAATGTCTCTCTTTGATCTTTTCTTATTTCCTTATGGCACAATTCACATCAGATCCCAGTGTTTCCACTTAAAAATCCAGTGTTCTTTCTTAGGAGTCCAAGACCAGGTGGTTTCCTTGTGTGAATCAGCTAGGATTGTTCCTGCTAAGAAAAATACCAATGGGCCTTTTTTCCCCCCAGTGTAGTGAGATATCTGAGCTTGGGCAAAGCCAGTTTTATAGATATTTATTGGTCAGAAATGTTATTAGATCCGAGCTAAGTTCCTATTTCTCTGGTGTCTCCTAAAGCCCCTTGGTGAATTATTAAGGATACCGCTACCATAAATAAGATGGTTAGTAGGGCACAGCACTTGCCATTATTCTTTCAGTTAGTTGCAAAACTGATGTTTGGGCAAAAATCTTCGTGGGAACAGGATTTGTGACCTGCGATCTCCTTAGCAGGCTACAGAGATCTCCTTAGTTAACAGAAACTATCCTGATTTCATCTAAACATAATCTGGCCCAATTTAAGCATATATAGGGGTTGTATTATTATCCTCTTCTAGCACAGGTTCTCAAGCAATGGGATGGGGCTGGAGAGACCTCAAGACATTTCAAAAGAAAGGGGGAAACCTGGATACTCATGAACAGAGGACTTATGAAAATCCCTTGGCTGGGCTATCATGCATGCCAGATATCTTGTGTAGCCAGACAGTTGACCTGATTATCAGACATGCATGAACAGCTTTGAAAATTCCCCTGCTTTCAGAGGATGCAAAATTGGCTACACAAAAGCAGGTTTACCGAGATGAGACCCTTTGAATATGTGACTATGTTCCAACATAGTCGATGGGGTATATGTTGTCAAAATCTCCTCCTCGTCCACCAAGGCCTGAAATAGCAGACTATTTTGTTTGCACTCAGTGTAATCAATGGAATTTAATAAACTGAAATGTTCCATCTGTCACATTAAATAAATCCCTAAATACATACTTATTTACTTCTGCTTCTATCTGTTCTCAAACACTGTAACTTTGTACAGTACCCTGTGATTCTATTATGAGAGACTTTATAAAAACGTACAGGCGAGTCTCATCTTACGCCAGGGTTACAGTGCACTGTCAGTGCGTAAAGCGAAAATCGCATATAGTCAAAATTACATTGAGTGTAATGGCGGGCGGAATCACCCGCACTACAGGCGCAGTATTTAAATTGTTATTTTTCTCTTTTTTTGTTTTTGTTTTGTTTTTGCCGACCGCACAAAGCTGAATTCGTGCATGTTAAATATGTGTAAGATAAGACTCGCCTGTATTGCTGTTTAAGACATGGAAATACTTATTACTATGACATGGATCATTTTTGGTTGTAGATCAAATTATTTGGAAAGGATCACCTCATAGAGGATATCAATAGGCAGACTTTCTTCAATACAGTAAGCCTCTCAGAGGACTTACTGTGCCCAAATCAGTGGAAGAGAAGGAAAATTGGAAAAATTGGATACTTTCTTGCCTTCTGTCAGCAGGACGTGAGGTGAGATGTACATGTATAAAAGAGAATCAAGAATGTATAAACAGTCAGATCCAGGCAGAAACACAAAGAATGAAAATTCTTAAACATCAGACTTGAGTCTCTTTCTGTGAGATTTGTCCCTATAGAGAGTTTCACAGAGACCAGGATTTGACCTGGAGCGAGAACCTGTCACTGATACCACTGGCACTTCTATGACAGATGACTCATACAGACGCTTCATCATAATAGCCAACAGGGACAATGCTTACATAAGGAAGGGCAAACTGTTTACCATCTCATGCACAAACTTGCTTCCCTTAATTCACCTATTTGTTTAACAAATACAGTGGCTGAGATGAGGAACGTGGCACTCTCTGAGTTTGAGTCCCAGTCTGTTTACTTTG
The DNA here is from genome assembly GCF_003597395.2 of Chelonoidis abingdonii. NCBI lineage: Eukaryota > Metazoa > Chordata > Testudines > Testudinidae > Chelonoidis > Chelonoidis abingdonii. Next base: position 21,613,779 of record NC_133774.1, read on the forward strand.
TACTATCCCTGGGCACGAACACTCAAGAGGATTATGTGCCCCTCCTATGTTTTCTTGGTGAAAACTCCTTTCAACCACCCAGTGCAGAGTTGCAAAGCCTACAGGATGTATTTCTTTGGGCACTGATATTGATTCCCCCTATCCTCACATGTGAAGACCCCAAGGATCACATTTTGTGGTAGTCATGTGCAGTTTGAACACCCAACACTCACCCCGCCTACCTCTGGGTACACATCCCCCATCGTACTTTTGTGAATCACCAGCTATTTGTTCCTATACGTTGGGCATATATAAATGTTCCAGTTGTGTATTGTAACTTGGAAAATCTGGCCTTTGTGTGTCCTTGGTTTCATTGCCTAAGGATGGATAAGAATACCAATGGCAAAGGATGATGAGACACCAGAGATGGCAGCATCTGGCTATTGTTATAGCTTTGTTTCAAGCCACTAGCACATGCTCACACCCACACACCCTACCATACATAAAAGCCACAGGAAAATAAGATTAGCACTGCCTATGATAGAGCAGGCACATCTGAAAAGTGCCCTTCAGATTCTGTACATATAAAATCTCAGCGAATGACTCTAGGGTCCATCTCAGAAAAGCTTAATGGCAGGAAGCCATAATATATTAAAACAGTAGATTAAAACAAACAAGAGCATTTTGGATCAGATTACACATCACTTTCCTCATGTCTGACAACAGAAGAAATCAAAGGCAGTAAAAGACAATCGTAGACCATAATGGTCTAATAACTCTGTGATAAAAGTACTTGTGGGAGTAGGCTGCAACTAGCTCAGCACAGTCTTCAGGATACAAAACAATCCTTAAAATCCACAGCGGTGTACTCAAGAGCATTACAGCTTAAGTGCTCGTTTAAGACTTCCTCGAAAATGCAACACGCTCACTTGAGAAACGTAATTAGACCTCACTTGTGGGTGATGTTCACACATTGTGGATCATCCTTAAAAATGACAGGGAGGGCAGGGGGAGAATGTCCCAGCACACTGAAGTGTGCATTATGCCTCTCTCTCCATCATCCCACATGGAAAAAAATCCACTAATAATTCATTGCTTGAGTGTGTCACTCAGGGTGTTGCTGTAGCATATGGCAATGGCTGAAGGTAAGAAAATGGTGCATCTTACTCTAATCTGAAAATGATCAAATTGTAGTAATTTAAGACAGTGGAGCGAGGGAAAGCTGAGATTTTTCAACATTCCAAATTTAATTCACAACAAAAAATGAACTACAAAAGTTATTACCTCTATTAGAAGAGACCTCAATAGGCAGTGGGGCGTCATTGTGCTAGGTGTTGTACAAATATATGACAAGAGACAAACCCTGGCCCAAAGAGCTTGCAGTCTAAATAGACCAGACAGACAATGGACGAGAGGGAAAACAGCATCACAGAGAGGTGAAGTAACGTGCCCAAATTCACACAGCAAGTCAGTGCCAGAGCCAGGAATAGAAGCCACATGTTGTGACTCTCAGTCCCAGAGCTCTATTCACTAGAAGACCATGCTGCCTCATGACCAGTACATGTCTGATTCTACAGATCCTTCCTGGCATGAGTAAGGACTACTCCAGTGACTAAAGTTTTGCTTGATTGGATTTTCCCCTCTGTAAAAAGGAGCTCATATCTATAGAGCTGCATAAATGATAATATATCTATATCATTCAAGGTAATTCCAGAACTGATTTGGATATTATTTATGAATATTAAGTAGTTTTTAAAAACCCCTATAATATTTAAAAAGAAGCCAACTGCCTTTAAAATATTTTTAACTTTGTTTGCAATGTCCTTCTAGCAGCTCAAACACAAAATTAATTTAGGCCTGAAATGGTGACAGACCTTTTAAAGTATCACATCACCGCTGGTTATGTTCGAAATGTAGAATTCCAGGGAAAACACACAAAATACTCCTGACGCAGAATTTGATGAATGCAACTGTGTCTTTGGAATGCTACAGGCAAGGTGTCGTTTATAAGAGCCCTTTTACAGATTCTCCCCCAACCTATAGATCAGAATCCCTCCTTAATTGATTTTGGATCACCAGATCCACTAGTTGTAGGTTCAGTAGTCCCAGCCCCAGTCCTGCCTCTCCTAAAAAGAAAGGATTCAGTACAACAGGCAATATCCTCAGACCCAATTGTGAACTGCATGAATAGCATTCTGTTTTGATTAACTGCATTGTTAGGATGCATTGTTTGCAATGGTTTGTTAATGCCATTTAATTGCACAGTATTTGTCACATGACTCCTCAAAGTTGCTCTACAAGATACTTTCAGCTGACTGCAAAAATAGTAGTCTTTCCTCCACTGCTGAGACTAAAATCTGGTTTCCATCTCATCCTCCATAGTATTTTGCTTGCAATGTTGCAGAACTGGAATGATTTAAGGTTTTATCCCTGCCTTGTTTTAATTCTGAAGCTGAATTAAGTATTTAAATTAATCTTTTAAAACGGGATGATCATTCTGGAGTTTGAAATTTGTGTAACCTTGCTCCTCAGTAAGAGTGAACCCCAATTTTTACAGTTTTGTCACATGGCTGGCTTCTTGGTACTGGTGATGCTCAACTCTGTTAGAACTTATGGGAGTAGATTAATGTTCACTTCCATCCATCCATCACGAAAGATCTCAGTGCCATTAACTGTGCTCAAGTCAAGATTTCCCTCAGTTGCCCATAATTCATTGACAAGTCTAATGCACCTTGGACAACTTCATTAGTTTCCATGGGTTACCAGATATGGATGCATCAGGAATGGGAACACTGTAAAAAAGACCTAACCTAAAATATAGCATTTTCACAATACATGCATCCTTTTGGGGAAACACTACATGTTGGATGCCTGTTCCATGCATTGACGGTTCAAGCATTTCCGTGTGCGACAAGGTGTCTCTTACAGAAGACCTGACAGTGCTGCCCTCACTCAAGCAAAACTCATGAGGAAGTCAATGAGAGCTTTGCTAGAGAAAGTAGTGCAGGGCTGGAATGGTTCCCTCTGGTTTCAGATAGTACTTTAAATCTCCTTTGAGTTGTGTTATTACTCTTTCAAATGAGTGTTTACCCAGTGGTTTTTCTTGCCTGCTTTAGAATGTAATGTGGAGATATCATCAAAATATATTCTGTAATGTGGAGATATCATCAAAATATATTCTGACTCTAAATAATTCATATAAATACTGGCCAAGGCCCTAGTTAAACACTTGGAAATAACATGGTTGCTATTTCAGTACATACACAATGTGCACATGCACACACACCACACACACTCTATCTTGTGGCAATAAAATGAGAAATATTAATTCAAGTCAGAGCTGATGTGTTATCAAAAAAATCTTATATTTACAGCTAGTCAAAAAATATTTTTCTGCAAATCATTTCAAACAAAATTAAACATTTTTGATTTGATCAAAGTTTTAAGATTTTTTAAAACTTTTATTGCAAAACAAATTACATCTATTTTTTTAAAATTTAAATTAAAAAATGTTCATTTTAGTTTTGTTCCCTTCTCCCCAGACCTCTTTTCTCTCCCTTTTCCCCTCAGAGGTAAAAGCAGGTAGGGGAAGGAGAACTGCCCCAAAAATACAAAAATTTCAGTTCAACAGGAAATAAAATGTTTTGAGAAGTTTTGTTAAAAAGTCATTTCCTTTGAAAATCCTTTTTAATTAAACAAAAAATGTAAGAAAAAAATCAATCAGCTCTACTTATGATGACGTTGAATGGAGAAAAATGGTATTGTGCGAGGATTCTCAACTGGTATAAATTGATTTAGCCTATTTATATCAGTTGAGGATCTGGTACTGGATTGTTGCATACAGAGGTATCATCCTGGGAGACTCCTACTCTGTAGAATATAGAATATACAATGATGTAAGGTAAAGGATGGATTCTGAATTTTTCTCATTCTGATATACCAAATCTGATTCTACCCCTGACTTGGGGCACTGATCCATGGTGCATGGGGATACTTTTACATGTCACTCAGATATTTTTGTGTATGTTTTAATAATTTTTAAGAAAGGTTTAAAATTACCATTTGGATGTATTTTTCATAGTTTGAGTATACGCATGGGGATCTCTGACTTTTGCAGGCCTGCTATTAAGGGAGTTATTAGAAGGGCAAAAAGTTTGCAGGAAAATAGGAAGAAAAGTTCTTTCCATTTTTTCCTCCCAAATATACCAATGAAGAATCCAAAATTAATGTGCCTGAATATGTGACTTAACATTCACCCTCTTGTGGCTCCACAAGCCCTTTTACCACCATAACCTGAAAAGCATCAGAGAAAAAAATTCACTTAAATTTGTCTCCTGGACTATTGTTTTAATCTTGTTCTTAAACACCTAAGATCTGATGAGAGCCCATTGGCATTAACAGAAATATTCCCATTGGGTCAATGGGCACTGGATCTTTTTAATCTTCTTAATTAAGTTCCTGGGAGTTGAAGTTATTGTAAACATGTGTGGGGAAACTCAGGGCATTATTTATTGAATACTTGATTCTCTCTCACTCATAGTAAGAACTAAATTCTGAACCCACTTAAGACAATGTCAAGGAATGTCAAGGAAACAGATCAACAGAGCCAGACGTGTACCCAGAAGCCTCCTACTGCAAGACAAACCCAAGAAAGAAACCAACAGGACTCCACTGGCCATCACATACAGCCCCCAGCTAAAACCCCTCCAACGCATCATCAGGGATCTACAACCCATCCTGGACAATGATCCCACACTTTCACAGGTCTTGGGTGGCAGGCCAATCCTTGCCCACAGACAACCTGCCAACCTGAAACGTATTCTCACCAGCAACTGCACACCGCACCATAGTAACTCCAGCTCAGGAACCAATCCATGCAACAAACCTCGATGCCAACTCTGCCCACATATCTACACCAGCGACACCATCATAGGACCTAACCAGATCAGCCACACCATCACTGGTTCATTCACCTGCACGTCCACCAATGTAATATACGCCATCATATGCCAGCAATGCCCCTCTGCTATGTACATCGGCCAAACTGGACAGTCACTACGGAAAAGGATAAATGGACACAAATCAGATATCAGGAATGGCAATATACAAAAACCTGTAGGAGAGCACTTCAACCTCCCTGGCCACACTATAGCAGACCTTAAGGTGGCCATCCTGCAGCAAAAAAACTTCAGGACCAGACTTCAAAGAGAAACTGCTGAGCTTCAGTTCATTTGCAAATTTGACACCATCAGCTCTGGACTAAACAAAGACTGTGAATGGCTTGCCAATTACAGAACCAGTTTCTCCTCCCTTGGTTTTCACACCTCTACTGCTAGAACAGGGCCTCATCCTCCCTGATTGAACTAACCTCGTTATCTCTAGCTTGCTTGCTAGCATATATATACCTGCCCCTGGAAATTTCCACTACCTGCGTCTGACGAAGTGGGTATTCACCCACGAAAGCTCACGCTCCAAAACGTCTGTTAGTCTATAAGGTGCCACAGGATTCTCTGCTGCTTTTACAGATCCAGACTAACACGGCTACCCCTCTGATATAAGGAATTTCTTGACATCAATAGAGATGAGTATTTTGCCATATTGTTTCTATACATATGTTCTGAGTTTCAATTTGGATTGGTTTGTGCCCTGCCTACTCGTTAGTTCCTCACTGGCTCTAGTTACGGGAGCAGTAATCCTAATTTTTATGCCATCATTTAGACAAATGTCATAATATTTTAAAGAGTCTGTCTCCTACAATGATAGTCATTACAGGAGTCAGTATATCAGGTTTGAACATAATATTCACACTTTACCATTGGAAACTATATGATGGATAACATAGCAAGTTCTATAAATTCCTGAGTGACAACGGGAATTTTGTCATTGACTCCAGTGGGGCCAGGATTTCACCCCTAATCTTCACCACAATAAATGATCTCTATGTACTTTGACATCTCCGTTCAACATTATTATAATCTCTGGGATTTCTAATTCAAAATAATCTCCAGATCATCCTTTCCTTAGCCTGCCCGTTGTTCAGATCACCACAATTCAATTTCCCCTTTAAATTGTATTCACCTACACTGCGGTTTTATATTGTTCAAAGCCTGTCTTCTGCAACTGCATTAGATGCACTGCCGTGTCTGTCTGGGAATTTTGTTTGGGGAGAGATTTCTATTTATAATGGCTCTTTTCAGATGCTGCAGTATGTTTGTAGTTGTTATGCTTTCAGCTCTGCTAGAGTATTTCTCCTTTCTGCTGCTGTGTAAGGTTTTCCCTGCCACTAGGGAGTGTAAATGTGTCTTCACATGCATTTCTGAAAGACCCTTGAAACCTTTCCATAAATCAGTACAAGTTAGTTTTGGATTTTAGATTATTGTGGATAATGTATTTTTATGTCAATGATGCTGAGCCTTGACTTTTAGTTCTAAGTCCTTCATAGTGAGTCTTATCCCTGAGAGGTGCTGAGCACCCACAGCTATAATTAAAGTTAATGGGAGTGTTCAGTGGTCAGCACCATTAAGCATCAAGTCCATTATCTTTATCTTGAACTCAGCAGCTCTTACCTTTCATATTAATTTTGCTTTATATTGAAATGCGAACTAGCCACAAATACAGCTTTACCCTTATTCCAAATAGACTTTCTCCTTCTAATGACATATTGTTCTGAGGTTTGAATCACTGCCAATGATCCTGTATTTTAAAAACAGTAATAGCACTAATATAGCACTTTTCTTTTTAAAGCTACTCACCCCAGTACTCAAGCTGCAGTATTTTTTCCTTTGTTCCCCACTGTGAGGCCACGTCTATACGGCGCGCGTTACAATCAATTGCTCGGGGATCGATATATCGCGTCTCATCTAGACGCGATATATCGATCCCTGAGCACGCTTACATCGATTCAGGAACTCCACCAAAACCAACGGAGTTCCGGAATCGACATGGCGAGCCGCGCACATCGATCCCGCGCGGTGAAGACGGGTGAGTACATCGATTTTAGATAATCGATTTCAGCTACGCTATTCTCGTAGCTGAAATTGCGTATCTAAAATCGATTTTCGCGCTTCGTGTAGACCTGGCCTGAGAGACAATGAAATATACCCTAGAGGAGTTTTCAGATTTGTTGTATCTGGACAGGTAGCACTTTGCATATGCACACACACAATCATGCAGCATCTCCACACAGAGGTATATGCTTTTTAACTCATTATGGGGACCACACAAATAACCACCCACACACATGCAAAAAAGAGAGCGGAAGATTACTATTCCTACAGAGATTACATCAAGAGTGTACCAGTAATGATCAAAAAATATCCCACAAAAACGAATCTGTAATACAGTTTGGACATCAATTAGTTCTTAATTGCAATGTGCACTCACTATTTTTCCTGATCTTCCTTTACATTATCTCACCCTTCTCTACCCCATGAATCATGTGATCTAGTCTTAAACTCTTGTCCTTTGAGAACAATAGGAATGACACCTTTAGTGCTTTCGCCTTACTTTATGGCCTCATGATCTCTTGCCCTTTGGAGTTCAAATGTCACATCAGGCAGCAGGCAGGCAATTTTTGATGTAACCTCTGAACTCCAAATGATAAAAGACTGTGCAGCTCAAAGAGACAATCCATCTCAGGACAGTCACACAAAGAATGCCACTCGATCAGACAGTAGATGCAAATTAAACAACATTTTCCTGGCAGTTACTGCAGAATCCAGATTCAGAGGGGAAACAAAAACAGATATGAAAAGCATTCCAAATTTAGAAGTCAATGTGTTCAAAGTGAGAGAGGAAGGTTTGTGAATGTGGTAACGGAAAGGCTTCAAAGTCATGAATTATAAATAAGTCACTTACACATTGTCCGATGGATTTATAAATCAGTCTTTTGTTTGTTTGTTTATGGTTTAGTGAAGTTTGTAAACCACTGGCTGTTGTATCACTTGACTTTTTGGCCATTAGAACTCCCTACAAACCCTGTGTCAATGGTAGATAAGTGTTAACAGGTGCTCTGCAAAATAAGCATTAATGTCACCACATTGGCATAAACGGGGTAAGGGATGTCCTGAAAAAAGATGGTATCTCCAGGACTATGCTGATTCCCTCTAGATACAGCATTCATTGTATGGCACACATGCTACACAGCAAAGGTCCAGTTAGGATGGCAAAGATCGGACTAAATCATGAATGCTCATAGCATCATCTTAAAAATTTGGCATAAAGATAGGCAGCCAAAAAGGATAGTGGGCAGATTCCAGGGACCTGTCTTCCCCTCCACTCTTTGCAGAACCATTTTTCTGGGAGATGGGTAGTGGTTGGGAAGGGGGAATGCTACAGAGTCTGTCTGATCTCAGCAGGGGCATTCTTAAAGACTGAAGGGAAAGGTTACTGCATTCTTTGTTCCTCATTGCAGTAGGAGGCTCTGTTACCAAGGCTGTTGCAGATACATAGTGCAGTCTTGCAACCCAGCTGTCTGTCTTTCTCAATGCTTGCCAGCATTGACTTTCCCCTGTTGAGCAAATTGAACTTGTGAGATCCCATTCCATGTGGTTTATTTTCTTCTCAACATGGCCTACTTCGTGCTTATGTAGACAATGGTGCCTGTCTATCTGGGCACACCCACCCACACAACAGTAAGGTTAACTTGCAAAAGTTATGATTCATCCAACAGAGGAGATGTCACCATCTTTAAAAGCACTACTTGGCTCCTGGCTCTTGCAATACCAAGTCACATGGGGTACTTTTAAAGATACTCTTGTAACTTAAAGTTGTAACATGTTGGGCAGTGTCCAACTAAAATCACATAGGTACACATTTTAAGCCAGCACTCAGAGGAATTAAAAAGCCAATGGCAAGCTCCTCTGGCTGGCTCTGTAATAAGAGGTAACAAGAAGCACTAAGCCCATTCTTTCTTGTGGTCTGCCCCTGTGTGCTGCTCCAGTGGCATATTAGGGGTAGAACGCTGGTAGAAAGAAAATCCAGAGACACCTTCCACACAAGAAGCTTCCACAACCAGTTCAGAGTCAAAGTAGGCCCCACCTACTAACCTTCAGCCAATGGAGCTTGGGCAGGGTGGGGCATGAACATAGCCTGAACAATCTATGCTCTGGCTATTCTCTGTCTCCCATGTGGTGTCACGGGAAGCATAGCATAAGTGAGAACAGCCTGTTGAGGTCTAATTTACACTGAAACCCAGGTAGATTCCTGGCTGACCCAGATTACTGGAGGCATAAAAGTAGCTTAAAGCAGTGGTTCTCAACCTGGGGTACTCAAGACATTTTCCAGGGGGTACATCAAGTCATCTAGATATTTGCCTAGTTTTACAACAGGCTACATAAAAAGGCCTAGCAAAGTCAGTACAAACCAAAATTTCATACAATTACTTGTTTATACTGCTCTACATACTATACTCTGCAATGTAAGTACAATAGTTATATTCCAAATGATTTATTTTATAATTATATGGTAAAAATGAGAAAGTCAGAAATTTTTCAATAACAGTGTGCTGTGACACTCTTGTATTTTTATGTCTGATTTTGTAAGCGAGTAGTTTTTAAGTGAGGTGAAACTTGGGGGTACTGAAGACAAATCAAAACTCCTGAAAGGGGTACAGAGGTCTGGAAAGGTTGAGAACCACTGGCTTAACTCCACTTGTGCTGAGGCATAAAAACAAGGGAACTTTTTCAAGAACTGTACTGCTAATGCCACGGATGGGGTCTCAAAACAAGAAAGTAGACATACATGTTACCTTGTGCTTCATGCCTAATTTATGGAGAAAATAACTTAAATGTTTCCTTTCTACTTTGAGAAAATGATAATTAGAGATACAAAGTCTATTTTCAGATTCCTAAGAGGTTCTTACCACCCAGAGAAAAATGAGTTTTCTGAACCGTCATTAACAGAAGATTTATAGTTATCTTCACGCCACTGTATCTATTTTTCAAAACAAAAAATACAAATCCTGCCATGCTTACTCCGCCAACGCTCCATTCTAAAGGATAGAGATCACAACTGGCACAGTTCCTAAGCACATGTTTAACTTTAGGCACGAGTAGTTCGCTCATGTGCTTGAAATTAAGCACATACCTAAATGTTTGGTTGAATTAGGGTTTATAACAAACAGCTGGGGGGATTCTGTTCCCTTTCCCCATGAAGATATCCCTTGTGCAGTCTATTACCCAAGCATGCCACGGGAGTCCAGAATTATGTTCACAGCAATTGAAGACATGAAAGGTCCATTTCACTCATCCCCTCGCTGGTGCAGGACTGTTCCCTACATTATGTTCTCCAGCGCTTGTTCAGTCTAGTTTTAAGAAGTGTCAAGCGATGGGGCTTCCTTTCAGATGGCTGGATGTTATTTAGATCTATTGAAGTAGTCAGTGTCTTTTAAAGATGGAAAATTCCTTTGGAAATGCCCTTGAAACAGAGCTGCTAGAGAAACAGACCACCACCACCCTCTTGAACTCTGCCTCCCTTCCCCCATCCAACCATGTCGCCCCCCCACACACACACACAGAAAAGAGATCAGTAATGAGAGCTCACTAATGGATTGGCTTAAGTATAGAACAACATCCCATCACTGTTCTAGAAAATAATCAATCAAGCACTTAATTTTGAACATAAAAAGTAAGCTGCCTAGAGACTGTTAATAGATAACCAAATAAATTAACAGTTGTAGGTGGGATTTGAAACTAGGTCAAATCTGTTTTTTTTTTTTGAGCCTACTGTTACAAATGGTGCCCTTGGATTTGTGCTAAATTTCACACCTTCTCATAATGGGAAATCCTCTGTGATCCAATATTGCTTCACAGCTGGACCATGGCTACATGGGATTGTGCATAAATTTTATATCTACTTTCATACATTGATCTGTAACTTGGCTTTGTATCAAACACTCTGGGGTCATGGCAAATGTTGGGGGCAGAAACGGAGCAGAGGATACAAGTAAGAAAGAGAAAACATTTATCCATAAGAAAATAGACTGTACATAAGCAGCCCACATATATACTGAACCTTACCCCTTATATAGAGAATGACACAATAGGAAAGTGCTGCAAGTGATCTTCTGCGGCTTTGTTTCTCCTTACCTGAAATTCTTGTTGTTCAATTGTTTTAGCCACCATGTTATGTAATGAGTTAAGATACTAAGGTCTAATTTTCATGAGCTGCCAATAACCCCATGGAAGTAAGTGAAAGTTATGGGAGCTCACACCTCCAAAAAAGTCAGACCTAGATTGTATCGATTAAGGGAAGGTATACAGAGAGATAAACTTCTACCCTAACAGAATTAACAGCTTTGACTATTGGGAATGTTGATTTACCAAAACATGTGGAGATACTTGCATGTGTAGAGAATCCACTACTCACCATGGGCGGGGGGGGAGTCGAAGGGAGAGAAGTACATCTAAAGTGATTAGTGAACTCCAACCTTAATGTACCCAGAACGTGTGGCTGCAGGACACCAGGCTATCGCACAGGAATAAAACACCATTATTTCCACTGAAAAGCAGGGGCACCTAGAATAGATAAGTTAAACATTGCTGCACGTAAACTTTCTCTTTATCACACAAAGAAAAAGAAGTTAGCACAGAGAATGCTGGATATTGCTCTGAAAAAAAATCTTCCTTCACATATTCAGAGACACATCTCAATTATTTCTTTAAAAAAAAATTTAATGTCAATATCCATCTTAATGACAACTGGTACATCAGATTATACAAATAATTCATTGTACACTAAATGGAAGTTCCTGTTCTATCTAATATCCATGTCTTGCATTTAAAGCAAATATTGGAACATGTAAGGCAGAGGTCAGCAACCTCTGGCATGCGGCTCGCCAGGGTAACCACCCTGGCGAGCCAGGCCAGTTTGTTTACCTGCCGCATCTGCAGGTTCAGCCGATCACAGCTCCCACTGGCCACAGTTCGCCGTGTCAGTCCAATGGGGGTGGCAGGAAGCGCCGCGGGCCAAGGGATCTGCTGATCACAGCTTTCCACCACCCCATTAGACTGGGACAGTGAACCGCGGCCAGTGGGAGCCACGATTAGCTGAACCTGCTGATGCGACAGGTAAACAAACTGGCCCGTCCCGTCAGGATGCTTACCCTGGCGAGCCGCATGCCAAAGGTTGCCCACCCCCATGTAAGGTATTACGAAATAAAAGGAACTATTATCTCTTTCACATCTTTCAGTTCATGCTAAGTTCCAACATTTTGAGTGGGATAGAGGGGGAAGTTAAAAGGAGCCTCTGAATACCTTGGGTGAAATCCTGACCCCACTGAACTCAATAGCAAAATGCTCATTGACTTTACTGGTGCTAGGGTTTCTTCCCTTATGCATTAGAGAAAAAGCCCACACTCCACTGTGCAAGTAGGGAACCACTTTTGGAAGCTATCACTTATTTAAATAAGTAATTAAGGAGATTGTTTTTCTTACTTGTGGTTGAATACCATTTCAGCATCCAGATACACAGCAAAATTACCATGCCGACAACCTAGTCACAAGCCAATTCTTCCAAAACACATTGTTTGCAAATGTTTGTAATTCCAGTTTCTTCCCTCAGGACACCATTGCTTTTATTTCCCATCTCCCTCTGGTTTTTGAAGTGACATGTTGGAATTTAATTGCTGAGCTCTTCTTAATGAAATAGGGGTTACACACCCAAACCCAGGCACCCCACCTGCAAATATTTACTTCCGCCCTCTCCTCCATAGGCCTTTTGAGCAATGCCTTGAAAACGAATTGTGGAGTACCATTTAAAACCACTATGAAACTAGATTATTGCCCAAGGACCTGAGCCTGCTAGGGAACACCTTCAACTCCCATCCAATTCATCCAGAGCAGAGAAGCTCAGAATCTGGTAAGACTGGCGTTAGCAGCCCCAAACACTTAAAACTTGCCTCAGCTGCAGCTGAATGCATACAAATGTACCAACAGGTAAGAGATTTTAACCTTCCAACTACAACAGTTACAAAAGATGGTGACTATTAGAATGCTAAACAATGACGAGGCACACAAACAGAAAGTTCCCAGAAAACTCTTGGTTATTGTACCCATGTATACTTCCAAGTACGTACTTCTAGAGTCAAATGACTTTGGTTGCAATGGAATTCGCATTATCATTAGGGTCTCTGCTTTCACAATTATTATTTTAAAATGCAAGAAAAAATGTAGTTTCTAAAAACACAATCATTAATAGTCCTGGTTAACTGTAATCGTATTTTATTATAATTTTGATGTTGTGATGAAATCTGTCAGACAAAACAATGTGTGAAATAGTGAGAGATACTATACTCTAAAAAAAGAAAAAAACACCAACTCACTGAGAAAGGATCAGACTGCTAAAAGCTAGAAAATTAAATGATTTCCACACTATGGGCTAATAGCAATAATAGCCTGAACAGGTTTGTTAATTATCCCACTTGTGGTTAGCATACATAAAAACTGAATATCTTCTATTACTGGGGATAAATGTAATGCCTCATAATTAATGCCAACTAATATTCCCTCTACATTCTTCAGTATGAAAATAAAAAGCCAAATCAATTTGTATAATATTACAATGTTCACATAAAGTTAGCCTTCCGTTTCCAACTTTGGATAGATTCCTAATTGTGCTGGTAACAGTGCATATAAGACCTATATATTCAAGACTTTTAAGAGGCATTCGTGGGAAAATTTTATAAATATACTATATTCTGTTACCCTACAACAGTCAAAGCACAGAAGTAGGATTGGAGACAAGCAGTTTTCTGTATAATGGGAGGTGTAAGGTTAAAAATATACTCCAAGGTATGCTTCAAGAATTGTTATTCTGGTGTTCTGATTCTTCAAATCATGGTCAGAGGCTTTCCCATGTTAGGGCTCAATTTCGCCCAGCAATGCAAGTGGGTAACTCTCCTTGATTCCATCCGAGGGAAGCAGTTGGCTCTTGGTGGCCTATTCTCCCATCCGTGCAGTGGGTGGATGCAGGGAAGGGGATAAAAGGAGAGGATAGAAACGTATGTGATTAACTCCCATTAGTGCTAAGAGAAGTTATGAGCATACTAATGCTTGCTGTGGCTCCTCAGAAGGCAAGAGAATAGACTCTGACTGGGACTGAAGGAATTTAAAGGCAATTGGAGCTCCTGGAGAAAGACAAATTTAGCATACAGTGCCTGGCCATCACTCCTTCAGTCTCTCCAACACAGACTCTACTAAGCAGGGCAAAGACCATTGTAATAATGTACACAGAGAAGGTAAAATGTTATATGAAATTTGTCGCAGTCTAGAGACTATACAAGCCCACAGGCCAGACTGTGTGGATTGTAAAGCAAGATGCAGTGTAAGTGTTGAAAATCAGAACGCTAGACAGAGTACTCTCAATTCATTCGGCTTCCACGGGCATTAATCCCAGCACACCTCAGCGGCAGGGAGTCCAGCATGAAAATAGGGCGCAGCACAGGGGTGGGCAAACTACGGCCCGGACCGTCCTGCCCCCAAGTTCCTGGCCTGGAAGGCTAGCCCGTGGCCCCTCCCCTGCAGCCTCAGCTCGCATGCTCCACCACCGGGGCAATGCTCTGGGTGGCGGGGCTGTGAGTTCCTGGGGAAAAGCCCAGCTTGACCTGGTCTCTGTGCTGCGTGGTGGTGGCAGCAGCGTCAGGGATGGCCCTAGGTTTTTGCCGCCCCAAGCACGGCAGGCAGGCAGATTCGGCAGCGTTTCTCCAGGTGAAGCTGCTTGAGTACTGCCCTCATAGCAACTGGCAGGCTGCCCCCGCGGCTTGCCATCAGAGCACGCACTTGCTGGGCTGGTGCCTGGAGCCACCCCTGGGCAGCATGGCCCGGCTCCAGCCAGGCGGCGCGGCTGTAGTAGTGCCACCAGCCACCAGTGCTCCAGGCAGCGCAGTAAGGGGGCAGGGAGAGGGGGGGTTGGATAGAGGGCAGGGGAGTTCAGGGTGGTGGTCAGCAGTGTGGATGGCGGTCAGGGGAGAAACGGGGTTGAATGGGGCCGAGATCCCAGGGGGGGCAGTCAGGAAGGAGGTGGGGTTGGATGGGGCAGAGGGCCCATGGGGGCCATCAGGAATGAGAGGAGGGGTTGGATGGGGTGGCAGAGGTCTGGGGGCACTCAGGGGGACAGGGAGCGAGGGTGTGTGGATGGGGNGGCAGACAGGAGGTGGGGGCTGGGCCACAACCCCCTCCCCTAACCGGCCCTCCATACAATTTATGAAACTCAGTGCGGCCCTCAGGCCAAAAAGTTTGCCCACACCGGTGCAGCAGCAGCAGCAGCAGCCGCCTTTCTGCTGAAGAGCTGGGGGACTGTAAGAATCTGTTCAAAGAAGTGAAAGGTGCAGGCCCTGTATATGATGTACTGATTCAGCAGCGCTGCAGCAACCTCCTATGAAGCCCCCAGAGTAGTTAAAATGTAGCCTTTCCCTTTACACACGCATTGGGAAGCTGAAATAGGGGTGACAGTGGAAAAACCTTGTTCCTCCCTCCGGGAGAGTATTAGGCAGAGAGACAGGCAGGAGGGGGAGGGGGGCGCTGAGGCAGGAAGTGTAATTTCCATCTCCCTATACCAGTGTATCTAGCCCACTGGCTGATAATTATGTTAATTTATGTCTCCAGCATCCTAAATGTCAGCTCTTTCAACATAAAATGGAGCAAAACAAGGTTTTATGGCAACAGGGGCCTATGTTATCCTTAAACAACCCTATCCCTGGATGATCAGGAGCACAAACTATGTGCATCGCACAATTATCTGAGCTAATAAAATTGTCTAATAATCACAGCCCCTGCCCTTCACATCTTATGATTAGTTGATTATCAATTTAAGCAACCATTGCATGTTAGAACAACTTGCAAACAGCCTCCAGTATTCGGTGCTAATTATATAGATAAATATTTGTATTCATGAAGCTGACAGCTAGACCAATGCCTATAAACGAGCTCTCCCACAGAATACTTTTAATGGATTCTTCTAGTCCTCAAGGGAATGTCCCCTGTACGATGGGACTGCTAATCCAGACTCTAGGATAATTCCATTCTGAATGTATTTCAAGCCAAAACTGAGAAATGCTGAGTAGTGGCCAGCAGCTGAGACTGTGCTGAATGGCCACTGCTTTATTTCATAAGACCTCCATAATTTAAATAGTTAGGACTAGACTGCATTCCCAGTGTATTCAAATGCTGGACTGATATCAATGGAGATTTAGATGGGTCAGGATCAGGCCCTAAAAATAGCTCAGGGACTGTAATAGGGCAGAACTCTGTTTCTGGGTTAGGAAATTTATACCCACAGCAGCTGTTAGGATAAGAGGCATTCTGCACCCCTCATCTGGCACACCCACCACAATGTAAATGACTCCTAATATATCACTGGGGTTTTAATTGACAACATGAATTAAACTGGATCGATTGTGCCCATGTAACTCCATAGATATCCCACAAAAACCACAATGTCCTGACGCAGTGGAAAGCACAGAGCAAATCTATAACCCCTCAGAAGAGCCAGTTCAACTTTCTGAATTTGCTTAATCAGAGAAGTCCTTTGGAGAAGAGAAAAACATTTGGTTTGAAGGATAAGCCAACCCTTACAACCAGCTACAGTGTTTGCTGTTGACAGTAACGAGGTTTGAAATATATCTAGAACTCCATTTAAGTGGAGTGTGCTTCAAAAATATAACTCAGTCCTGGGTCATTTCTTTCACTTCATGCTCTCCACAGACAGAGATTTTCCTTCAGACAATAAGAAAGTTTCAAGAAAATGTAAACAAATCTTCTACAATGCCACTGTTCCAAAGGGGGAAAGCCTGTTTGGGCTTTTGCAGAATCTCTTTTCTCCCAGGAAAACCAAAATAATCTTCTATGTTTTAAAAAATATACATATTATTTTTTAAAAAATCAGAATTCAAAACATATCTGAAAATATATCTGTAAGAGAAGATGACTGGTAACTGTGTTAGCAATACTGCACCAGTAGCAAAAAATAAAAATAAAAAAAAATAGTACACTCTACCTGGAAGGCTGAAATGAATATATTCATGACATTAGTGCATATAAAGAACTCCCTGCAAAGAGCTTTAGATGCCAGTTTGTATCAAAGGTTTTTCAGTGCTTACGTTTGGGCCTTATGCTATGAAGTGCCCATTAGTCCCAGGGGAATTGAGACCTCTCAGCACCTCACTGCATCAAGCCCTTCCTTCCTTCTCTTCCACCCACATCTCTCAAATAAAAAAAGGAAAAACTTCAAATTTTCATCTCTGTTACAAAATTGCAACCCCACTGAAGTCACTGGGGTTAGAAGAGTGTACCAGAAAGCTAGAGTTTGGCTATCTGTGTGCAATTTCTGATGGCTGCATTGTTGCACCATTAAGTGATTTCCCTGCACAAATCAAGTCTGTTCTTCTACGCTGCATGTCACAGCTGCTGATTAGTGAAGAAGGATTTTGCCTCCCTGCAGACAGGATTTACACAAAGTGGACAGCGGAGGGTTAACTGCTTGGAGCAGATTTCATTCGACTGGATATGTGAATAGACCAAGTCTGCCAGTGCCTGAAAGACAGAGTATTAAAAAGCAGAAGTGAGGGAACCACTTGCAAAAAAACATACACATTACCAAATTAACAAGTTAGCCAGACCAACAGTCGGTCAGACCAAGGGATGTGTCGTGACACCAATTTTTTAAATATAACTTCCCCTTGATTTCAATGGGGACCTTGATTTTAAAAATTCATTGGCATAATATTGGCCCTAAAAAGGAATATTTCTGCTTTTCTGGAAATCTCAATAAATAGGTGACTGAAAATGATAAGAGAAAAATGGCTTTTCTTTGTTAAAACAACGTTCAAAATAAGTATCAATTAAAAAAATAACACAGTGACAAAGGAAAAAAGCTTGTGGTCTATGAACTACAAAGTATAGGGAATTCTATGTTAACAGTCAAACTCAGAATGTTTTAATAATATGGGAGGAAACCAACAATCTGCTAGCTCTTTCCAGAGGAGTGGTACGCTGTATTTTTTACTAAAGCTATAGTAACAATACGGATACCTTGGAGAACAATGGATTTCCATTAAGAGACTCTGCTCTTCTGATATTTTCAACTCCACACTGAATCCAAAACAAGAGAACAGAGAAAAATAAAGAGCTGTTATGGAAAAAAATAATACCCCAGTATCTTTTTTGAAGAACATCATTTTCTATATCATTTAGAGGCTGCCCTAAAATGAATGAATTAAATGTAGTAATATTTTTTCAGCACAGCTAAAATGAGAAGACAACATTTTACTTTGATACCAGGTTCCCCAAACACCTTGATTGATCATACAAGCCATTTATCTCAGTTAAAATAAAATGGGTCAAAATCAGCTCTCACCTACACTGATAAAAATTCAAAGCAACACCGCTGAAGCCAATTCAGATTAACTCAGATTTACACCAGTGTAACAGCAAATCCCATACCAACATTTAACCATACGATCGGAGCTAAAAACAAGGGGAAAGAAATTTGGGACCAGAATTGCCCAAACAATTATGAGACCTGAAGTGATGTTTACCTCATTTGCTAAAACTTGCGCATATTCAATATCCAGCTCATAGAGAGTTTCAATGTGGTCACTGGTAAATGCTATTGGAACCAACAAAATGTTCTTCTTTCCCCTTTTACAGAGTCCTTCAATAGTTTCATCTGTCTGAGGACCCAGCCAGGGCATTGGGCCAACCTAGAAGAAAGTGGGAGGAAAAAAAAATCTTTCTTCAAGCCTTGATAAATTCATTTCTACAAGAATTATCTTCTGTTGTCCTTTAATTAACCTACACATATTCTTATCTATTCAATGAAGAATCAAATTTGTCTGTTTATCTTATGATGTTTAGCAGTATCTTTGTCCACGTCTCCATCTATTACTTTTTGATGAAGAGACACTGCCTCTCTGTTTAGGCTTCCAGACAATCCATCCTGACAACAAGCAGAATCCTATGACACTGCATTTACTTAAAATGTGTGTTGTTTAATATAAATATGAGTGGATGATTGGCTTTTAGAGGGGCACTTTAAAAAATTATCACAAATAAAATAAGCATCCTTTGTTTTTCATTCCAACCCTCCCCCGCCACAGCTACTGAGCAGGATTTACCTGTCTTTAAAGAATATTTCCATTTTTAAGACTAAATAAGCCGATGGTGTTCCTTTAACATCCAAAAAGTACAGATGCGGAGTTAACACAATATTTTACTTGCTGCTTCCTAGCTTTAGAACAAAACAACTCTGCCTCCGTAACTGTAACACATTTGATAAATGTAAATTACTGACACTATATAATTCTGATGAGGCTAACATTTCTTAAAGATCCTTCATTTCAATTGGAGTTTATAAACATCATGTGCAAAGAGAGATATAAATCAACCCATTCTGCGTTACCTGCTTTAAAAAAAATGAAGTCTATTTGGATTGGGCTCATGTCCTTAACAATGGACGTAATCATATAAGCAATCTTTTGGAAGGACTCTAAGCAATATTTCAGCAGACTTCATCATAGTTCATTTGCTTCCTACTTCCAGCTGCTAGTCAGAGAAAAATCCCCACCACTGGATGAGCATATGAGGAGTACTGGAGAATCTCTGGGCTATCAGAAGTTTACTTGGGAATGATGCATCAAGAACTTCTGTAAAGTGGCAAAAACTTAAAGTGGCTGTTAAATATATACAGAAGATAACATCCAAGTACAAAAAGCACCATTCCATTGGAACATAGATACTTCCAGAAAGTAGGAGAGAGAGGAAGAGGCTGTAATAAAGTTGGGAGAGAAGAGATCATCCTAAACTTTGATGACTAAGGGGCTGCAGATGGCTTTTAACAACTTCCTTCTGACCACATACCTTGGACTGCCACACGAGCCTATAGGGGTTGGAAAAGTCGAGCTTCTCCATGACTCTTTGGACAGTAGCTCCTACCTCTTGAGGGTATGGATCGCCACGGTTCACTACCTGCAGCACAGAAACACTGGTCTTTCATTCTTCATGAATGTTACGTTTTTTCATGTGCAAAGAGCATCTAAAAACATTCAGTCTCAATCACTCATTCTAAATGAAGGGAAGCAAGCAAGCAAAGTCTCCATGCATGAGCACAGTGCATGTATCCCCTGCAACATGCTGCAGCAGCTGTGCCTCACACAATGGCAGATGTTTGTGCAGGCAACAGAAATTGTTAACCGTTACATATACCATAATGAACGTAACTACTATTATTTTACTGGATAATTTAGAATTTAAGAGAGTTATAAACTCTCAGTCTGACATGTAATAGGCCTATCTTTGCCATCGCAAAGACTATGCTCCTCCCTGACAGACTTCATGCATGTGTTTTCAGTCACTAGCTGGAGTCACAAATGGTTTCTTTTCAATTACTTTAGCATCAAACTCACATTTCACAGACTTCTTTTATTGCATAAATGTAATTGCCTTCCAACAGAGGATCTCAAAGCATTTAAAAAATATTTAATACTCATAATACTTCTGTGGGTTTGACATTTTACAGATACTTTAATATTTTATGGATGAGAAAACTGAGGCACGGAGAGCATAAGTGACTTGGCCAAGTCACACAGTGAGCCAGTAGCAGAACTAGAAATAAAGCCGAGGAGTACTGAATCCTATCCCCAGCTCAGACTGGAGAAAGCTCATGTTTACTATTTATATTCTCTTCAATTCAAGTGAAACAGCAGTACAAACATGTTGGGGAAAAGCTCCTTGTTGTGCCCAGTGCCCTAGCGGTATTACTCTGCACTACAGGATAGGCCACTCACAGTGCATTCAGTGTCAATTTCTTCCCTTGCCAGCAAAGTCTGGGACAGCAGTGGAGGCAGCAACACATTGGGGAATGAAATAGTGGAAGAAGAGGAACGTTCCATGCCATTCAACATGACTCCTGTTGGCTGATTCAAGGAGCAGTGCTGATGGGCATTCAAGTGAAATAGTAAAACAAAGGATGGGTAACCGGGAAGTCAATGCAGGAAAAGGGGAGCAACTAATGCAGAAAACAAGATGTGTGTCCTTACAGCTCTGAAAAGAGCAAGTAGGAACTCTGCAGACCCATAGGGGAAAAACAAAAGCAAGAAAAATGCACGTTAAAATTTGGAAGTCAGGAGTCATAGTTCTGCTCCTGGTTCAGCTGCTCACCTGATGCGTGACCTCAACTTCTCCATGACTCTCTTTGCCTTCCCACCTTTTGTCTGTCTTATCTATTTAGACTCTCAGCTCTTCAGAGGAGGAACTGTCCCTCACCACGTGCTTCTACAGTGCTTGGCACAACGGGGCCCAGATCTCTGCTGGGACTCTTAAGTGCTACTTTCGTACAAATAAACAGATAATACTGCTGATGTCCACTGTTCCCACTGCTATTAATCACTAGATGGCAGCATATTCCAAGAATACAAGTTTCCCGGGGCTAGGCAGTAACAAAAGGAAAGGACCAAAGATTACTTTTAACACAGTACTTCTGAAACAGCAGTAACCTGCATCTCACCCTAACTGGCACGGGAATGACTTCCAGAACACAGAACACCGTTTTGAATTACACCAGTTGACTGTGACATATTCCACGAGTTTTTTTTTAACTTTTAATAATAATAAAAAGACCCCAGTGGACATTATTAGAAGGTGAACCATGACACACATGATTTGGCTGAACTGGGACACTCTGAAATATTAGTATTGAAAGCATTTTAAATGTGTGTTTACGGAACAAGGCAGTTTTACAGAAGAATTCATTATGAAATTGTCCTTTGCCACATCACCTGATTGTTCCTCTTCACACAAATGAAGACAGATTCTGCAGCCTCAATTTATGTGGTACAATGCCACTGATTCCCCGCCTCAAATAATTAGAGGCCACTGTATTGAAGTTGCTAGTTACTGCCAGCCCACTGTGTTAAAATCTCCCACTCTAGCTGGTGTATTCCAAAGGTGCAAAGATTCTACTCTCACTGTTTCAGGGAGAGTATTTTCTTTTTGAAAGGTGAGAAAACAATTATCCCCCCCGCATTATCCTCATGTGGAAGCAATGGGCAAAGAAGTAGGTTCTGTTCCTTGCCTGGTCTAACTCTGATGGCCTACAAGCTGCAGGCTACTCAAAACTTTGCTTTGCCAGAGATGCAACCCATCAGACCAATTGTGTGACTCTCCCATGCGACGGAGCTTTAACAACTTCAGAGGTGACTTCATGTTACTTACAGACATTGGGAGTGAGTGAGCTGAGAAAAGAATGACAACATCTTTCCTTTTCTCAGGTGGAAACAGATCCAGTTCTTTTTGTATGTGGTCTGCAAAGCACTGTAAGAGGAAGGCAAAAGAGTAAAGATCAGTAACAGGAGATGCACCCATCTGCTAAAAATAATGTGCACAAATTGGCTCTGCTTTTCGTTAGCTCACCATAAGACCTTCTGACGAGACAGCAGAGGTTCTTTTTTTAGTAGCATGCCAGTGGGAGTTTGATCAATAGTGTGTACAATAAAATGTTCAGTAAATAATGAATTACAGTGCCTAAATCAAAACCTGTTGCAGTCCATTGACAGGCTCCAATGAGCTTTGGGTCAGCTACTTGGACTTCAGGCACAGAACACAAGTTAAGATATTACAGCAAATTGAATCAGTGTCCGCCTGCACACCCTCAGTCAAGCTGCTCTCACTAACAGAAGCCCGCTGTGTAAAATGCATGACCTAAAGGATAACAAACTTGGGCTTTGATGGGCCTACAGGGAGATCAGGTTCCCCTCTTTCAGAATGCTCTGCCCCCAACCTGACATTTAAATCTGTGTGCTGATAGAACGAGTTCCTTATATGAGGTTAACTGATAGGACAGAACACGGGGAGACAGATTATTTCAGTTAATCAAAACCTGAAAACCAAAGCCTTGTTTTCCCACATGGCAGATTAGGTAATGATTCTGACCTTAGAGTCACAGCAGTGACTGAGATCAGAACTTAGCCCTAGATATTCATGTCCAGGTGGCAAGGAAACATACAGAAAGGAAAAGAAGCTGACTTAACAACTTGCACACGGTGCTGCCAGAAGGAAAAAAACAGTTTGCCGTGACTGTCTGCAGCTCCCTACCAGACACGTTGCAACACCACCAGGATAAAAACATTACAAAAAATTAAACTTTAATTTCTGCTGCAATGATACAATCAGAGGCTGAGCCAGCCCTTCACTTACAGGCTCCCTTGGGCATGGAGAAATGCATGTTGGTTAGCTTACAAAACGCAGCTGTATTTGTGTGCAATCCATCTAATGGAGAGCAGCATTTGGTAGATTATTTGATCATGCAGCGGATTCCTGAACTCTGCTGAAACATCTCAGTGAAAGAAGTGAATGGCACACGCAAGTGCCAAGAACTACTGTTCTCCCTTGGTCTCCCCTCAGTCACTTGCACTAGTCAGTCAGAGACCAGAGTGAAAATGCAAAAGTCAAAGGCAGAAGAAGAAGAAAAGCTCCCAACTCTGCTTTTCACGCTCTCCTGGCATCTCTCTCTGTCTCTCCCCAGCAAAAACAGCAACTAACATCTTCCCAAGAAAGGAAGGAGCAGAATGTGCCTGCTGTTAAGTGTTTCTGCCACAGCTATGGCTGTGGCCAGCATTACCACCTCTCTGATGCCGACAAGGCCTTTAGAATAATACAAAACCATATTAGTGCTGTAATTAGAAGCCCAGCACATGCACTCCACCTCTTTAAACTAAAAAAAAAAAGAAAAGAGACTTCTCCCTCAGTCAAGTACATTCCTGTTTCCCCCCTCTTCTTCACTTCTTTTTGAAGGGAGTCCTGATTCTGTTCCCACTGAAGTCAATGAGAAATCTACCGTGAACTTCAATGGGAGGATAATCGAGCCCCTTAGGCTGTGGATCTCAGGGTGACATTACTAGCACGGATTACATGGAGGTCTATGGAAGCAATGCAAGCTTCCACACATTAATCCTGAACTAACACTGCCCCCAGTAATTTCAGACCTAGCACATAGGATATATATTTTATATTATGAAATACAACATAAAATTGAAATATTCCTTTTGTTCTGAGGTTTTTAAAATTTTGAAACAATCTAAATCAGGGAACAAGTCTGTGTCCCTTTAAGACAAGTGGTCTCGTGGGGTACGTCCACACAGCAAAAAAATAACCCCATGCCGCGAGTCTCAGAGCCTGGGTTAGCTAACTCAGGCTCATGGGGTTTGTGCCGCAAAGCTAAAAAGAGCAGTGTAGATGTTCAGGCTTAGGCTAGAGCCCAGACTCTGAGACTCCCTTGCCAGATTTCAGAGGCTGGGCTTCAGCCCCAGCCTGAATGTCTCCACAGCTATTTTTTAGCCCCGCTGCAGGAGCTCAAGTCAGCTGACCTGGTCTCTGAGACTCACTGCTGTGTGTCTTCTCTTGCTGTGGAGACGTACCCTCAATAACTCCATGTCCAATCTGCTCAATTGACAAGCAGTGAGATAGTTTTCCTGACAGCCACAATGGTTTGCATACAAACTCCATACCTCAATGAGAAGGGGATGTGTGGGCCACCTGTCAATAATGCTCCATTTCATCTTTGGCTTCTCCCCCTTTTTATTATAGTAGCGATAAATGGCATTTAGGCTGCTTCCTGAAATGCACAAAATTAGGAGATTAGCAGGAGCTTTAGTTACACATTCATCAGAACTGTGGCTGCTGCCAGACAAAAAGAGTTTTACAACCAGCCACTTCACTATTTTAAGGACTCGGTATCAAATACATTACACTGCAAATCAGAACTGAGAGCACAAGTGTAGAAAAAAATACTTACCTCATGAAGTCTATATAACTAAGAGACCTTTTCTACCTGCCAAGTTAATCCTCAACTAAAGCAAAGTTATTTTCAGGAGCTATTAAGGGAGCATTACACTAAGCATCACTGTGAGCTACAGAAAACCCAAAAGCGTGTTATCTTGTATGGGGAGGATGGGTCTCTGCTTTACACTGAAATGTACACAAAGAATTATCACCTGTCCTAGGGCCAGGGGAGGGGCTGGAAATATATACCTCTAGAACATGGACGTACTCCTGTTATGTAGGTTTCTGATTTCATTGGCACTGATAGTGGCTCTAATGGTTAGAGCAGGTGACTGTGAGTCAGGACTCCTCGGTTCCATTTCTGGCTATGCAACTCACTTATGTAACCTCAGGAAAGTGCCCTTCTATGGTGCTGTGCTTCAGTTTACCTATCTGTAAAATTGGTATGACCCCTCATAGGGATGTTGTGAGGCATGGAGGTTTAACAAGGCCTATACATTTAAAATTCCTTATTGCTAGAGAACAGGCTTCTACTTATAATTGGGAAACTTAAAGCAGGCCAACCAGGAAGCTGGTTTTGAGGAAGGCAGGCTGGGTTTTCAATCGCATCCCAAAAGTTCCCACATGCTTTCATAAGCCCCTTGCGCTTGGACTCTCAGCTGTTCGAATATATTTGTCTATATGCTGTTTATCTTCCTCTTTTACTGCACTTTCGCAGACACACTCACCCGTGGTAGAACAGCTGTACTGCGGATACTGTGTGAATGCAATAGCCCTTTCAACGCCATCTTTCTCCATCTCTTCAATTGCTTCTTCTGTCAGAGGATGGACATACCGAAATCCAATATAGTATTTGTGAGGAGCTGCCAGCAGAAAGAGAAAAAGAAATAGCAGCTGATCACTTTATCTGCAAACGCTCTGATTTTAAAATCCCATTCTGACCAGCTACAGCCCAGCCTCCTCAGGAATACACTCTCCCTGACTTAACAACAGCCAAAATGACAATCACGATGTTTACAAGATGCTGAAAGTCTCTTCCCGGTTTGTGATAAATTAGGCTGTAGAGAAATAATAATTGTATGCTAGACTTTATATGCTAGAGGCTTACCATGAGCTGTGAATCAGATTTTTGGAAATCTATATATTTTAGTTCCTGAAGATTCTAGCCCTGACAGTAGCAGCATTAATCTGTAAAATTCTCCCTCCCCTCCAAACATGGAGATCATTTAAATGTATTCTACGGGCCAGCACGAGACAGAGTACAATGGCATGTTACATTTTTGACAATGGTGCAGTATCAAGAAGGCATGTTCAACTAAGTTAAAAGGAAATGATCAACCTGGCTCATGCCAGATGGGAACCATGTCACTTTAAAATACAAGAATTGTAACACAGCTGACTTCCCAAGAGCAGTTAGCTGAATGGGAATAGAATTCTTGTATTCCAAATGATTGGGTTAAGGAACGTGAGCATGTCTGGCAAAACATACCAAACAGCTTAATGCAGATCACACAAGCACATCAATAGATGAATCAATTTCATAAGAATTAATTTCCTGGGTCAGACCAATGGCCCATCCAGTCCAGTATCCTGTCTTCCAGCAGTGGCCAGTGCCAGGTACTTCGGAGAGAACGAATAGAACAGGGCAATTTATCAAGTGATCTATCCGCCTGCTTCTGGCGGTCATTTCCAGTGCTCTGGTGTAAGATTCACTTTCAACAGACCTCCTGGTACTGAAGTATATTGTAAAAATGCACATTTCTAATTAAAAATAAAAAAGCTGGCAATTCTTTACATGTCTTACAAGTTGTGATTTTCTTACGGTTCCCTGCTTGCTGTGGGAAGAACAAAAAGCTTAAAGGATCAGGGCATGTGTTATTTACTTGGATGGTAAACTCTTTGGGGCTGGGCCCATTCTTTTAGTCTGTGTATGTACAGTACCTATCACACTAGGATCCTGAGACTCTTAGGGGCTATCACAATACAAATAGTAAATAAGAATATATACACATCCTCTCCCCCACTGCCTATGATCAAAAGATAAAACATAATACAGTCAAAATAACATAAGCAGTTCCCATGATCCCCACTGTGCTTTTCCCTACGTTGAAGCAATACTGTCTTCCCCATGGTTAGTCAAATCCTTTCTTTATGTATTTAAAGAGTTAGTGAGGTCTGCTACTGCGGCTCCTAGCTGAACTCTGAGGAGCACTGGGATCAACCAAGGCTGCTCATCAAAATCTGGATACATTTTAAGACCAGGCTTCTATCCCAATACAGCTGCTTCCTCCAAAAAAACCTATTAATTATAATTTTAGAACTAGATCGCTGGTGACCCAGAACCCCTAAAGCAGAGACTACATGTGCTTTCCTATAATCCACGTTTCCACTCCTGGAACAGACTATATGCTGATACTTTAAAGATAAAAGCTGGAGAATAGAAAAATGCAAAATGTCCTTTGAACTATCAGATCATAACTCTGTGCTACCAGTCTGGTAATCAAACCCAAAATGACTGTAATCAAAACAACAATGCAAAGGATGCTGCCAAATCCAACTCTAAGGGAAGGACTCAAACAACCTCTGTTAAGACACACTGAGCTATGTCTTCAAACAGCAACAGTTTAAAGGGAACAGAAACAAAAAGATTTGGTAAAAGTTATTGCTGAACTGGGAAAAACAGTACAGACAAACAGGAGATGAAGAAATATAAATTTTTTAGCAGCTATACAGACCAGTTATTGTCTCTACTAACAATTCATATATGTTAAACAAAGATATTTCAGCTCTGATAAAAAAGCCAGCATTATTCTGACCAATCAAGGCCCTGGTCTTGCAAACATGTATATAAGTATTTTTATACCAGGGGTGAAAGTAAAATTGAAAACTTACCAGTACGGTAAGAGCTAGGGGCCAGTGCCGGCAGCCACTTTTTACCTGTACACCGTACTGGCCCGTACCGCCTTACTTTCACCCCTGCGTTACACACATAAGTAGTCTCATTATATTCCTGCATATGTAAAATTACTCCTGTTCTTAAGTATTTGATGGTCAAGTCTTAAGGAAGCAACAGGAATCCAGAATGCTCAAGGCCTAAATTTTCCAAGTATCTGGTGGTTTAGGGTTGCCTTGATTTTTCTGGGTCCCAAACCTGAAATGTCTTAAAAGGGCCTGATTTTAAGAAAGTGCTGAGCATCCACTCTCTGAAAATCAGGCCCCTGTAAGGTATCATCCGAAGATTTTAAGGTGTTTCAATTTTGGCACCCAAAATTGCTATTTCATTTGAAAGTTTAGGTTGTTAAAACACTCCAAAATATGTGTACTGCTTTAAAAAACTGCCTTTTGGGGGGGGGGGGGTTGGTTTTTTTACCATAACTTACATTCACAACATCAGGAAGACTCAGATTAGGGTAAAGTTTTGTCTACACTTAAAAATTTGCCACTTTAACTACGCTGGAATAGTTGAAGTGTCATCACCCCATATCCCCTACCCCAGAGGTGGGCAAAGTACGGACTGCGGACCACATCCTGAGCTCCCGGATGGGGAGGCTAGCCCCTGACCCCTCCCTTGCTGTTCCACTCCCCTGCAGCCTCAGCTCACTGCGCCACTGGGCAGCTCAGCACCCGCGAACTTCCCTGTATGTGGGGGGGAAGAGGCAGGGGAGAGCAGGGAGGGAGGCTCACCTGCAGCCTCAGGGGAGCAAGAGGGAGGTGCGAGCAGCAGAAGCACAGTGAGCGCAGGCCGGAAGACTCAGGAGCAGCACCAGGCGGCTGCACAGCCACCCAGAGAGAAGCGGTGCTTTAAAGGGGAAACCGCTGTTTCTCTCCAGCTATGCCGCTGCCCCTGTTCCTCCTGAGTCCTCCGTCCATGTTCGCAGGGCCACAGTCTGAAAGGGGCTGGGGGGAGGGGCGGTTGGATAGGGGGTAGGATCCCAGGGGGCAGTTAGGAGCGGGGGTCCCAGGAGGGAGCTGTCAGGGGACAGGGAGGAGGGGTTGGAGAGAGGGTGGGAGTCCCAGGGGGCCTGTCGGACGCAGGGATGTGGATAGGGGTCAGGGAGGAGGTGGTCACGGGACAAGGAGGGGGGGGGGTTGGATGGGTCGGGAGTTCTGAGGGGGGCAGTCAGGGAGTGGGAAGCAGGAGGGGGCAGGGGCCAGGCTGTTTGGGGAGGCACAGCCTTCCCTACCTGGCCCTCCATACCATTTCACAATCCCGATGTGGCCCTCAGGTCAAAAAGTTTGCCCACCCCAGCCCTACCCCCTCCTCCCCACACCAGCAGAGACACAGTTGTACCAGTATAAGAGTGCTTATTTTGGCATATCTTATCCTTGTTTGGCAAAGTAAAATAAGACAAATTAGTATAAAGTGCACTATACTAGTATAGCTGTATCTACACTTGGGCTTTTACCAGCATAACCATAACAGTAAATATCACACCTCTCAGCAACACAGTTACGCTAGTAAAACTTTTTAAGTGCAGACCAAGCATAATGAAATTTCAGAACTCTGAAAAGCACTCCAGAAACGTTACAGCTCTTGGTGAAGGTGCACTTTTGGCTTTTCTAGCTATTTTGAAGCAATGCAGTGATGTATTTGGCCTCACTAAATTCTCCAAGGTCACCTTTAACAACAAATTGTTAGCCCGCCCTACTTCTAAAATTGCAGCTACTGTCTAGATAGTAAAGTACATTTCTAAATAATGGATACCAAGTCAGATGTAAAGGCTGCACACATAGATAAAGACAGGGTGGCTTTCTTTTGGTGACCACATTGTAAAGTAAGAGGGAGTGATACACTCTGAGAAGAATAGATAAAGCTCCCTAAAACCATCAGCTTCAGGATCTGTTGCAAACCTGACCTATTTAGAAACTACTTTTATACAAAAAATAAACTACTCCATTTGCTGCTATAGCAGGGTGTAATTTCTGAGCCCAAGCTCTGGACGAAGTTTATTCTTTGGCTACACTTGCAAGGATTTTAGTTTCAATGGAGTCACACTACAGTGTCTGAAAGAAAGGGTTGAATACAATCCACACAAAACGAACTCGAGAGTCAGCGGTGGTGTAAGAAAGTAGAGACCATTTTGGCTTCAGCATGATTACCTTTTAAGATTGCAACTTTTTGCTTCCTAGTTCCAAATTCTTTACAACTTTCATATCTAAGCCTCAACTACCCAAGTTTTAATGGGGCCTAAAACACAAAGAATCGTGAATAACGTGGAGTCAAAAGCATATGTACTCTTTCCAGACACAGATATGGGTTCCATGACATGCCAGCTGACTCAGCAGCCGATTCCAATGCCAAGGAAATGGGCAGAAAACAAGTGTTTGTGGACTCAAACCACAGTTAAGTTATGGGGCTGAACAGAAGCTCTCCTCGTGGGCCAAAAACACAGACTGACTTTGTCTTGCTTTTGTAGTTCTCCCGATAACTTTTAATGCTTGTAATATCAGGTTAACACGATTGGGAAAGGACTTCTGGCATTAATCCACAGCAAAGGTACTCTATGGAAGCCAGAACAAGCTTCCCCACTCTTCCCCATCAAGTTAGTCTTTAGCCTGTCTGCCGACTATCCAAAGGGAGCAAAACATGCAGCAGAGACTGGCTTACTTAGAACTAAGGTGAGCCCTGTGGCTCTTTTCAAATAGAGCAGCCATCAGATGATCATTGCTTTTTGGTAACTACCAAATGGGTATGACTAGACATGACAAGGAACTGTCCAATCCTGAAGACAACTGTGGCCAAGCATACTGCACTTAACAATGGGCACAAGGCAGAACTATGGTGCCTTTTCAGGGCATTCCCTCAAGAGGCGAGGGATACAGGAAAAGCCTGGCACTGCTGAACCTATTCTATTGACACAGAGAGAAATTGGCTTCCCCATGCTGCCAGACAAGCATATTGCAATCATAGCATAAAGTTCATGCAGAAAAATTCTTGGCTTATAGCACCGTATGTGCCATAGTTCTATTATCCTCACAAAAATCCAGGAGAGGTACAAATGTTTCAAATTTCCAACAGCTGCTCACTGTGAACAGCATGAGACAAACATGCAGAAGTCTAGGCTTAATCTACACACACACAAACTTGCACCAGTTTAACTCAAATCCGATTTTAAACCGATTCAGTTAAACTGGTTGTGATGGAGTAGACTCCCCACACTAGCCCTGCAAGAGCTGAATTAGGCCAGCTGGGCCCAATCAGCTAAATAGGTTGCAAGCAGGGGAGATTTAAGCTGGAGATGGCTAAATAAGGACAGACTCACCTGTGCAGGAAGCCCATATAAAGCCAGATGGCTTGCTGCAGAGGCTATGAAAGGCTTCAGTCACTCCCTGCATGGAGGGAGTTGGAGGTTGGCAAATGGTGGGGGAGCCTGATATGTAGGAAGAAGTCCAGAGAAACAGCAGCAAGGAGTAGGACTGCATAAGGACTGTGGCTGCTTGTTATAGGGCCCCTGGCTGGAACCCAGTTTGCTGGGTGGGCCTGGGCTCCCCTTCCAGCCACTGGAGTGTGGCAAAAGGCATTGGAGACACCAGGTCTGGAAAGACTGAAATACCTGGAAGAGAAGGACTTTAGTTACCTGGCTGGAGAGCCAAGGCATGAAGAGAAAGCTGATGATCCAGGAGTGAGCAGTGCAGTGCAGTACAGCAAGACAAAATGGGGCAAGACACCACCGGAGGAAGAGCACATGACTGACAATGCTAATTCCTAAGACAGCCAGCAGGAGGTGCCGCTTGCAGCGATTGGACTCTGTGACTCAGCTGGTGGAGAATGTGAGCAATGATGGTCGCCCCCGATACAAGGAGAGTGTGAGACACTGAGAAGCTGTTTAGACAGCTGTCTGTGATACAAGGGGAGCAGGAAAGGCTAGATGAGAGACACTTGAGGCAAAGGGACAATGGAGCCACCATGTATGGAGGCTGTCTTTGCCGAAGGCAGGTGTACCTTCCCAGGCTGGACCACAGAGCTGCCGCTCCCTATGAAGGGGGCTGACAAGCAACAAAGGGGGGTACAGGCCCTAATGAGGCAGATTCTAGAGAACCAGCAGCAAGAGCGGGAGGCACTATATGAGGCAATTAGCTGAAGAACAGTACTACTTGCTCAAGATCCTCCAAGGGGTGAGCAAGAGCCAGAGAGGCTAGGGCAAGAAGAGAGGTCCCAGGGTAGGGAGGCCAGAAGCCCAAGCAGGGCAGTGTTATGCCTGTGGCGGAGGGGACACTTTAGGCACTGATGGGGCTGTGAACTGGAAGATTGCCTGGGTCACTGTGGGAGTGACAGAGGGTTTGAAAGACTGAACCTCCCAGAAGGAAGGCCAAGTCACGAGAAGGAGGAGCAAGAGAGGGGCTGCAGACCAGAGAGAGACCAATGATGGTGTGTTGATCTCATGAGCTAATCCCCAGAGCATCCAGGAGGATGAGCCCAACTAGTGGTGAGTGGAGCACCCTGGGACACTGGTGCAGAGTCCTGCAAGAACATTCTAAAAATGGTTTAAACATGACTTGCATGAATTTAGCTTAAGTCAGTGAGGATTTAAGAGTGCTCAACAGTGAAGGTTTGGACGGGTTGAAAAACCACTATTGGTAAAACCTACGTTAGTTTGTGTGGGAGTTAATCGCAACAAGAGTCACCTCTCCTTGATATGGATTTCTCTTGATAAAGCTGAGTGGCTAAGCTGACAGAAGCCCTAGGACTTGGGGGGAGACAGACATTTACATGGAATAACAATTTTCTCCCATTTTCAAACATTACCCTAGCTGAAGGAGAACGTACAAAGACTGTATATACTGTATCTTGTGGATGCCGTCCAAACCAAACCGTTAGGCCTTATCTATTGCTCTAGCTTCAAGGGAGGGTCCCTCATGTCCTGGGGTGGTGCTGACAGCAGTGATCTTGCGTAGTACTGCAGAATTAAACTGTGAAACAGCATCTTTCTGTGCCACCTCCTTTCTCTAATGATTCTAATAAGATCAAGCTGAGTTTGCATTAAGCCTTTTAGCCACAACTGACAATTAGATTCAAGAACAGTTTAAAGGATCCAGACAGAACATAATCATAGCCGTGAGACTTTTAGTAGGACGTTATAGCTACTCAAAGAAGCCACTAGATGGAGTCATGATCTCTCTCTCACACACAACAAATGCTCCATCCACTGCATATGTCTAACTTAGTGTTTTGTGTCAGGAGTCGTATCTTTGTGTATTAAACACACACACTCTATCAGGGATCAGGGTCTGCAGCAGGGTCTGTCTCCTGGCAACCCAACAAGCACAAGAGGCCTGCAGCTGGTTATCTGATTGCACCACCTGATTGGTCAGGAAGGGCAAATGACTGGCTTTTAAACCCAGCAGCAACTCTCTGGCTGCTCAATGCGTTCATGCCCATAGGTGTGACCCTCCTGCTGTATGCTGCTCCTCATCTTGCTCTTGCCCAGCTCCTAAACCCATTCCTGCCTTGTTTCCCTGCCTTGTTCCTGCTCAGTCCGTGCTACCTCACCTAGTTTCAGCTTCCTCACCCTGACCCTACCTCCCGATCCCAGCTCTGACCCCTGGCTTGGCTCTTAGTTCCTGGTTCTGGCTTTGACTCCTGGTGTGGCTGCTGGTTTCAGCCTCTGGCCCTGACCCTTGGATTAGCTCTGCCCACTAGGCCTGACTCCTGCTCTTCCCAATAGGTATGACCACCCATGGCCCAGTCTTCTCCCCCTATACACACCCACTGCAACAAACAGAACAATCTCTTAAACAACTGTACGGAAGGGTATAAGTACCAGTGTGAGGAGACATTTCATCCAGCAGTTTCACCATGCCTTCTCCCTGTGTTACAGTCCACTTTTTAATTGGCGACCCTCCTCCGATCTTGCTATATTGTTCTTGGATTTTCGGTGTGCGACGTTTGGCAATAAATGGTGCCAGCTTACTGAAACGTTCAAAAGCAGGGTGAGTTAGTAACATATCCCCCATCACCTCCCCTCCGGCATCTTAAAAACAACAAAAGAATCATCCAGCCCACCACCAGCCTCCAAAACACAGCAAACTAATAATGTTCAGTCTCATTCTATGCATGGCTTGTTTTGTATTGTTTTATACTACCATTTAATCTAATTCATGTGAATAAATTTGCCAGTTGGCAGTAAACAAAGAATTGTGATCACGGGTTAAAGGTCTCATCCTGTAGCCCCCAGTTTCTGGATGACTGCAATATAATTTCTCATTACCAAGTTCACATGAGACAGTCAGTACAGAGTTCTTGGCCTAAAGTACTGCAGCCAGCTGGAAGGATTTTTTGATGTCCAGGTATATAGCCTACAACAACACTCACATACTAACACGCTATGTGAACCAAGTGTTTCTTACTTTTGTACTGGAAGCGTCATCAGGTCCTTATCTAGGAAAAGCCTAAGTAGGAAATCATGGACATCTCCCAGTGTTTCTGGGCCACCCATGTTTAACATCAAGATTCCTGTTTTAGTTTTCCTATTAAAAGACAAAAAAATAGTTGGAAATCTATTTCTATTTAGCCCTGTAATCAGCTGCTACCTTTTACAACTGCAGGCTAATCAGCCTGAGCCCCTGCTCTTTGTGCAAACTGAGGATCATGTTAAAAAACTAATCATCAGGAGTTAAATGCTGATATCCTTATTCACATTTAGCAGTCCCTTACTCCATCCCATTGAGATCAACGGGACTATTCAAGATGTATGTTTCTACTTAACAAGAATAAGGTTATAAGAATCTGGCCCTGAGACACTTGACAAAACACTATGTGCCGAATCAGCAAGTGCATTCTATTTATGCTCAACATGCATCAGAGCCAGCAAACTCACACCTACATGTGGCCTTTTTAAATCAAGTATTTTGCATCCCATAGCTGAAGTAACTTTCCAGTATACATCCTTTAATAATAAACACCACAAGTTTCCGTACCTCAGCTAAATGCCAGCTGCACATTTTAGGTTCACCAGAAAACATATTACACTATCGAGAACAATCCTGTCCAGGCAGAGGGTGAGTTAGATAAGATGTCCTAGCCCTGTATATCTTCTCCATCTCTAACTACTTTCTGAAATGAAGGGCCAGTCCACACGCCGAGGCATTAATCCCTGTTTATGAAAATCCTGGGTTCTTGAATCTCCTCCGGCCCTGTTGTGCACCTCAGAGGGCACAGACAGACCAAAAACAGGGAGCAAATGGCCAGCAGAGAATTCCCCTATCAGAAGAAAACTCCTTGCTGGAGCAAGTATTCTGGCTCTGCTGCACCCTACCCTCCCACTTGGAACAGTGGAGTGCCAGAGCCACTGCTGTCCTACCTACCACTGGAATAGGGTCCATCAAAGATCCTGCATCAGACGAAGGACTGTTATGGTAACTAACAAGTTTAGAATGGGAAATCTGAGCATTTGGACTTTGTACAGGGTCTGAGATCCATAGGATTTGGACGAGGAGCCTCTCTTCCCCTTTTTGCCGTTTCCATATCTGTAAACACCTCATAGGTGCACTTGTTTGCAAAGTCCTTTGAGATCCTTGGATGAAAGGCATTAATTATTACTAACAAGAGTGTACTAAATGGTATCTCAAATTATGCAATAACTGCATTATTAAGCTGCTATCTCACCCTACTATACATTATCTTCTTAAAATACAAATAGTTAAGCTTCAGGATGGCTGGCTGAGATTTTCAAAACAGTCTCAGGGATTTAGACACTAACTTTCAAACGAAAGATACTGGCCTAAATCCCATAGACTACTTCAAAAAATCTTAACCACTGTTTATTTCCCTGCTCCTTTCTCCCCTCCACCCTACTAAACACTGCACAAGATGTAACAGGGCATAGGGGTAAATAGTTTTGTTATCTATATTCCAATAGCGCCTAGAAGCCCTGGTCATGAAGACACCCTTGTCCTAGATGCTATACAAAACACAGAACAAAAAGATGATCTCAGCCCCAAAGAGCTTAATATCTAAATATCTGACAAGGGACAACAGATGGATACAGACATACAAATGGGGGAAGCACAAGGAAACAGTGAGACGATTGTAATGCTTTAAAACCAGAGCACTGTAAAGTAAAGCAATACCATTTTGGAGGGAGACAGAGAGCAATTATATGTAGGACACACACATACTTCATTTGCTGTCAGCACAGATGAGGCCCGGGAATAAGTCCTTACCTCTTTTCAGGCTGAATTTGAGGCTCTGTGCTTTTTGTTTGTGTGGCTGCTGCTGCTGTTGACTGACCTCTCCATTGTATTTGGACTCTCACTTGACTGCAGCTGCTGCTTTTTGTTACTGGAGAGAAGGTTAAAATGTATTATTAGTTTATTACTGGGCAGAGGATTCTGTTTACGAGACGTATGCTGCCTTCCCCCAATATTTCTTTAAATGTGCTTGGTGGTCTCCTGATATTTGGCATTTCTTTTCAAGCCCCATCTCCTGAGCCAAGCGATTTAAGGAAAAATCATGGATTTCACACAATTGTTTAAAAGGGTGAGTGTCCAGCCCTCGTGGTTGCAGAGAAAAGCTGGAAAACATGACCTGAGTGTGCCTTAAAGGCTCAAAAACCAGGAAGCAAAGAACCAAAACTTATTTTTTTGAAACATCTTATCATTTTAAAGTCAATCTCGTGATTTTTAGGGCCTGACGCGTGAGTTTTGAACACTTGGGGCTGGCAATGCTGCAAGAGACACCACTTCAGCATGAAAGGAAGTGAAGTACCTTCAGCTCAGAGTGGAGGCACAGTGAAAACTGCAATATTGTAACTATTCTATGGACAAATGACTTCAGTTATCAAGACTGTCAAGCTTCTGCCAGAACCTTTCACAAGCACTAAATTTACAAAACATTAAAATACACTCATCCATATATAAATATTATATGGATTAAAAAACATTTAAAAATCAGCCCCTGAATTTCAGGGCTTTTAAACATTTGCTGCAATGTAGCTTAATGTTTTTGAGCCCTGGGTTGGTCCTAGCTTGACCCTGTGCTGCAACAGACTGAACCAGCAATTCCATAGGATCAGTTCAGGGCCAGTTCAGCCAGGGTTCTTTAACTTCACTCTAGGCAGCCACTTCTCTCACTGCTTTCACTGGATTCTTCCCATCACTCCATGGCTCTAGTCTCAGCCAGACTTTGCCCAACCCAAAGGCAGAGATGGATAGGAAGACTACACTTGTTAATGGGGGTTATTAGTGGTTTAAGCACTTAGACACTCTAAATATTAATAGTGGGTTAAAAGGTTGTGATCTAAGGGACTGAGGTGATTTAAGCACTTTCCCTGCCTGAAGGATTGTTTATTCTCCTTCTCTGAAAATCTTAAATTTACTAGATTTATAAAGTTTGTATAGTACAGTCAACATTATACCATACAGTGCAAAAGTGAAGCTATCAGCTGCATTGTAAATATGTATAACTCATTGTTTCACTGGTTAAATGTGTGTTTTTTATATTTATTTCTCTTTTTCATAAGGGATTTCCCACAGAATACACTGGATGCACAACACTGCTAGTGGAACTCTATTTCACATATCTTTTGTGATTTAAGCCGTTCAAGCTTAATGTTATGTTAACACAGGTTTTCTTATTTAATTTTCAAAATACCATAAACATTTTATCCCTCAGAGCTAGGGCACAATAAAATTTTAAGAGGCCACTTCTGCCCTTGAATATGCACACACAATTACTTTCACAGCATACACAAATGCAGAAATGCCTCCTTAACATGTTGCCATATTAACATATCACAACTATATCACACATTCCATGTTTACCGTTGCTTACACTGCAATGGAGAATAGAAAAGGGTCCCCCACTTACAAGACTATATAAAAGGATTTCACATTCTAAGCCACAGCCTACAGGACATTTGCTTTACAAACTGTAAAAACTATTCACAACTTTTCAGCATCTGACTTTTTTTCTAAAGCACAATCTTGTTAATTTTTCAATGAGTAATAATTTACAGCAAAATGTTTTTAAGAGAAGGAAGAAAAGGATATTATTGAACCAGGTTCCAGAGATGGGAAAAAACCCACATTTTGAAATGCCAAGCTAGATACCTGCAAATTCCATTTTTTGTAGTTAAAAAGGCTTCACATTCCTCTTCAATTAGATAAAAACTTTGTAAGTCAAACAGAATACAACAATAGTTGTGTGTGTCAATCACCTCTCACATGACCAAATAATCCAGCTAGACATTTTTATCTCTAAAGAATTTTGTTTGCTGTATTTCTTATTCCCAGTATTCTAAGTAGCTCTTTTAGATCTACATATACATACTACCACTTCCTCACTCACGTGCACCCAATAAAATAAAACCATACATCTGCACACTCAAGTTATCTTAAATCATATTCCTCATCAATTATATTGCATTCTTCCTTTTAAAAAAACTGTGAGACTATCTGGGCATACATTGTTATACTGACTCAGTAACATTTCAGAAGAAAAAACCTATAGATGTACTTTTAAAACAAAAATAAAAAGTGCTCTGCTAATTATATTTAAACCACTGTTAGCATTTACTTAAAATGTTAGTCACTGTTCCGTATGCGATTTTCACAGAGTCTGGTGAGAAATAAGGGGCAAAAAGTCAGAGACCACACAATCTTAATAAAACATTTCCCACAATATGCAAATAACCATGTTAAGGTTAAAGACAGACCACAAAAGCCAAGGAATCTTGAGGAAAAGGCATTTCAACAGTCCCATGTTTTGCCCAGGGCCCTAGGCATCATCAGCGAGTTGGATCACTAGATCAGTTACTCACTTTTACCACAGGTGGTGTTCAGCAAACAGGCTGAGTTTACAATAGTTTTTTTCTCAGCAGAGAATAATCTTGCTTTTTTTGGTTGTACGTCTCGGTTACTTTAATTCAGGGATTTTTATTTAAACTTTTTTTTTTTAACAGTACCACTTGAATCAATTTCCTACCATAATCTCCATTCACGTACATAGACACTGGAAAAAAGATACACACAAAGAATGTGTAGTGAGGGACGTGCTCTGTTTCACAACCAACAGGTCTAGTGCTCAATAATTACTAACATTTTCTATATTAAACCCTTTTCAATCAAAGCTGAGAGGGAGAAGGGGATTCAAATTCCATCTTTGTAACAAAAAAGAGGCAGATTTTGGGTTAAATACTAAAATCAATGACCCAATTGAACCTTAGTCTTTAGTTAAACCCAACCCATTGGGCTCATTACAGGAGTAACTGGACGAAAGTCTACAGCCTGCATTATACAGGAGGTCCAACTAAATTATCTAATGGAGCCTTCTGGATTTAATATCTATGAAGTTTTACATGCCCAGCTCAGCCCTTTGGTATTCATCTCCACAACTGAACTGCTGCACTCTGTGTCTCATCTTATTTGTATGAGTTAAATTCTAAAATGTTTGGGGGACCAACTCCATAGAAGTGACTTTCACATATCTCAGCTTACATGGCATGTTTCCTGACACCTGAGAGACCACTTCTTTCCTTTCCCATACCCAAAGACTACCAGGAAAGCTGGGGAGTGCCATTCATCCCCAAATTTATATGGCAGGTGGTTGGTAACAGAATGTTTTCAAGGGCAGTCCCTTCCCCACTGGCTTGACCGAGCCAAGTTTGTTGATCGTAAAGGCATGGCACAAGTCTCATCTCTTTTCCACAGGCTGTAGTCTGTTGGGAGGGGCATGTTTCCTTTTAAATTGATTTAATATCATAAATATAACAAATGACCTTTTAAATTAAATTCTGTAGATGTCCGAAGTGGCTACATTTTATAAGTGAAAATAACGGAATAAATAATAATAATTTCTATTGTACAGCAACAAATCCTGGTGGTTCTACCGCTGAAGGCAGCCGATTAAGGACTAGCATACTGCATAGTGTTAGAGGACTGACCCAGGAATTTCTGGAGGGTATGGCGAGTGGCGGGGAAAGTTAAGTGGGGAGGGTCTGTTTTTTGGCGAGTTAGAAAGGTCTCTTCATTCATGTTGGGTTTATGAAAATTTTTGTATCCTTTCCAAAATAATACACTGTCCATGCACTTTGAGAACTGATCTATTTTATAAAATAATTTTTGTAGCTCTTCAGCCGTTTGAGTTTCTGGCTTTTTAAAACCAAAAATCTATTTTTGATGCAAAAAACAGAGACACCCATACCCAAGTGTTAAGGCAGCTAAACATAAACTCTCCCAACCACCACGGCTTGCAATAGGAACATAAAGGATTGTCAGTGCACCAAAAGGCTCTCTACTTTGTGACTAGGGTGACCAGACAGCAAATGTGAAATTTCAGTGGGTGGTAACAGGAGCCTATATAACAAAAAGACCTAAAACTTGGGACTGTCCCCATAAAATCGGGACATCTGGTCACCCTATATGTGACAGAATGAATAAAGACAAGATATTAGAGAGTCAAGGTAGGTAAAGTAATATACTTTATTGAACCAACTTCTGCTGGTGAGAGAGACAAGCTTTCAAGCCACATAGAGTTCTTCAGGTCACCAATAGAAGTTGGTACAATAAAATATATTAGCTCTCTGATATCCTGGGCCCAACGTGGCTACCACACCACTGCATAAAGGCAAGATACTCATCTAAGTACTCTCTGATAACCTGTGTCTGCAAGACCCAGTTATGATAGACTTGATTCCCAGTCTCCCATGAAGTGGGTTTGCTTTTACACTGGTGTCACCAAAGCTGTAATTGTGTCTGCTTGCAGAAGTTCCAATTTCCCTGCAAACAATTAGTACAGATGTAGGGCCAGACTCGACTTAATGGTAGAAGCCCACTGATTGAGGTTGATGGCTGTAACTGATGGCAGAATTTGACTCCTTCCCTGGCTTCCAGAGACACTGCACCAAGACAGAGCACACAACACTGGTTACCCGCCTGCAACAGCCTGTAGAGAGCGCTTCTGATCCCGTGCACCAGAGACGGGTTCTGATGCAAGGGCAGCATGCTTGACCAGAATGGATTAAGCGCCCCCAGCGTACCTGGCACTATGTAAAGAGACAGAAGATGCCTACAATTTACAAACAACACGAAAAATAGGAGAGACAAAGGAAAGCAGAAGCTTGAAAGATTTGCACTGAACTGGGGCCCTGGCTCTGGGTGCCACAGCACTGGCCAGGCCACTTACTGCACGAGTGAAGCCCTCAGTAGGAGGCACTTGCTGAATCGGGGCACGATGCCCTAGTGCTGCCTCCAAAGAAAGCGGCCCTGCCCCACCAGGGCGCACTGTCCCTGGGC
Source organism: Chelonoidis abingdonii (assembly GCF_003597395.2). NCBI lineage: Eukaryota > Metazoa > Chordata > Testudines > Testudinidae > Chelonoidis > Chelonoidis abingdonii. The sequence goes on from NC_133774.1 coordinate 21,654,761, forward strand.
TCCAGCTGCCACCAGCACCCAGCATCACCTACTGCACGACAGGGGCTCCCGCTGCCAGCCACTAACTACCTCGCTGCAGCAGGACGCACCAACACCCCGGGGCTCCTGCTGCTGCTGCTAATCACGTAGCGTTATGCAAACGCCTTTCATTGAAAGGGCGCGTTGCGCAACACAGTCCCGGCTGCAGAGCCCCCCGGAGGCGGGGGGGGGGGGGGTTCTCCTCGTGCCCTCTGCTTGCACCCAGCACAGGGAAGTGTCACATGTGCCCTGGAGAGGGGCGGCTAGTGCCAGCACCGCCCGGGCTACCCGGGACACAGATCTAAAGTGGGCAGCATGTGGGAGAAGTTAAATCTTTTCTTGTCCTCTCTGCGCGCAGACCATCCTCCGCCCGGGGCTCAAGGGGGGACAGTTTGCTCCAGAAATGCTCCTCCGTCCCTGCCCCCCCGGGGGTTTCCCACCCAGGGGGGAGCGGGAACATGCTCCGCACTGCCCGGCCGCGCTCCGTGCGAAAGCCCTTTGTTTATGTAACGCAGCCAGACGTTAATCTGCCTCCTGCACAAAGCCCTCTCGGCATTGCTGCTCCCTTAGCACAATGCAGCGGCGGGGGTCACTTCCCGCCCCCCAGGAATGGAGGGTTTGGGGGTCAGGCAGGTGCAAGAAAACATCCCGACTCTCCCAAGCCCGACCACTCCCGGGGAGCCAGCAAGTGCAGCGAGCGGCAGGAGAGCCCCCGGCCCGCCCGGTAGCGGAGCCCTGGGGCAGGCTGCAATGTCCACAGCCCGCTTCATTCAGCCCAGGGCATCCCGGCAACCCTTTAAATGCAGCTGGCAACTTACATGGACACAACACTCGGTTTGCAGCTCGGAAGGCAGCAGCCATGTTTGTGTGAATTAAATACATTCCCTTAGTCTGCAGATGCCCGGGGAAAAGGGTTCCCTTCCCCTGCTGAAAGTGCCCGAGCACTAGTTGGAGTGGGCTCGCCTCTCTCTGCCTCCTCTTTTCTCCCTGTCAAGATCCTTCCGTGTCAGCCTGCCCGCCGCTTTCTTGCATTAGGAAGACATGCGTTTGCTTTGCCTGGAAGGGGTGGGGACAGGGAGAGAGGCAGGTCCCAGAGCTAGAGATCCTCCCCCTTCCTTTCTCTGTGAAAGACCCAACTCTCAGCCACCAACAAACCTGCTGCCAGCGCAATGAGAGCGAGTGTGATCAGGATCCCAGAACAAAGACCAGAATCTGCTGGTTGCAGATGGCTGAAGAGTTGGGACAAAGAGCCAACCGTAAACGTTGGAGTGATTTGTAAACAGGTTTCCTTTTCTTTTGAGGGATTTGAGTCCCAAATTAATTTAAACCAAAGATCAGAGGGGTAGTGGTGTTAGTCTGGATCTGTAAAAGCAGCAAAGAATCCTGTGGCACCTTATAGACTAACAGACGTTTTGGAGCATGTATCTGACAAAGTGGGTAGTCATCCATGAAAGCTCATGCTCCAAAAGGTCTGTTAGTCTATAAGGTGCCACAGGATTCTTTGCTGCTTAAACCAAAGAGATATCAAGTATTCTAAAAAGTGTTGCCAACATTTTCTATCATGGATGTCCAAAGTTAAGCACCTACATTCATATTTAGGCAGCTAAATAGGTTGTCTGACTTTCAGAGGTTCTGAGCCTGGACCGCTCAGTTACTGGTGCTCAGCATCTCTGAAACACATGCTGTTTATTTAGGCCCTAATCTTGCAAACACTTAAGAGGAAGTCCATAAATAAGGGTTTACCGATTTGGTGCTTTAGGTACCAAATTTTAGGCCAGGGGAAGGCAACCTATGGCATGCAGGCCAAGGGCAGCACACGAGCTGATTTTCAATGGCACTCAAACTGCCCAGGTCCTGGCCACTGGTTTGGGAAGCTCTGCATTTTAATTTAATTTTAAATGAAGTTTCTTAAACATTTTAAAAACCTTATTTACTTTACATACAACAATAGTTTAGTTATATATTATAGACTTATAGAAAGAGATCTTCTAAAAACATTAAAATGTATTACTGGCACGCAAAACCTTACATTAGGGTGAATAAATGAAGACTCGGCACACCATTTCTGAAAGGTTGCCGACCCCTGGCGTAGTTGATTTGGTCTGACCAGGAGAAAGGGAGAGTGTCATTCTGAGAGTGGTAGCTGAGACCTTCCCTGGAACAGTATGTGGTGCATTTGCTGTTTATATGGGAGGTGACTGGTCAGAATCCCCCATCAGGTGAAGATGTCATGAACTACTGAATTACAGAGTTCCCGCTCATGGTCAATCACAAAATGTCTGCTGAGCGGAAGATAGGCTGTGGACAAGAAGATCCAGTGAGTGATGCACCAATTCCAGTGACTGACTGCTTCTGCACATAAAGCGGTTGATCTCGTCCCGTTTGCTGATGTAGAAGACAGTGGTGGTGTTGTCCAACATGGTGAGGACAGATGAAGGAGAGAAAGGACTGAAATATTTTCCTTACAGCTCGAAGTTCCAGGATATTGATATTCATCTTGGATTCTCAAGAAGAGCACGTTCCCTGTGTCACATAATTGTGCATGTGCGCTCCCCAGCCGACGAGGGATGTGTTGGTGATGATCCTCTTGTACAGAGAGGAGAGGAGGAAGGGAACCCCTCCACATAACTGACATGGGTCTATCCACCACTGCAGGGTAGAACTGGAGGGACCTGTAGCATTGTGAGGGTGGTGGGCAGTGGAACTTACACTTTGGGCCATAGACAACTTGTGCCTTTCCGTCCTGGGGTGGGGGCACAATCTAAAACGAAGCATATATGACTGTCCCACATGGCTCTCCTGCCCAGTGACCTCTGTTAGCCAAACAGGCTCGTTTCCCCCTGGAGCTACTCAATTACCCCAAGGAGGCACGGAAGACAGAGGGACGGATACCAACGTTTTATTATCAATCAGCTGATTGGGTGTTCCCCTCAGCTAGTGCTAGAGGAGGATACACACCATAATAACACAGAGCATGCCTTTTTATACTGTGTGACAAACAACCTTACGTGCTTACATTTTGCTAATCTATACATTTCTTGAATTCTGTTCTAGGGTCATTAGGATACATCTATTACCGGCTATTGTGGCTACATATATGGGAAAATAGCATACGTGCTTATAGGGAGCAACTAAGATAACAGGCAGTCAACCCCAGACCTGTTAGGTTTCTGAAAAACAAAATAGTTAACCAAACAGGATAGTTGACCTTTGATCCGACAATTCCCCCCTTAAAAGCATTTTGAGAGCACTTAGGACCCCCAGTCGTCGGCCTTTACCGGCCTATATAGCGCCATCATTTGCTGATAGGCAACTTGACTAACCATTCGTCGGATTAACGCAACTAAACAGGGAGCAAGGCAAGCTAAGATTAGTAGGGCTGTAATAAAGAGTACAAAGAGGAGAAAACCTTTTCGGAGCCATCCTAATTGTGGCAACCAGGAAGTGAACCAGTCTGGGTTCCATCCACCCCAAGTTTGGACTGGAACATGGGCTAACTTTCTCATTTCCCTCGTTAGCTGTTTTACCACTTTCCCATTATCATCTATTTGCAAGCAGCAATTAGACTCATTTAATTTTGCACAAACTCCTCCTTCCTCTGCCAACAAATAATCAAGAGCTATATGGTGCTGATAGATCGCATGTCTCATTTGAGTCGACTGATCGGCCAAAAGGTCAAGAGCCGCGGCTGTTTGGTTGGTTAATATTTCCAAAACAGCCTGTAACCTAATTATTCGATTTAGGTTATAAATGGGTTCTCTTGCCCCTGATATCCACTCATTTGGGTTCCAAGTGGCCGGTCCATAATGTTGTATGATCCTTTCAGGGGGCCATTCCTGAGCTCCCCTGGTTTGGGAGCTCCCAGCGGCTAAAGTGGAGTCCACGAACCACCTTTCCCTGATTAGATCATCATATACTTTGATTCCCAATTTACTCCCACGCAGTTGGGGCAATAAAAAGAACAAGGGTCTGATATATCCAATGTAGCATATTCCTGACCAATTTGGAGGCAATCTGCGATAAGCGTAGGACCCACAGATCCAATAATGGCCTTTTAGGGCCCAAGTTCCATTGGCAAAGGGACCATCCCAGGATTCGGAATCCGCTGGCTGTTCATAGTATAAATAATTGCCTGGCCCTAAGGGCCCCCCCATAACTGCTGACGGTGAACCATCAGAATCGCAATAATCACACTTCCATGCCCCAGCCCCTATCTTCCAAACACAATTACAGCCCCATTTTGGTCGATTGGTATTAGACCAAAACAGTTTGAAATAAGTACGAGTTCCATTAGGGTGCTGCCATGCCCATTGATAGACTCATACCGTGTGATTCCCGAACAATCGTACGGGTAATAGTTGGGTAAATCCTGGAGATAGAGTCCAATCACACTTGCTTTCCCCTACATACACTCCCTCCCGTCTTGTCCGATTAAGGCAAAAGATGCCTATTCCCGAAGAATAGAGCCGCTAGGGACTACTATCCTCAGTCCACAGTTCTGTTCCATCATGCACTATACTTAAGTTACTAACCCACCATTTGGGTTGCACCGGCTGGGCTACCCAAGGCNATTGGGTGTTCCCCTCAGCTACTGCTAGAGGAGGATACACACCATAATAACACAGAGCATGCCTTTTTATACTGTGTGACAAACAACCTTACGTGCTTACATTTTGCTAATCTATACATTTCTTGAATTCCGTTCTAGGGTCATTAGGATACATCTGTTACCGGCTATTGTGGTTACATATATGGGAAAATAGCATACGTGCTTATAGGGAGCAACTAAGATAACAGGCAGTCAACCCAAGACCTGTTAGGTTTCTGAAAAACAAAATAGTTAACCAAACAGGATAGTTGACCTTTGATCCGACACCTCCCACCTGTGCCCAGCCAGGGGCTGCCGCACTCTTCCCACCCCACATTACCTGCACGGGGCGGGGGGCTCTGTCCTTATCCCAACACGTCACACCACGCTACATTCAGCCACTCTCCCTGGCAGTTGGGCAGGGAGCAGGAGAGAGCTGCTTCTCACACGGCTCAAGCTCTCCCCCTCCCAGGTCACTACTTGAGCTACCTGCAGCAGCTGTCTGAGAGAACCTGGCTGGGGAGTGGTGGCAGCGCATGCATAAGCCCTCAGTGAAATACAATAGAGACCATCACTGGAAGAAGTAGAAGTAACCCCAATCAATCTGTCCCCCTCTATTGGTAACTGGGCCACATCTAGAAGTTGATGAGCCTCCTACAGGCTTGGCTAACAGAGATAAATCTCTTAGCTCAGATTAGCACTGGCTCATGCTTTAAAACCCAGAAGTTCCAGGTTTGATTACTGGTAACCCACCCAGGGGAGCAATATTACATTCATAGTACAGAACTCCCCAGGATTATTCAGGGGAAAAAAGACTACTTTTGTGATGAAGGGACAGGATCAGACTCCTCGTTTGTTGGTAGGTACAATACAAGGCATGCATTAAAATGTATCCCAGCTCTGGTAATGGAGTATTTTATTGCAATTATAAAACATTGGTTTTAAAGAAAATTAAAATAGTCAAAATAGAGTTTCCTACATTCTGATCTGTTCGTAATAACCAGAACAATTCAAAATTCAAGGCAGTAGGCAGTGGATTTTACTGATGACACTAATAGTTCAGAATTCTTACACTCCATCAGATCACTCAGTTCCTCTGTCTGTTTTATAATTAAACAATCCAATACTCCACGGTGTATTTTCTGGAGCCATTAATGCACATTTCACACACTGTCTGAGGTTTAGGCCACAGGCTAAGTTTATTCAAAAGCCAGAGGTGTGTATTAATTGACTCTGTCATGTCTTGGTGGGGGATGTATTGTATTTGGGGAAACTGGCATAAACATGCTCATATTCAAGGATATTAAACAAGGGTAAGTGTGGTGATTGTATCAGGTCAGTAAACATGGCACCCCCCAGAGAGTCCTGTTGTGTCCAACAGGCCAGAAACATTAACTGTTATCGCACAGTTAATGTGTCTTGACTGCCCAGACATCAAAGGGCAATAAAATAATCTTAAATTCAGACAGCCAAATACATAGTGGAGACACATCAGTCGGTGTTACCCCCACCTAACTTGTCTAGGATGCACTTTTCAAATAACCAGTAAGGATCTAGCCAGGAGGTCAATTAAACTTTATCTTTTTGCTATAAAGGGCATGGATCAGAGAGTAGCCAGATTTTTTAAATTGTTAAAGAGATCTATGATTAAAAAGTTCCCATCAGGGGCGAGAGAGAGAAAAAAGAGGGCAGAGCAGAGGGGCCTTCTAAACATGAAGGATAAGCTTGAGATGAATTATCTGTGCTTTTCTTATTGCCTCAGACTGGCTCTTTATTTCACATTTCAAAATATATAACAAACTAATGATGCCATATATCTTTCCACTATGTAACACAGTTGTTTATGGAAGTCCAGGAGAGAAAGATAGAACACTTATGTTCAGGATGAGGGTGGCGATCTGTGTGCTGTGGAAGAGGGAACCAAAGCAGTGGAGGCAGAGAAAGGGAACTAAATAATAAGGTTTAGATCGGAGATTATTTAATTTCTTTTTAGGATTTGTGTTGGTGGGCTATACAGTCTAGCAACTTAACTCTCGGTTAAGATAATTTACTGCTTCTTGAAGTTCTCTGTCCATCCTCAGAACAGCTTTAGCAAAAGGCAGGAGTGCAAGCTCCCCTGCTACCTCATCTTAAACCTGGTCTAGTAGGATCACTGGTAGGGATGAGAGAGCAGGTTAATCTCTGCTTATTCAAACCTTGGCCTCTCTCCTGCCGGTGTCAGTTCTGATAGTTATTTTTGTGATGTTGAAGGCTATTCACTAGGAACTGAACTGAGACCATCGGTTCATTTCATCTAAACTGCTAACGAGTCAATAAATGGTAATGACTTTCAATCCCTACCTCAGGTAGATATGCCCTACAGACAAAGACTCTCAATACAGTACTATTACCAATCTCTGCAATTATCCAGTTCCATGGTTTTTTGGCTAGCATACACCTGTCCAAGTATTCTGTGTTCTTTCCTTAATCAATAATTATACCGTAGGCTCTTGGTCATACTCACATGTTTGAAGCTACCCAGATCTTCCCTTATTTCCTTTTTAAACAGGAGTGTCAAAGATAACTTCTCTGAAGTCCCGAGATATACCTCTTCGCTCTGCTCTCTAATGAGACCTGAAAACTATCTGCTTCTGCGCCTCCTTTTGTTTTTGCTGTTTCTTTCAGAATTCTGGCATTTCTCAGCCTCCTGTCCTGCAGCATCTATTTTTCAATTGCTCTGTTGATTTTTTAACATGGTGAGATCTTGAGCTGGCAGAAACTCAGAATGTCCGTTCCACAGGAAATTCTGATGTTTTGAAATTTGTTTTCATATCAAATTGGAAGAAAATCAACAAATTTCAAAATGTTCCATAGAATGAAATTTTCAGAAATGTTGTGTTTGGGGTCAACATAAATGTTCTGTTTTAATACAATCAAAATGTTTCATTCTTATTTTGATTTTTTTATTTTATATTATTTATAAATATATTATATTGCATCATACCGTAGCAAATAAAATACATTTCAAAATGAAAAGCTGTTTTGAAATGAAAAATTGAAATGTTCCATTCTGATAAGTCAAAACAGGAACATTTCAACCTCATCAAAGTGATTCTCTTCCTTTTTTTATTCCAAAATGAAATTTCGTCAAAATTGACATGTTCCTGCAGAAAGTCTCAATTGAATGGAATGGCACTTTCCAATGGAAAAATGGCCTGCTGGAAAATTTTTGACCAGCTTTAGTGAAATTCTTTGTTGCAGCAAGGCTTGATCTATACCAAGATTTTGTATGGTAGAACTGTGTCAGGTAGAATGTTGATTTGTACCAGAATAGTTATACTGGTACAACCCCTAGCGCAGGATGCAGTTATACCCATATAAATATGCTTATACTGGAGTAACTTTTTTCCCTTTTGTGAATAGATGTATATAAGCACTTTCATATGGACATAACTGTCCACACCAGAGGAATTGTATTTCTTTAACGATACTGGTATAGTTAAACCACAATTCCTTTTGTGCATAGTTGAAGCCAAAGCTTTACTTCCCCCAGAAACCTTTCAGTTTCATGTTCCCCCCACTGCCTCAAAGAAGTCCTTTGGGTTTCTGTAATAACTACTTGTTCTGTCACCATTTGCTTTACCATCCCCTCAGGGAGCCATACCCTCCCTGTTGCTTCTTGCTCTATATATTTGTAATTGCTTGTCATCCCTTCTTAAGCAATCTGCCTTTTATTGTAAATTAGAGATGGTCACAAATTGTCCATCAAAATGTTTTGATTTTTTCCCCAAAGAAAAACAGGTTTTTGACAAAAATTAAAAAACAAGTAATTGTGTTTGTTAAAAAATGTCACAGGAAAAAAATTAATTTCTTGCCCATCTGTATTGTAAATATTGGATTTCTTGATCCAAGTGCTCTCTCTTCCATTGTTATATAGACCATCTTCACCAGACGCACTGCAGTGGTGCAGCTGTATTGCACTGCTGCAGTGCTGTACCTATATAGACTTGGCCTAAGCATCACTCATGATCTCATGATACAATTCTCAACTGTCAGGATTTTTTTTCCCAGCCAGAGCACAGATTAATGTGTTTCCTGTCAAACAGGAGTTACCCCACCTTAACCAAAGGAATGTGGCTTCTCCACAAGGCAGTTAGTTCCAAAGTACATTTGGAATCTACCATCTGAGCATTCTAAAAGTGAGGTTTAATTTTACTTAGAAATCCTGTCAGCCGCCCCCGGCAGCTGCTCCGCTGCCAGCCTGGGAAGTGGAAGAGAGGACTCCACTGCAGCTTGCCCCCGCCCCCAGGCCAGGGGAGGGTGATGAACCCTAAGAAGCAGAGGTGAAGCTGGAGGCTCTCCGGAGGCTGAAGTGAGGAGAGTGAGGGCTCATGGGGTGGGAGGGCTGTATTGATGGTGGGTCCTGAGCAGATGGGGTAAGTGCTGGGAAGGTGAACTGAGGGCGGTGGGGGTTGATGGGGCAGGGGGGCTGAACTGTTGGGTGGTGATGATGGGGGACAGGATTAATTGCAGGAGTCAGGCAGATGTGAGGGTGAGAGAGCTCCTGCAGCAGGGGCCAAAAAAAAAAAAAATCACCTTATCTAGGACCTGTGAGAAAGTGAGTGACACTAACTGTCACATGCACACGCCCTGGGGATGGGCAAGGGGAGGTCAAAAATCAAGAGACTGACCTAAAAAACACAATATAATATTGTATTAAAATGTCATGATTTTGGGGGCGGGGTCTGACTCAGGATTTTTGATCCTCTTGAAGTTGGCAATACTATGTAAGTAAACACTGGCTCTTATGTAGCTAGGTTGTCCCCCTCATGACATTAGATATATTTTTTCTCTGATTAAACTGCTTTCTTTAAGAGATTTAACTTTTAAGATGTTTGGGGCTAGTTCATGAAGACGAGCTAGAATATTCCTCCAAGTCATCAACCGGAGACTCACTCAAAGACCCTGGGCAATGAACTGCCCATCCCCAAGAGATATTGCTGAAAGGTTACAATTGGTAAGGTGAATGGGAGAAAACCTGGGGTCTCAGGAGTGAGAGGTGTATGACAGGAATAGGAGATTGCCTGTATGAGTGTCAGAGCTAGAGCTAGAATTCAGAATTAGAAGTGGGAATTCTCAGCTCACACTCAACTCAGACTACACATCTCTCTCTCTTTCTCTCTGACTCATTCTTGTCTTCCCATGGCGTCTTTCCCATTCCTTTTTTCCCAGTTGATTTTGCTCAGTAATGCATGAATACTTCCATATTTTGTGGGATATTTGTTTATTTTCAGATTGTAGGATCCTTGGGACAGGGATCTATAGAATTAACAAAATGCTAATGGGGTGGGGGGAAAGAGGGAGACACTTTCCCTGATCCTACATTGTAAACCCAGTCAGGTCATGGTCACTATTTCACAGCTGTTCCCATGTTGTTATGTTTACAAGCAGATCTCTGTTTCACTAATTGCCAGGCTGCAAACTGCCTCTCATCCTGGCTCCATCAAATGCAAAGTAAGTAGCCCTGCTCCTTGTCCACAAAACCCCTAATTGTTCCTTGTCTTTGGCATTTCACAGTTTATAAAAGAACAGTTGGAAATCATATTCCTCTTATCATGACTGCCACCTTTTGTTCATCCTCCTGCTCTTTCGTTTCTGGAACTCTGCACCTGAATCCACTTTCACTGGCAACAATATCACTTTAGTTGTAGTTCTCTCATAACAACACAGAACTTTTTAATAGCCCAAGTACCTGATGGAATGAAGGGCACGTCAAATAGACTTCTACCCTGCCCTATTTTGCCATAGCATGGATATTCTCATGACTCAATGTCATATTGTTCAAAAGAAGTTCACTCCGTTATTAGAACAGTCAAAGCCTATAAAACTCTAGCAAGTAAATGCTAGGAAATGTGATAGTTCCGTTCTGTTCCTGTCGCAGATACTCAAAAAGCTAATTCCCATTATTTACTAATTACATAACTAAGATTTCATTAACAAAGGAAAAAATTGGCAGGATGAGTTCATAAAGCTTCTTCCTAACAATGGACCATAATCTCTACAGCTGTAAATCATCCCTGCCAAAGATTATAGTATTATGCGTCTGCTTAGATGCATTATGGGTTAGAGCAGAGAGTTGTCTTTCATTGAAGTATCCAGCAGAATCTTAATGCCACTGCTACAGGCAAAATATTAGAATAGATGGCCTAGTGGGCTGTCCTGGTATGAATATTGCTATATTCCTATACAACAGTTATTGTCAATTCCAACTGTTCAAAATGCATGGAGTGGCTTAGAAACCAAAAGATTTTTCTTTTAAACAGTTCTTTTTAGCCACCTTGTGGTTTTGAGGCTTTAGCTTACATTGGTCACATTTTTAAACTTTTCTTTGCAGCCAAAAAAAGCTAAACATGTACTTAAAAAAAAATAATAAAGCTGAGATGCTCTTGTATTTACATGGCTTCAGGAGCTGGGGCCTTAAGGAGGGGAGGTTTGCTGCATCAGGCCTTGGTTCTAAAGGAGTGGCTCGCTGAATCTCTTAGTTCCTGTTTATTTTTGAATGTCTGCTTTATAATTACTACCTTCATTGGAACAGCTGTTCCTCTGTAATGTTTAACAAAAGTCTACCGGATATTCTTTAGATGGTTTTAAAATCTCCAGCAGTCACCCTCCTGTTTTACATGCGAGAGAGATGCAATACTGCAGCTATGCAGACAGACAACTGGGAGAAAAAAATGTGGTGCGTGTTCATCTGCTGTCACATTTCACATTGCTAACTACTTAACACATGTCAGAGATATAAACGTGAATCAAGAATGCAGATTATAGGCCACACTGTATATAGGTCGTTTTAATAATTTCACTGGGAAATAATTCATGTTTTGATAGGGTAATTAAGGTCTAAATAGGTTTCTCTTTTACTTAGCTTTCTTATGTACACAAAAATGAATTCCTCTGCTATGATTGGTAAATTCATAGATGTAATAAGCCGAATTCTTCTTGGATGCCACAGGGTAAATGCGGCTTGTCTCCAGGCAGAGGTAAGCTAAGTGACTCGCCCTATGTCACACTGCAACTGAACGCCAAAGCTGCTAACAGAACCCTGGTTACCTCTCTCCAGGTATGTCATGATTCAATTCCCCACTCTGAACCTTAGCATCCAAGAGATGGGGTACCAGCATGAATTCCTCTAAGCTAATTACAGCTCCTAGGAACCTGTTAGTGTCACACAGGAATTTCCAGTGCCTGGTACACTCTGATCCCCCCAAACCTTGCCTGGGACCCCCAGACCCAGACCCTCTGGATCTTAACACAAGGAAAGAAAACCCTTTCCCCCACTGTTGCCTCTCCCAGGCTTCCCCTCCATGGGTTACCCTGGAAGATCACTGTGTAATTCAAAACTCCTTGAATCTTAAACAGAGAGGAAAATTCACCTTCCTCTCTCTTCTCTTTTCCCCCTCCCAGACTCTCCTCGAGAGAGACAATAATCTGGCACAGAGAGAAATTAGCCTTCCCTCTTCCCCCTTCCTCCTTTCTCCCACCAATTCCCTGGTGAATCCAGACCCAGTCCCCTGGGGTCTCACCAAAATAAAAAAAAAAAACATCAGGTTCTTAAACAATAAAACTTTTAATTTAAAGAGAGAAAAACAGTAAAAATTATCTTTATAAATGTAAGATGGATTAGGTACAGGGTTTTTAACTATAGGCACTGGAAATACCCTCCGTCTAAGTATTCAAAATAAATTAAAATCCTTTCAGCAAAAATACAAATTTGAACTCCTTCCAGCAAATACACATTTGCAAATAAAGAAAACAAACATAAGCCTAACTCGCTTTTTCTATCTATGTACTCACTATTTTTGAACTTATAAGAGCCTGTATCAGGGAGATTGGAGAGAAACCTGGTTGCACATCTGGTCCCTTTGAGCCCCCAGAGTGAACAACAACCAAATTACAGCACACACAGAAAACTCCCTCCCTCAAGATTTGAAAGTATCCTGTCTCCTGATTGGTCCTCTGGTCAGGTGACAGCCAGGCTTACTGAACCTGTTAACCCTTTACAGTCAAAGAGATATAAAGTACTTCTGTGCTATTAACTTCTACTATCTGTTTATGACAAGGTACAATTCCCTATCAAATAGACTATGCTGCCTCATTCTGGACACATAAAGGATACTCTAAAGGGACATGATCAACTTGAAATAATAACTAAGGCCTGGTCTACACTAACCTGTTATTTCGGAATTAACCGAGTTATTTCAAAAAAAAAAATGATACTAGACCTGTCTGTGAGTCCCTTCGCCAATTTTTATGGGTTTTCAACTACGTTTTCCTCTCCCTGCTGCTATGTGAAAAATCCACACAAACAGAATCAAGTGACTGACTAGACAAGGGAAACAGTGAAATGAACTATATACATAGTAAACAACATGGAAAAAAACAGGAAAATATCATATTCTGCTGTCAGTCATAGTAATCTTAGGTGATACTTGTAACAACAGTTAAAATGAAGTCTGATTTTTAAGTTGACTGTGCCCCTTTAATTCCCCAAGAGGCATTGGAGGTACTACTCTCCTTTACCTAAAGGGGAAAGTTGGAGGGCTGAGTTGTAAAAGTAGGTTCTACCATAGCAGCTCTTGTTTAGAAATGTTATCTGAGTACATGTCCTTATGTGCAGTAATAAGGAGGAATAAGGGTTAATTTGGGTACAAAAGCAATACCTGTGCATTTTCCATTTATTTATATGACAGAGTATTTCTCTGAATTTTGCCCTTTCTATTCTATATAGGTTCTTTTACTGTCTTCACAGCGTAGCAGCTGAGCACCTTTCTGTAGTGCACTAAGCAACGCTTTGCACCATGATCGCTTCCATTAAGCTATTCTTTAAATTGCCATGATGAAATCACAGTTCAGTACTTTGCATGTACTTAAGGAAAGCGGGGTGTGTGAGGGGTGGAGATATTTGAGAATGCAAATGAGGAACAAAAATCAGAGATCATCGAAAAACAATAATCTGTGTGCATTCACATAAGCAGGGAATTCAGGGCGGGGAGTGGCAAGGGAGACTTTACCTGAGGTTGGGAGGCTTAATTAGTAGATAATGCTCTAGCCTGGCACAAATGGGACCCCAGATCTGCTATCAGCCTGTAGTCCTAAATAAAATGAATCTTGATTTCAGCTCAGTGCTTCAGGAACAAGATCTGAATCGTTATTTGCCATGATTGGCACTTCTGTGCTCTGCAGACTGAAATCTTCTCTAATTCATAGAAAGGATACTCTTTTCAAAGCATAAAATTTGCCATTGACAGAGCACTGTAGGGAAGCTTTGCATTGAGACTGCACAGCTAGATACACACTGTTTATTGGATACATTTATGATGAGATTCCCTTCACACACAGAGAGGAACAAAGTCCCTCTGCTGGGTAGCAGAAACCCACATGTCTAGATTTATGACTTCTAGCACCTCTGCATGCCATTACAGGCCTGGGTGTATTTTTGCATGTATTCATGTCATAATATTGTTTGTACATGCCATATATTAAGCAGAGGTGGCATGGTTTAGTGGATAGGACACTGAAGTGGAGGTCAGGATACATTGATTCTATTTCTACCACTGATTTGCAGGGTAACCTTTCTGTGCCTGTTTCCCTTCCACTCTTTCCCTGTCTCGTCTATTTAGAATGTAAACTCTTTGGGGCAATGACTAGCTCTCACTATGTGTACATACAGCATCTAGTACAAGGAAGCTGTGATCTCATCTGGGTCCACTAGGCATTGCCATAGTGTATATATAACAATAAGGCCATGCACCCAGCTAGACCTAAATTTTGCAGCAAGGTCTCTGAATTCTATACCACACTAGTGCGGCTGAGTGAAAATTCCGACAGCTTCATTTCTTCAGTGTTTTAAATTAATTTAAAAATAAAATTAATATGATTAGTCCAGAAAATCCTGTTTAGTTAATCTAATCTCAATCCAAAACAAATTACTTATTTATCTAATAGATGCTCCGAAAACAATTCAATTATTTGTGTCTCCTTATTTGGGAGAACTATAGAGACCACATATCTTAGAATCAGGGAACTTTACCAACTTTTCTTTTAGAGATGCTGAACATGCATTTCTTGCCTTCATTTTTGTTTTTAGATTTACTTGACTTTTAGCACCATGATTCTCAGTCCCGGGATGTATGCAGAGGTCTTCTGGGGGCTACATGAACTCCTCTACATATTTGCCTAGTTTTACAACAGGCTACATAAAACACTATTGAAGTCAGTACAAATTAAAATTTATAGAGACAATGACTTGTTTATACTGCTCTGTATACTATACACTGAAATGTAAGTACAATATTTATATTCCAATTGATTTATTTTATAATGATATGGTATAAATGAGAAAGTCAGCAATTTTTCAGTAACAGCGTGCTGTGACACTTGTATTTTTTATGTCTGATTTTGTAAGCAAGTAGTTTTTAAGTGAGATGTAATTTGGGGATACTGAAAGGGGTTCAGTAGTCTGGAAAGGTTGAGAGCTACTGGACTAGTGGGTAAAGGAGTGTTCGTACATCAGAGGGGGCTACCACACAAAGGCCTGCCATGCAGATGTAAAGAGCGTTTGTGGAATCCCTAGAGGCCAGTTCAATGAGAATCCTTGGAAGTAGATGTAATGAGAGACCCATGTGGTCAAAACTCATGGAGAACGCTGTGTACTCTCATAGTCTGACTGTGTGGAGTAAAGGTGGGAAAAGGTGGGGTGGGAAGGGGAGCAAGGTGGGGGCAAGGAGCAGGGCCTCAGGAGGAAGAGGTGGTTCTGGCACTCCTGCTAGTGTGTCCATTTTTTAAATATTACAAACTTGGCAACCCTTTCTGCCATGGGACTTCTCACAGGGAAAGAAAACTGGGATGTGCTGAGCAATGACCCCCCGGAGCATGCAGGAAGCAACACGCAGCTCTGTAGGCCCAGGACCCATTCCCCATGAAAAGTCCCAGTCTCTCCTGCCCTCTATGCAGACCGGTTTGCAGGGCTGCAGCCAGGGAAAGCATGTCTCAGTGCTTCTGTCCCTGGTTGCTGCCTCTACAAACATGCCTTTGGCTTATTAGTACAGCTGTCGATTAATCGCAGTTAACTCATGCAATTAATGCAAAAAAAATTGTGTTTAAAAAAATTAATCACAATTAATCACAGTTTTAATTGCACTGTTAAATAATAGAATGCCAATTGAAATTTATTAAAGATTTTTGGATGTTTTTCTACATTTTCAAATATATTAATTTCAATTACAATACAGAATAGCATACAGTGCTCACTTTATATTTTTATTACAAATATTTGCACTATAAAAATGATAAACAAAAGAAATAGTATTTTGCAATTCACCTCATCCAAGTACTGTCGTGCAGTCTCTTTATCCTGAAAGTGCAGCCTAGAAATGTAGATGTGTTACATAACTGCACTCAAAACCAAAACAATGTAAAATTTTAGAGCCTACAAGTCCACTCAGTCCTACTTCTTGATCAGCCAGTCACTCAGACAAATATGTTTGTTTACATTTGCAGGAGATAATGCTACCCCCTTCTTGTTTACATCATCTGAAAGTGAGAACAGGCATTCGCATGGCACTGTTGTAGCCGGCATTGCAAGATATTTACATGCCAGATGCACTAAAGATTTATATGTCCCTTCATGCTTCAACCACCGTTCCAGAGGACATGCGTCCATGCTGATGAGGGTTCTACTCGATAATGATCCAAAGCAGTACAGACTCATGCATGTTCATTTTCATCATCTGAGTCAGATGCCGCCAGCAGAAGGTTGATTTTATTTTTTGGTGGTTCATGTTCTATAGTTTCTCTTTTAAGATTTCTGAAAGCATACTCCACACGTTGTCCCTTTCAGACTTTGTGTTTTGTCAAATCTGCAGTGAAAGTGTTCTTAAAACGAACAACATGTGCTGGGTCATCATCTGAGACTGCTATAACATGAAATATATAGTAGAATGCAGGTAAGACAGAGTAGCGGACATACAATTGTCCTCCAAGGAGTTTAGTCAGAAATTTAATTAATGTATTATTTTTTTTTAAACAAGTGTCATCAGCATAGAAGCATGTCACCTGGATTGGTGGCTGAAGCATGAAAGAGTATATGAATGTTTAGCATATCTGGCACATAAATATCTTGCAATGCTGGCTACAAAAGTGCCATGTGAATGCCTAGTCTCACTTTCAAATGACATTGTAAACAAGAAGTGAGCACCATTATCTCCTGCAAATGTAAACCTACTTGGGGAGGTATAGCTCAGTGGTTTGAGCATTGGCCTACTAAACCTAAAGTTGTGAGTTCAATCATGGAGGGGGCCGTTTAAGGAACTGGGGTAAAAATCTGTCTGGGGATTGGTCCTGCTTTGAGCAGAGGGTGGGACTAGATAGATGGCCTCCTGAGGTCCCTTCTAACCCTAGTATTCTATGGTTAATTGGCTGAACAAGAACTGAGTAGACTTAACTGCATTAAAAATAAAACACAATGTAAAACTTATCTTTTGTAGATAATTCTACATTTGTAAGTTGCAATTCAGAATAAAGAGACTGCATTATAGTACTTGTATTAGGTGATTTGAAAAACACTATTTCTCTTGGTTTTTTACAGTGCAAATATTTGTAATAAAAATAAAGTGAGCACTCTACACTGTGTTCTGTGTTGTAACTGAAATAGATACATTTGAAAATGTAGAAAACTTCCAAAATATTTAAATATATTATTAACAGCACAATTAACCACACCATTTTTTTAAAATCATGTGATTAATAGTGATTAATTTTTTTAATCACTTGACTTCTACTTATTAGTAACTGCAGAATAGCAGCAACTTTTTGCTGGCAACTGAGAGGTTGCTAATAAATACAGTCTGTTGTATTTAAACCAAATCAAATAGCTTGAACAGTAGAAATTGAGAGAGACCCACATCAGAATGTCCCATAGTCCAAGGGCTAGGCAACTCCTACCTCTCAGGGGTGAGAAACACCTGTTCAAATCCCTTCTTATTAGGCAGAATGGGGCAGGTGGAATTGAATATCCAGGGTGAGTGCTCTAACCGCTGGGTAAAGACTATAAGGGAATCCACTTGTGCCGAGTTGGCATGCACCGCAGTTGTTCTTGGAAGAAAAGCTTAGGTGCATGATACAGGAAGAGGTTCCTGGCTATTAATCGCAAGCAGAGATAGGCACCTACATCTGGGCTTCAAGGAGATGCCTAACTCCTTGAGAGGGAGGGGGCTTAGGACACACCCCTTTCACTGGCATCTGCTGTTGACTAGCTTAGGTGGCTCCCCCCTCAGAGTGCTGGCATTTGTGGATCCCGTTTTCAGGTGTCTCTCTCCCCATTCATTGTACAGGGAGCCTAGGTGCCTAACCCAAGGTTTGCAGATTCCAGTGGGTGGCTCGCTGCCTAAAAGTTAGTTGCAGTGCTGACGTGGAGCTGGGCTACGGTCTCTGGTAAAAAAGCCATGTCATTATAAATTGTCTCTCAGTGCTGAGTGTGTTACATTCTTGAGCGATTTTATATATAGTTTAGTCTTGGTGTGCAGATTCCAAAATAGGTGTGTTCAGACCTCCCTCCCCCCACATAAATTATAAATCAGATTCTTAGCTCATGTTTAATGATACATTTGGATGCTTGGCCCAGTAGTTTAGCTCATCAGTGTTTGCATCACTGGAGTTTATCTGACAGTAAGGACTACAGTGATTAAAAGGAGAAGCAATTGTCTTCAAGGCATGGTAACAAATTTCTACCAAGCTTACATCCCAGCACTTGTGGCCATGTTTGCTCTTAATGACTAAACTATAATCTTAAAGATCTTTTCCATCACTTGACATAAAGAGCATTTAATGTGATTGTGCTAGAACAGGGGCTCTCAACCATTCCAGATTACTGTACCCCTTTCAGGAGTCTGATTTGTCTTGTGTACCCCCAAGTTACATCTCACTTAAAAACTACTTGCTTACAAAATCAGACGTAAAAATACAAAATGTCACAGCACACTATTACTTGACAAATTGCTTGTTTTCTCATTTTTAGCTTTGTCATTAAAAAATAAACCAATTGGGAAAAAACGGTTACTCACCTTTGTAACTGTTGTTCTTCGAGATGTGTTGCTCATATCCATTCTAGTTAGGTGTGCACACGCTGCGTGCACGTTCGTCGGAAGATTTTTACCCTAGCAACACTCAGTGGGTCGGCAGGGTGCCTCCTGGAGTGGCGGTGCTATGGTGCCAGATATATTCCCCTGCCGACCCATCCGCCCCTCAGTTCCTTCTTGCCGGATACTCTGACAGAGGGGAAGGAGGGCAGGTTTGGCACGAATATGAGCAACACATCTCGAAGAACAACAGTTACAAAGGTGAGTAACCGTCTTTTCTTCTTCGAGTGATTGCTCATATCCTTTCCAGTTAGGTGATTCCCAAGCCTTACCTAGGCAGTGGGGTCGGAGTGAGACGTTGCGGAATGTAAGACCGCGGAGCCAAAGGCGGCATCGTCTCTGGACTGCTGAACCAGTGCGTAATGTGATGCAAAGGTGTGGATGGAAGACCAGGTAGCCGCGCGACATATTTCCTGGATGGGAACATGGGGCAGGAAAGCGGCAGATGAGGCTTGAGCCCGAGTAGAATGGGCGGTGAGATGGCCAGTCGGAATGTGAGCCAAGTCATAGCATGTCTGGATACAAGATGTCACCCAAGACGAAATTCATTGGGAAGAGATTGGCATGCCCTTCATGCACTCTGCAACAGCTACAAAGAGCTGAGGCGAGCGTCGGAAGGGTTTGGTCCTCTCGATATAAAAGGCGAGAGCCCTGCGGACATCCAAGGTATGCAGTTGTTGCTCCCGAAGCGATGAGTGCGGTTTCGGGAAAAAGAGTGGTAGAAATATGTCTTGATTAACGTGGAAGGCAGAGACTACCTTAGGGAGGAATGCCGGGTGTGGTCGCAGCTGTACCTTGTCCTTGTGGAATACCGTATACGGGGGATCCGCGGTTAGCGCTCGAAGTTCCAAGACTCGTCTAGCCGAGGTGATAGCGACGAGGAAGGCTGTCTTCCAGGACAGGTACAGCAGCAAGCATGTGGCTAAAGGCTCAAAGGGGGGACCCATAAGCCTAGCCAACACCAGGTTTAGATCCCAGGTAGGGGTCGGGTGCTTGACCTGAGGGTACAGCTGCTCCAAGCCTTTGAGGAATCTGGAAACTATGGGGTGAGAAAAGATTGAACTGCCAGTTTCCCCAGGGTGGAAAGTGGAAATAGCTGCAAGATGCACCCTTATAGAAGAGATTGCCAGGCCCTGCTCCTTGAGGGACCATAAATAGTCCAAGATAATGGGGATCAATACACCTTCGGGGATAAAGTTACGCTGAGCGCACCAGTGGGAGAAGCGCTTCCACTTGGCGAGATATGTCGTCCACGTGGAAGGCCTTCTGCTGCCCAGTACCACCTGTTGAACTGAGGTGGAACAACGCAACTCCGATTGGCTCAACCAGAGAGTAACCATGCCGTCAGATGAAGGGACTGCAGGTCCGGGTGGTGAAGCCTGCCGAAGTCCTGTGTTATGAGGTCCGGGCATAACGGCAGGGGGATCGGGTCTGCCAGAGAGAGGTCGAGCAACAGGGTGTACCAATGCTGTCTCGGCCATGCTGGAGCGATCAGGATTAGTTGGGCTCTGTCCCTGCGGAGCTTGAGTAGGACTCTGTGGATGAGAGGAAAGGGTGGGAAGGCATAAAATAGGTGCCCCTTCTACGGGATTAGGAATGCATTCAAGAGGGAGCCCGGGGAGCGACCTTGCAGGGAGCAGAACACGTGGCATTTCCTGTTTTCTCGGGAGGCAAAGAGGTCTATGTGGGGAAACTCCCACTTCCAGAAGACTGAATGGAGAATGTCCAGATGGATGGAGAACTCGTGAGACAGGAAGGATCTGCTCAGTTGATCTGCCAGAGTGTTCCAGACTCCTGGGAGAAAGGACACCACCAGGTCTATGGAGTGGGCTATGCAAAAGTCTCATAGTTGTATCGCCTCTTGACAAAGGGGAGAGGATCGTGTCCCTCCCTGCTTGTTTATGTAATACATGGCCGTTGTGTTGCACTGTTCACAGTGCAACACAACGACCCTGTAGATGGCGCTGGAACGCTTGGCACACCAGTCGGACTGCTCTCAGTTCTCGGACATTTATGTGCAACGCCAACTCCCGAGACGACCAAAGGCCTTGAGTGCAAAGGTGCCCTAGGTGAGCACCCCAGCCAAGAGATGACGCGTCCGTTGTTAGGGACGCGGAAGGCTGTGGCGGATGGAAGGGCAGACCTGCACATGCCAGGGAATAAGCCAGTCGTCGAGGTATGGGAAGACATGTATTCGATGATGATGGAGGGAGGCGGCGACTACCGCCATACACTTCGTGAATACCCGAGGGGCTGTGGAGAGGCCAAAGGGAAGGACCGTGAACTGATAGTGTTGACGGTTCACCCACAAAGCGTAGATACCCTCTGTGCGGAGGGTAAATTGCAATGTGGAAATACACGTCCTTCATATCGAGAGCAGCGTACCAATCTCTGGGATCCAGGGAAGGGATGATGGTCCCCAGGGATACCATGCAGAACTTGAACTTTTTCATGAATTTGTTCAGTCGTCGCAGGTCTAGGATAGGCCGGAGGCCCCCTTTCTCCTTGGGGATTAGGAAATACCGGGAATAAAACCCCTTGCCCCTTAATTCCTTCGGTACCTCCTCTATAGCCCCCATTGCAAGGAGTCTCCGAACCTCTTGCAGGAGGAGTTGCTCGTGAGATGGACGAGGAGGGGGGATGGGAGGGAAGGGGTGAAGTAAACTGAAGATTGTATCCAAACTCCACCGTGCGTAGGACCCAAAGATCCGAGGTTAATCGGGACCATGCAGGGAGGAACGGGGAAAGGCAGTTGTAAAACTGAAAAGGATCCTGGGAGACAATTGGTACACTGCTCTCGGGCGCACCCTCAAAAGTTTGATTTGGGTCCTGCTGTTGGCTTGGTGGGACCAGAACTGTTACCCCCTTGAGGTCCAGACTGACGTCTGCAGTTGGTACGACCTCGCCTTCTGGTAAAGTCTTGTCTTGGCCTAGGTGGGGGGTAAGGGCGCTGAGGTTGGGAGTGGAAGGATCTTCTTTGAGTCTGTGGCATATGCATTCCAAGCGAACGCATAATTATGTGATTGTCTTTCAGACTCTGTAGCCTAGGGTCCGTCTTCTGTGAGAATAGACCTTGGCCATCAAATGGTAAGTCTTGAATAGTGTGCTGAAGTTCAGGTGGCAGGCCTGACACTTGCAGCCATGATATACGTCGCATGGTGATTCCAGAGGCGACCGTTCTAGCTGCAGAATTGGTGGTGTCTAGTGAGGCCTGTAGGGAGGTCCATGCTACTTTCTTTCCTTCCTCCAGTAATGCTGTAAATTTCTGGCGGGAGTCTTGCGGGACCAGCTCTGTGAACTTCCCTACCACCTCCCAGGTGTTGTAATTGTATCTGCTCAGCAGGGCTTGTTGGTTCGCTACCCTGAGTTGGAGGCCTCCCGCAGAATAGATTTTCTGTCCCAATGGATCCATTCGCCTAGCCTCCCTTGATTTAGGTGAAAGGAACTTGTTGGCCGTGGCGCTCCCATTCATTGACGGACTGTACAACTAATGAACAGGGAGGGGGGTGCACATATAAGTATTCATACTCCTTGGAGGGCACCATGTATTTCCGTTCGACCCCTCTGGCTGTGGATGGGATAGATGCTGGGAATTGCCAGATGGTGTCTGCCTTAGCCTGAATCGAACGAATGAACGGCAGGGCCACTCTGGTTGGAGCCTCCGCTGACAATATACTTATCACTGGGTCCTCCACCTCTGGAACTTCCTCTACTGGCAAGTTGATATTCTGGGCGACATGCTGCAGGAGGTCCTGGTGTGACCTGAGGTCCATTGGAGGCAGGCCCGACGATGATGTCCCCGCTACTGCTTCATCCGGAGAGGAGGAGGATGAAAGTCCCGGGACGAGTGGGTCCTGTACTGAATTCTGATCCTGGGGGACATCCAGAGCTGGAAGATCTTGGGGGTCCGGTGCGGGGACAGGAGCTTCCTTTGTAGCAGCAGGGGGAGGTCGGCTGACGGTGTCCTGTGGCATGCTGTATTCTGAAGGAATGGAGCGTGATGGCATAGCGGGTTCACCATGGGCTTGGTGATAAGCCCAAGGCGTCCAAAAGGACCACTGATGAGGTGCCTGGTCTGGGCCATGGGTTTCTGGGGCGAACCTGCTGGAGTATCCGAATCCCCATAGGAAGCACTGTCCATATGGGATGATACGGATGGATGATGAGAAGGCCACGGAGGAGCTGAGACCGTTTGGGGAGGGTCTCTGTGTCTATTCGATCCATCTCCATGGGGCACCGGAGCATGGTACCGGGAGTCATACTGGTACCATGAGACCGGGACCTGCGATCGACACGGTGCCGGGAGGTCGACCGGTGCCTTGAATCTCCGCATCAAGATCGGCTGCAAGAGGTACGGTGCCGCGAGCGGTGCCAGGACCTGGATCTCGAACAGTGCTGCGAGTACGACCGGTACCTAGATGGAGAGCGGTACCGGGACTCCGAGCGGCATCAGGACCGGGATTGATGACAGGACCGAGAATGTCTGCGGGACCTGGATTGTGACCAGCAACCTTCAGTGGTGCCGGGCGAGAATGGTCTCAGCAGGGTGGGCTTGCCTAATGATTGAACAACCTGCACCAGCGGTGCCGGGGGTTGAGGCAGCTTGGGCTCCGTCAAGGCAATCAACTCCCTTGCCATAGAGAACGTCTCCGGTGCGGAGGGCACGATAAGCTCAACCACAGCGTGTGCCGGGGAGCTGGTAGGCACCGGACTCGACGGCTCTTGCGAGACCAGAATCAACGGTGCAGAAGACGTCGGTGCTGCGGCAGTTGACGGTGCCGGGCGGTCCGACTTAGGCGCTCTGACTGCAGCGTTGGCATGGGAGCCACAGGAGTCTTATGCTTCTTGATCCCTGGGGAGAGAGAGCGGTGCCGGGCAGGAGCCTGAGCCAGTGATGGCTGGTGCCGAGGACCCTTCATGGTGCTCATGCGCTCCGGTGCGGAAGAGGCACGTGTCCCCGGTGCGGCAGTCGGTGCCGAAGATGGAGGAGTTAAAGCTGCCTCCATCAGGAGCTGTTTGAGACGAATGTCCCGCTCCTTTTTCGTCTGGGACTTGAAAGCCTTGCAGATGCGGTACTTGTCTGCAAGGTGGGATTCGCCCAAGCACTTGAGACAGGAGTCGTGCGGGTCTCCTGTGGGCATCGGCCTACGACAGGCCAAGCACAGTTTGAAGCCCGGTGAACTGGGCATGGGCCCCGGTACCGGGTGAGGGGAAGGGGCTAATCCCCGATCCCTGTTAACTATATACAATAACTACTACAAAGAACTAATAAAACTAACTAGCAATATAGAATATTGAACTATATACACAATAACGATTAGAAACGAATGAAAAGCTAGGGAAGTGGAGGATAGCTAAGCCACGCTCCACTGTTCCAACGACCGACATGGGCGGTAAGAAGGAACTGAGGAGCGGATGGGTCAGCAGGGGTATATATCCAGCACCATAGCAGCACCACTCCATGGGGCGCCCTGCTGACCCACCAAGTGTTGCTAGGGTAAAAATCTTCCGACAAACGTGCACGCGGTGCGTGCACATCTAACTGAAATGGATATGAGCAAGCACTCGAAGACGACTATAAATATTGTACTTAAATTTCAGTGTATGGTAGACAGAGCAGTATAAAGTCCATTGTCTCTGTGAAATTTTAGTTTGTACTGACTTCACTAGTGCGTTTTATGTAGCCTGTTGTAAAAGTAGGCAAATACGTAGAGGAGTCGATATACCCCCCAGAAGACCTCTGCGTACCCCTGGTTGAGAACCATGGTGCTAGTCCATCAGTCCTGATTTTAAACATTACAAAGCTGGACAAAGAAAGATGTATAAAACAGAAAATATCACAATGCCACTACATATATCCAGGCTTCACCTACACCTTGAATACTGTGAGCTGTTCTAATCAGCCCATCTCAAAAAACAATATATTAGAATTGGAAAAGGTACAGAAAAGGGCAATAAAAATGATTAAGGCTATAGAACAGCTTCCAGATGAGGCGAGAACAAGATGACTGGGGCTTTTCAGCTTGGAAAAGAGATAACTAAGGGGGGTTAGGATAGAGGTTTATAAAAATCACAAACCGTGTGAAGAAAGGGAATAAGGATGTGTTATTTACTTGTTCACATAATACAAGAACCAGGGGTAACCCAATGAAATAAACAGGAAGCAGGTTTAAAACAAACAAAAGCATTCCTTTACACAACTCAGTCATGGGGAACTCATTGCCATGAATGTTGTGAAGTCCAAAACTATAAAAAGGTTCAAAAAAGAACTACATAAATTCATGGAGGATAGATCCATCAATGACTATTAGTCAAGACGATGAGGGATGCAACAGGATTCTCTAGGTGTACCTAGCCCAGGGGTGGGCAAACTTTTTGGCCTGAGGGCAACATCTGGGTGGGGAAATTGTATGGAGGCCCATGAATGTAGGGCTGGGCGAGGGGGTTGGGGTGCAGGAGAGAGGGAGTGTGGGAAGGGCTATAGTATGCAGGAAGGGGCTCAGGGCAAGGGTTTGGGGTGCAGAATGGGATGCAGGGTGAAGGAGGGGGCTCAAGGCAGGGCGTTAGGGGGCTCAGGACAGGGGGTGAGGAGGGGTTTGGGACGTGGGCTCTGGCCCAGCGCTGCTTACCTTACCACTGACCTGACTGCTCTGGCCCCGCACTGCTCCAGAAGTGGCCAGCATGTCCAGGAGTGGTTCCTGGGGGTGGGGTGGGGCAGGTGGCTCCGCCATGTGCTGCCCTCGTCTGTGGGTACCATCCCCAAAGCTTCCATTGGCTGTGGTTCCCCTTCCCGGGCAATGGGAGCTTGGTGGGCGGTGCAGCTCATGGAGCCCTCTGCACACACCCCCTCCCCGCCAGGGGCCGCACATAGGTGGTAATCCTCTGAGTCGGATTGAAAGTCCTGATGGGCCGGATCTGGCCCGTGGGCCTAGTTTGCCTTCCAGGGAATGGGATTATATTTTTCCAGTTTTTAGTTAATATATAGTCTGAATGTTATATAATTTAGAATGTCAAGCGCAGATTTTGAAAGGAGGTTGCTACTGATGGTATATTAAAACGAGACAACTAATATTGATTTTTTTCTTTTATGGCCCCTGCATCAGATTATATATAAATTCAGTATAAAGCACCTCAAAACCCTGGGAAGTCTACTATTATTGTTAAATATTTATATAGCATTACAACTTTGCCTGGACTTTTACACAGATTAAAATACCAACCACCTCGTTCTGAAGAGTTTTGTAACCTCAAGTAGACAAACATGGAGACAAAAAAATGCAGGAAGAACCAGGAAAAAGAATAGATGAAGGAAACTAAACTAATGGTAGTTATTTTTATAGTAAGCGAATCTTGTAAGGTCTGGTATTTTTCCATACAGGGTGCGGTAGGTCCAGAAGAAAGAAATAGGCCACAAAGGAGTAGCAGTTAATAGTGGATAATAAGGAGGAAGAAGTGAGGTCAAGGGAGGATTTGGAGAAGAAAAAAAACTTTATCCTAATCAGCTACCTGCGCAATCCTAATTTCTTGGAGAAACATTAACTCATCAGTAGCTTTTAAACCCCCTCCTCAAAAGGGGCACTACTCAAACGATGCAGTGGGCCTTAATGGCAGCATGGCTCCTGAACAGGAACAGTGGGAATTTCACGAGATGTCTGCAATTCCTGGAGCACCTAAGACTCTTCTCTTCCTCCTGCCAATACAAACCCAGCACAGATGATGCCTTGGCCACTTGACATTATCCACCATGTGGAATTTTCCCACATAAAAATGAGGCAGTATCCCACTTTTCTTTGGGCATGTATACACAGAGTCTCTTAGGAAAGTTAAGGCAAATAACTAAAAGGTATGAATTTAAAGTACGGTAGTTAAAGCACATTAAATGCCTGTGTGGACACACACATTCGGAAGTAACCTTAGTTCATTTTAGTCTTAAGTGCCTTCAAAGGGTCCATCTACATAGGGATGGATAAAGGCCCTGCAGCACAGCTGCAGCTGTCCCAGGTGAGCTCACTCAAACTCGCGGGGCTCAGATTTTGACAGCAACCCAAGCTCTGGGACCCTGTGAGGGTTGAGGATCCCAAAGCTCAGACTCCAACCCAAGCTCAAACATCTAGTCATTTTTCAGCCCCAGAGCCTGTGGGCCGTGAGCCTGAGTCAGCTGACCTGGGCCAGCTGCAGATTTTTTATTCCCATGTAACCACACTCAAAGGAGATTAAACTAAAGCAATAATGCCATTTTACTTCTGAGTGAGAGGAGGAAGTTTATTGTACTTTATTTAATTAATGTGCTTTAAGTTCACACCTTTAGTTAATTCAGTTAAACTATCCCGAATCTTCCGTGTAGACATGTCCTTTGACAGGGTGGAGTATGTTAAGGAAGTAACATACCAGTGGAAAACAAATGGACAAATACAAAAAGGGGACAGGCCAAAAACTACACTGAACACATTTCTGTATGTTATGCTAAATTTATTGACTGGCAGATTGGACTGATGTGTGTGCACAACATGCAAAATTCTAAAAGAAAAAATGAAGTTTTGCTACAGAAACGTGACATTTAACAGTTTACATACACAGTGTAGATGAAAAGTCCAGACTAGGTCCCAAGGCAAGTATCCAAGTAGGTCTCAAATAACCCACCTACTATTTGTTCCAGTAAGATTTATCTAATTTATGACTAAAATGCATTCTGACAGCTCAAAACACTTAATAATTAAGTAACAGTTCCTTACAATCATTGAGGGAACCCACAGAGGAGAAGCAGAAACAGTACACTGAACCCATTACCAAAACTTTAGTCAGTATAGAGCCATCTAGGAGACAATACATTACTGACCTATGAAAAAATGCTCCTTAGATTAAAATACTCTTAAAGAGGACACGAATCCAAATAATCATATAATGCTGAAATTAAACTATTTCAGTTTCAAAGTTACCAAACTGCATCAGTGTCTTTAAAATTCAGTTTTCTTCCTATGTGTCAAGCAACAGTGAGCAACTGATGAAGGGAACTCAAACATGCAGGTGTACAGGAGAAGCTAGACACAACATTCTAAGAAGCTAGACACAACATTCTAACATATCCACCTCGCTCTATTTCAGCACGTAGGCTGTACAATGGCTGGTCCTGTTAAAGGGCCCAGTTCTGCAAGGTATAGATTTCTGATCTCTGGCAGACATCAAAAGCAGCGGAGGATGCTCTGTACCTTTCAAAACTGAAGCCATCATTTCCAAATTAATGAACTCTCTCAAAAAAAAGCAGATCTTTTTGTATTAGGAGGATGTGCTCAATTCTACACTCCTACTGACTGCAGTGAGAGTTTTGCTTAGGTAAGTGATGGATTTGGCCCAAATGTTCTAACGTATTTTTAACAGTTTACATGATTCCATCTTTATTAACTTCTGCTGCACACTCTCATATTAATACAAAACAGAATTTGTTTAAAAGGCAGATCATTTAATTTAACCAGAACAACCCACAAAACAGATAGAACATAAACCAAATTACTTTTAAAAGAAAATCAAGTGCCCCAATGTTTTAAGATACATATAGAGTGAATGTTAAAGTCACAGGAGAAATAAATGTTGCATGTTAAGTATGGTACACACTGCATGTTTCACATGTCAATCTAATATGAAAACTTTGCTATGAGCTAAAAGCTGCAATGCCCCAACCAGATGGTGTTTTAAAATGACAAAAGAGCAATTTTTCTGTAGATTTTTTTTAAGTGATTTTACCTTCCAAATAAGCAAAATTTCACCTTTTCAGCTACTACATTAGATAGTTGTTTTAGTAAAACTGTACTACTTTATGGCTCAAGCAACAAGGAGCAATAGCTCTTGCCTTTAGACGGACTGTCGGATGACATAGTGCACTGTTTCCCTCCCCAACATGTAGGATTTTAGAAGTTGCTTTGATTTTCTGTTGAATTTCTCCTGAGGAAGTGGTTAAGGTTTGCAGCGTTGAATGAAGCGTGGGTACAGACATACGTCACGGATGTGATGCCTGTTCAGAATCCACGTTAAGAAGCGTTCTAAGCCCAAGCCGTACCCACCATGAGGGCATGTGCCATATTTACGCTATGGAACAAAATGCAAAGATGAAATATTTTTAAAACTCATCAGCCTGTTACTCATCTACACTGGGATAAATATCACACTTGGGCTCATATCCTGAATGATAAATGGGGAAACTAAAATGGGCCCACCCTACTGAATGAGTGTGTGTCTGTCTGATTCCTGATTATTTATTATCCAGAAAAGAGAGGAGTGGGAAAGACGGAGCAGGAAGGAAAGAGGAAGGTGAAAGACAACTTTACACTACACTCCTTTCTTTCCCCCTTTTGTCCTTCTCCACCCCATTCCCCTCCCCCTGCAACCACTGCTGATGGACTGTTAATTTTCCAACAGACTAAGTTACTCTTTTGTCCACTGACAGCAAAAATATTTTATACTTGGAAGCTGCCAAGAGGAACTACTGCCTTTCAAACAGGCAGAGCAGGCAGAAGAGTTTCCGAGGGATTGCACTCACATGCCCAGCCATTTCCAGGCTGCACTGGAGCCTCCAAGCAGGGAGCTCTAATAGAAGCTGTATGCACCGCAGCAAGCAAAAGCAATTTCAATAGCCTAAAAACTACCTTGCCACAGATAGCAACCAATTGCAAGATGCAGTGGGTCAAGTCGCCAAAAGATAGAGAAGTCCCGATCTCTCTCAAATGAACTGCCCGGATTAGTTTTTACTATCATTTTAGCATGATCTGAAAAAGCCACACTCTCTGTATTTGACATGCAGGGAGTAAAGTCTATTCACGTACCTGATCCGTATACCAGTAGTAAGGTGTGGAGTCAATACCTTCCCGCTTATAACCCTCTAATAGCTCATCACTGTCCCAGATACGCATTGAGCCTCCAACAATCTCACCAACGTTGGGCATCAACACATCAACCTAAAACAGACAAGACAGGAGGTCACAAACTGTTACATATAAACTACTTGCAACAGGAAAAAAAAGAAAAGCCAACCCAAAACCAATCATAGGCTGAAAAGGTTAGCCTGGTAGCACTTCTAAGGCACACTCCAAGGAGGATGGCATGTCCTATTAGCCCCATGTTACAGGAGGGGAATTTGAGCAGAGAGGCTGATTGACTTATCCAAGAACATAAGAATGGCCCTACTGGGTCAGATTAACTGTCCACCTAGTGCACTATCATGTCTCAGAGGCTTCAGAGGGAATGAACAAAACACAGCAATTTTGAGTGACCATCCCCTGTCATCCTGTCCCAGCTTCTGACAGTTGGAGGTTTAGGGACACCCAAAACATGGGGTTGCGTCACCAACCATCTTGGCAAATAGCTTCATGGAGGATAGGTCCAACAATGGCTGATTCTTTTCTTAACCCAGTTATACTTCTGGCCTCCACATCATCTCATTGCAACGTGTTCCAGAGGATGACTGTGTATTGTGTAAAGCAGCACCTCTTTTTCTTTATTTTAAACCTGCTGCCTATTATTTTCATCAGATGACCCCTATTCACTTTCTCCACATCATTCATGATTTTATAGACCTCTATCATATCCCCACTTAGTCTTCTCTTTTCCAAGCTTAGCAGTCCCTGTCTTTTTAATCTTTCCTCATACACTCAAAATGTAGCACAGCTAAGAATAGCACCCAGCTCTCCTGACTTCTGGTCCTGTGCTTTAACGGTAAGACTGTTCTTTTTTTTCTCACTATTAGACTGAATACTATCTTTATATAGCATTTGTGTGTGATCAGACTAAACGAAAGCCCTAGTAAAGTGCTGACATTTATTCTTTTCAAGGCAGGTATACAGTTACTTCAATATTTCTTTTTTTTAAAGCAAACAGGCCATGCACAAATATAATTTCAGTGAAAGCTATCCCACTTGACTCTCCCACTAGTCATTTATTATATTTTCCTGTGCATTAAACACACACAAGCACCCATCCCCCTTCCAGAAAGAAACTACAAATACTCTGAGACACAAACTGACAGATTCAGTAAGCCGGGAATCCTCAGGACAACGCTGCATGTAGAATGACTTTATCTCTGCAGGAAATCGACACAGCAAGATTGGTTCATTAATGGTGTCTGTCATCAGTCTCTCAGGAGCTTCTGGGATATCCTAAGGTTAAACAAGATTTTAACAACATTTATGGCCAGACACGCTGCTTGAGTTCAGCACTAGGCTTTTCTCCTATAGATGTCAGGCAAAAAGAACATACAGTATAACAGAAATATGAGGAAGGCTTTTGGCAGGGGTGGGGAGAAGCAATTTTAATCAAACTCTGAGAAGTTAAATCAGGAAAAAATTATTTTGCATCAGAATATTCACTACATATCAGAGGGTAACAGTTAGGAATAACTAAGACACTAGGAAAAACTAAGCCAGTCACAGACTGGAAGCTGAGAAGAGAGTGGAGTTCTTTCAGATGATCAGTTACTGTTACACAGAGGCTAGTTTTATCTGGCCCTAAAAACTCAGGTATGCTATACATTCCATGGGAATCAGATCTCACTGCTGAGAACTGTTTAAGCACCTCCTTTAATCTATATATTGCAAATACGAATATCTTGAATGACCAGTTAAAGACCAATTATATGTACCATTGCATCAAAACCCTCCTAACTTTGAAGTTACTATGGAATGTTGAAGGACACCTTCACACTCCAGAAGTTTTTGTTTTTTTTAAAAACCAATTCAGCAGTTTTACTATTAATAAAAAACCAGGCACAGTTTAATATCTTTATTAGATTGCTAGTATTTTCTGCCTATGCTATAAGTAACTTTATTTAATAATCATTAAGTATCATACAGTCAAATCTATGGTAACATATGTTTCACATGATCTAACATAAAATGCAACTACAATGAAATATCCCTTTTTTGTAGTATTTCATCTATTTTATACAAAAATGTAACATCACCAGCATGGGGTCTCAACTCCATCAAAATCAAAGCACAGCTTCAACTCATCCAGGCTGGAATTCCACCTTTTATGACCATTCCCTAAATGGCTCCCTTCGATTGCAATAGGTGGTGCAGGATGCAAAGAAACTAAGAGCACATCTACACTACAAACTTAAGTCAACCTATGTTAGGTTGACTTACAGCTGCAGTATTTCATGTCCATAATGCCCTCCTTCAGCGGTGCATATCCTCACCAGCAGTGCTTCCACCAGCTTAAGAGGGGTAGCCTGGCTGGGAGCTGGGAGCCCCCTAGTTGTCCTGAGGTGACAGCCCAAGCTGTGTGCCAGGCACAGGGTTCACAGCAGGAAGCCTAACAGCTTTTCTTGTCAATTTCCAGCACTGCATCACCCTAATTAACTGACATAAGCCCTATGTCTCTCATGGAGGCAGAGTTTTATGTCGATGTAGTAGGGCTCTTACATCAGTGGGAGCAAGGCCGTAGTGTAGACTGACATAATTAGGTCAGCATAAGCTACCTTATGTTCACCTAACTCTGTAGCGTAGACCAGGTCTAAGTCTAATTCTAACAGATACAAGCAATGAGTCTTCAATTAATGACAAATGTAACAACCATTTGTGTTGGTCAATGTTCACTTCCACTGTTGCCTGTGATTTAAATACATGTAGAAGTATTAGAAATCTAAAATAGAACATGATTTCTCTCTTAATCCTGGGTTAAGGCAGGCATTGACAGCACCAAAAACATGACAATTCAAACTAAAGGCAGCTTCAGTCTTATTTGCGATGAATAAAGAATGCCACATTGTGTGGCAAAACTTAAAAGATAAACCAGACACTAGAAACTCAGAGCTAGGTGCTG
Organism: Chelonoidis abingdonii; assembly: GCF_003597395.2. Classification (NCBI taxonomy): domain Eukaryota; kingdom Metazoa; phylum Chordata; order Testudines; family Testudinidae; genus Chelonoidis; species Chelonoidis abingdonii. The sequence continues at coordinate 21,687,350 of NC_133774.1, forward strand.
AAAAGGGATGGAGCACCTTGGGCTTTCATTGATTGCACCAGGAGCTGCAGAGGCACAGCCCCTCTCAGGATTTGGACTATATCAAGGTCACAAAAGTGCAATTTTCTGTGCACAGTAAAGGAGACAAAAGGGTACAAAGGGCCCTAAACCCAGGGAGGGAAAAAAACCCACAACTAAAAGCACAGGTACTGTACAGTTTGGAGGTTAAAAGAGAATGAGAAGAAGGAGGTTGGACCTTTTCACCGAAAGTTTTGACCCAAATTTCTCTACTTTTCGATCAAAAGCTTTTTGGGCCAAAATAATAAAATTTTCCTGATCCAAATTTCTTGGGTTTTTGACTGAAATACTACAACTTTGGCCACTTTTTTTTTTTTTTTTTTTAAAGGCAAAATATAATTTATCCAATTTTTTTAACCTACATTTTCATCCTATATCTCAGTATACCCTACATACAATTTTTTGACCAAAACATTTCATTCAAATTTCTCAATTTTCTGAAACATTTTTGACCAAAAGTTTTAATTCAAATTTTGATCTTAAACTATATGTTTTTGCCATTTTTATTTTAATTGTTTGCCCACAAGGGAGGCTCCCTTCCAAACCCAGTGACATCAGTTCCTTCCACTTATCCTGTGCTACCTCGAATGTAGTACACAGCAGTGGGAGGAAAATGTTAGCACAACACACGAGGGAATGCCATGCAGAGTGGATGTGTCTCTGCATTAGGTTTCCTCTTCCACTCAAGACTCGTGCATTTCTCTATGGATCCTCAGGCTCAGAGCATCTTAAAAGCCATATTCCCTCCACATGTCTGCAAACTAAAGAATAGATTCTGAAACTCAGTATTCAGGAGGACAAAGACATTGATTTAAAGAAATCCTGGTGCCACTGATCAACATTACCCTTTAGACAGCTAGAAGACCAGGCCATACTCCAAAAATAGTCAGTAAGTACTTTATAAAACCACTGTTTGCATTTATTGCATTATGATCCAGTCACAAAATTAGGAAAGAAACCAAAGTATGATACACTTCCAGAGTTGAGCTCCAACCTCTTTTAAGATATCAAAACAATACAGGGCAAAAGGGTCTTACTTCTCCGAATTCATAGTAGGTGCCATCTTCCTTCTTCACACCATGTTCCCTTAGCCATGTAATGGCATCTGTATAGTTCATTCGTCTGAAAGGTCGTTTTGGGGGCTGGAAGTTCTGCAATGTAAGATTAGACACACATGAAAACATTAGTGTTATTTGAAAGGTCATTTTCTTTTAGCAGTGCAGTTAGAGTTATGAAAGTAGCTAGGCTAAAAAAATTAAAAAAAAAAAAGCACGTTCCTACTCAGGAGATCTATTCTCTGTCTGTTTTCAGAGTCCTCTCTGTTCACTTTGGTGAACACCACAAGCTTTTCTCTTAGCAGTGCACAGCCAGTAGGGCATAGAAAGAGCATACCAGATGCTTTTCTAGCTCATGCTTTAACAGATTAGTTATAAAGATTCTTCCCCTGAAACAAACTAGAAAAGATGCTGCAGCCAGAATGAATACAGCTTGGCTTTCAGATCCCAGGAAGTCTGTGATGCTTAGGAAGAACTTACAGACGGGGCAAATTTGACAAAGAATCCTTTGAACCATGCTTTAAATTGTCTGAATGAGAGGGGCAACAAACCAATTCTGGGCTAATATATAGCAAATTTATGATTTCTCCATTAATTGTTTGTAACAACAAACCATAGAGGAATTGCTTTTTCTAACTTACTTTTGTTATTGTGGATTGTTTCAAATTGTGTATTTTTTTAAATAATTAATTCACGCCTCCACGGTCTCCCTTACACCTCCCAGCCAGAAGAGCTGTGCCAATGAGGCTCCCTCTATAGGTCTTGGACCTTACCTGCATGATGTGTGCACTAATGCAATGCAGTTGCCTCTATGGAAGCCTTAGGTAAATACCTGGTCATGTCTGGGGTGCTGAATGAGTGTGTGCACACAAAGCATCTATCCCTCTCCACATGCAATGTTCTGAACCCACAGAATGCTCTCTGCAGGAACCGGGATACAGTACCACTCAGGCCATTGAGCCCCTCTGTACATGGATGCATTGGTACATCAGCACCAGTTCCAGAGCGTACTGCAGATAGCACTACAGGACACTATGCCAAGAGAAAGTTTCCATCTGCTGAGACACGGGGCTGGGTACTTGCAACAAGTTCAGACTTGCGATATCCATCTCTTTAAGGAAAGATCTACTCTCTGGCCTGTGCTGTATCTCACTTACCCTGTTCCCAGGTCCTGAGCAGAGACTAAACAAGTAGGAGGAAGGCAGTGCTTATCAGAATAAACCAAGGAAACCAGAGATGCTCTAGTCTCTGTACAACATGAAGGAGTTGGCTAGTGACTGAGAGGAGACTGTCTGGCTGTAGGAGGCTGTTGGCTGGCTTTGGGGGGAAATTAAGGAGACAGTGAAGTAAGGTGGGTCACTGCAGACAGGATGAGGAGGAGGAACCACACAAGTAACTGGCTAATATTGTCTGTTTCCTCAGGCTCCCTGTCTGTCTCTCACTTTTGTCTGTTGTCAGATACTAGACTGGGGCAGACAAGCTTTTTGTTCTGTTTGTACAGTACCTAGCACAGTGGGGTTTTTGCTGTACCAATTAGTTCATGTTACTATCCATTTGTCACTGTATGATGGAATGTTATGGTCACTTTATATGCCATTTCATATATAATCAATTTATGCTAACTAGATTTAAATTGTAGGATTACAGAAGTATAGGACTGATAAATATTTAGGAGTGATGAGTGTGTATTAAGTATATAAGAAAAGCATGACTAGAACGTAGGGTCTACAGGCGGAGACCTATAAGATTTTAGCTTAGCCATACTAGGCCATAGCCTTAAGAAGACTTGACATGAGGGGTGACATAGGAATAACCCTGTGCCAATAGGTGATATTACGAAAAAATGGATTGCAATAGACCACAATGTATTGTCCAAGACCGCAAAACACCTGACTGGAACATCTTTCAATGACTGTCTTGACCACAGAATACATGGCATGCATAGATGCTAATGAGAATAAAAGGAACTAAACACAACCTATGAAAAACAGGACATATTTATGGGGTGTGGAAGTACAGATAAGGAAAAGAGAGTTTGACACCTTCATGCATATGTGAAAGGTGTTAAGTGTGGTAAGAATTACTCTACAAAAGAGCGTTCCATTGTTGGATAAATGTGGGAAGTCCCAAGGGATGAGCCCACAGGAAGCCCTAGCAAGAACCATCCCTCTAGCGATGATCATCTATTAAGAGGTCCATTCGACCCTAGAATATCTTTGAGGATGTGAGTGTGACTAGTTATAATTACTGCATAGGTTGTCGTCAGATTTCTTTATGCATGGGTAATTGTAACTTATTGCTTAATAAAGCTCGCAGCACAGATAAGACTTTGTACTTGTGATCGTGTCTGTGGTCATTATCCTTCAGCTTTGTGTGTTCATAGAGTCTCCAAAATTTGAGAAAAGCACCAGATGCAATTTCACTCTGGTGAGTTTGAAACTGTAGCAACCAAAGCTGAACGCATAGTGGTGTAATACATCATCAAATTCACTCTAAGCAAAATAAAAGGCTACATGATCCATGAATAGGGCTGCTAAGCACTTCTGGAATTCAAACAGCAACAGCTTGTCCTGAGACTTTAAGATATAAACCACCACCCCAATCCGTGCATGACGTAGGTATCAGCCTTACAGAGGCTGGACTCCTTTTGACGTCATTCAGTGTCTTACAAATGATCATAGCTCACTGCTGTGCTCTGTTCATCCCCCATGAGAATATGCTGCCAAAAGGAAGCTAGGCTGAGGTTTTGAGGGACATTAAGTCATATTTCTCACCAAACAGAGATGAATATTCAGGGCTGTGTGCCATACCACCACATACCGGGTTTAGGTCATATAGGAAGGTTGATACAGATGATTTCAAGACTCTATCCACTACATCACACACTAAATTCTCCAGACGGGTCAACAAGTCTTCAAAGGTCATGAAAGGACACTCAGCTTCAATGTGAGTATATCTGAAGAACAAGGTCACATCACCATTAGTCATCAGAATGAAGACACTTCCCCTCCTTTCATCAGCCATGCACAAGCAATTGGACTTGAGTAATGAAGACAATCTCCCTATGAGAGGGGAGGATTTCATCTCAATTGCTATTTTTCCCCCTCTATCCCTACACTCTTAGCCTATAACTAGAGCTGTCGATTAATCGCAGTTAACTCACACGATTAACTCAAATCAAGTTTTAATTGTGATTGCTTTTTTTAATCGCGATTCATTTTTTTTAAATCGCACTGATAAGCAATAGAATACCAACTGAAATTTAGTAAATATTTTGGGTGTTTTTCTACATTTTCAAATATATTGATTTCAATTTCAATGCAGAATACAAAAACTGTACAGTGCTCAGTTTATATTTATCTTTTATTACAAATATTTGCACTCTAAAAAGGGGTAAAAGAAATAGCATTTTTCAGTTCACCTCATACAAAGTACTGTAATAATCTCTTTATTGTGAAAGTGCACTTACAAATGTAGGGGTTTTTTGTTATGTAACTGCTCTCAAAAACAAAACAATGTAAAACTTTAGAGCCTACAAATCCACTCAGTCCTACCTCTTGCTCAGCCAATCGCAAAGAAACAAAATTACGAGACATAACGCTACCTGCTTCTTATTTACATCACCAGAAAGTGAGAATAGGCATTCGCATGGCACTTTTGTAACTGGTATCGCAAGGTATTTACATGCCAACAGTGTTCCCTGTAGTCAAAGTCTCCTCTAATGCTTTGCCTCCCACCCCCTGACCTTGGGAACAGGATATTTCCCAAGTAGCTTAGGTCAGCCCCTTGCATATTAGCATAATGCTCTACTTTCCTTTTTGTAGAGTCCTATTGTTCCTGACTGACTGCTGCTCCCTTGCCCTCTAAACACATGCATACTTATACTAAAATGATTCCCATACTCTGCCAGGTGTCTGCGTGTCCTGGACTGCTCAGCTCTGTACGACTGGGCAATACAAAACGTGTCTCCCAATGCAGGGATGCAGGTCTCCAGGTACAGCTGGGATGACTGTGTCAAGTATGCCTCTTCGCCAAAATAATCCAGTTTGAATAGCGTGGAGCCTCCTTCAACCTGCGTTTGGACTAGTGTTGGTGGAGTGATCTGTTAAACAAAACCTCATTATTAAGATAAGAATTGCGTCCATAAAACCAGTCAGAAAGTGGTCTCCCAATAGACAATTAATTTTTGTGTAATTCACTTCAATATCAAAGTCTATACAGTATATCTAGAAACGTCACTGAGGCTCTGAAGAAGGAAAGCAAACTATACTTACTTCATAATATCCATTGTCAAAAAAGTGATCCCTGAAGCACTGTATGACCATGGAGCGCACTTTGAGGATTTTGGACATGTTCTCTCCTCGGATCATCATATACCTGTTGTTAAGCTGCACATCAACATCCGATTCCTCATTGATCAGGTTATCAGCCCCTCCAGCTGGAGCCAGACCAATTAGCTCCCAATAGTCACAACTCAACTCATGGCCCCCTGGAGCCTATGGGTTTTAGAAGAAACAACATACACATTAGAAGTTTGGTACAGTTACCTAAAAATAATTAGAAGTTAGAGTTTAATATCCTCAGGTATTACTAACAAAGGATATTACTGTGCTTTTAAAATAAAATGATATTATAAGGTCAGAAATAACTTAACTTGATACTAGCAGCTATAAGCTCCAATACAACTGGGGCTGGATTCTTTAGACAAGTTCTCTTATGGATGCAGTCAGTCTCCTCAGAGTGACAGAGAGGATTACAACCTGTTTTAAACACAGGGTTCCAGCTAACAGGTTTCTAGCTCTGTTTTGCCCACCAGCGTGGACACTGCCAGACAGCATGTTGTAGCCCAGGTTTTTAAAAACACAACTCTAACACTGTTAGGCTCTGTTCACACACTGGCTGGCAAGTGCATTTTGGAAACAGATTTGCTGAACTGTATTCAAACATGGCTCCTAAACTCTGTGAAAGAGAGCAGATAGGGCCAAACAAGTCACAATCTGGACTCTCTTTTTCCCCCTTTTTCAAACTTTCTAGACTCAATAAAACACACACAAATGTTTGTGTACAAGTAAACAGATTTTCACTGTATGATGAAATTTCTGAATAAATTAACACCTTTCTAACAAAGCTCATACTTAACTATTGTCCAGGAAGGGTATACAACATAAAAGTCTCACCGCAGATTGTGCCATAGTTAATGGGAACTCAGTGAATCAGAGGGCAGAACCCAGTATACTGAATATCAATGGGGGTACTGAGAGTGTAAATTAGGCAGAATTTGTCCCACTCTGTCCCAACAACAGTCGCTAGTTGAACAGCCTAATCTTCAAAATTGGCTCTTGAGTAGCTATTTAGAGCACTATCAGGATAGCTTCTTTTGTTGTTCATCCTCTGAATTTTTTCTCACAGAAAAATCCAACATCAAGAAACTACATCAAGCATCGGTTTTACAATATGGATTTATATTTATTCTGCAGAAGAGATTTTATAATTGAATTAATTAGACAAAGAGCAACTGAGAAGATATTAGAAAACAAATGTCCTACTAGTTAGTTTTTTGAGAGTTATATCTACTATACATTACTATATTTTAAAGAATATCCTGAAACTTTGGATCATCCTCATCCAGTTTCTCTCCACATATGAATTCCTGGAAAATTCTGCAGCTCTACCTTCAGTTTGAACTCTTTTTATGGGCATCCTTTACGAAGCTACTTATTGTAGAACTGACCCTAGCTCCAGATGTGAAAGACTTTGTAAATGTTAATCTCAAATTTACATGATCAATTATAAAGGCACCAAAGTATAAACACTATTTGGTTTTTGGTCTACAACCTTACTGTATTTGTATACATTTCCAGCAGTTATAAATGATGCTGAAATTATCATTAAAGAACATGAACAGTGTTAAAGTTCAGTTTTCAGGCTATGTGGTTGTGTGTTCTCCTTAAATAAAATTTTTAAGGAAGGCCAGATTAAGGTCTCTGTGCTCCCACAGGTTATCCTGCATAGAGGGGAGCCTACAAGCACAAATCTCAGCTAGAAGGGAGAGTTGAGAATCACCATATTACCACTAAAACAATTCTTTAAAAAAAAAAATTCATCTAACTTCTTAGGAAAATTAAAGCTGTGTCTACATTTAAAAAGACAATACTTTTCCATACTAAGGAAATGCAACTTCAGCTAAAAGATAAACTAGAAATATTACCCAGTTAGAACGAACACAAGCACAAACCCATGCGCGCGCACACGCTCTCTCTCAACCATATCATGCCATCAATTTTTGAGCAGCAATCCCCATTGAAATCAATTATGGAATTCTTTCCCCCATTCCCTCCACCTTCCCTGCCCCTCCCAAAAAGAGCCATATTGTGCCATCTGACTGAGTGATAGGTCGGTGGGAGGGAAACCCCAAACTCACAGCTGCAACTAACTCCCTCACCTGCTTGCCTTCAGGAACAAGGTTTAGCATACCATACACCGCCACACTGCTCTCTGTAGAGAGGATCACTCCATTGTAACACTGACACTATAGAAAAAGAGACAGACAAAACTATTTTAATTTACAGCTAGAATACTACGGTCCAGGGACAAAGAAAGAAGGTTCATAATCTCATTATTAACTCATTCTGTGAGCAAAAAAAACTCCGGTGGTATGAGTGAGAAAAAGAGACCCCTTAAACTTTTCATAAAAGTTTAATGAATTAAACCTTAATATAGTTAAGTCAAGCTTTCAGGTGGGGCATATAAAAGCAAAAACACTGTGTATTAATAGTTTCTCTTTTGCATTGCAGAACAAAATAAAACCCCGCAACTCACCAGTTCATCTGACAGGACACACTGCAGAAATCCTGTGCCATCCCTTAACACAAGGAACATCAAATTTTTTCCTAGTTAACAAAAACAAAAACCCAGACTTGTCAGACAAAACTATTACTTTATTCAGTTAAGTAAGCCCACACTCAGCATATGTTGCCACGGCAGTTTGTTTTCAGGGTTTGTCTGTTAAGGGTTGCTCATGATCACTAATAAATACCAGAACTACACATTAAAACATTTGTTGGATGATAAAATTCTTTCCACACAACTATGCTTTTTAAGCCAAAAGATAAAGAAAGATGAAGTCATATGTAGAGCCTAATCCTAGGAGGTGTTCGGCATCGAAATCCCCCAGGGCAAAATCCTGGCTCCACTGAAGTTAATGGCAAAACTCCAATTGATCTCAACAGGGTCAGGATTTTACCACCAATAATTTGACAGGGAGTGTTGGATGTTCTCAGGGCCAGGCCCTTTGGACTGGTTGTACAGAGGCGCTATATACAGGTGCTGAATATATAGGCCTAAGTTACAGCTATTGTGCGGGAAACAATGTAGCCCCTCCCATTCACAACTAAAGAAAGCCCTCTTGTTCAAGTTTTTCCTTCTGGAAAGAAAGATTGCACAGCATGCATGCAATAGGAATTGCTGTTAAGGCAGGATAGCCAGCACCACACCCTGATAACACCAAATTCAATCCTTCTAGGATACCGGGGAGAGGACATCTATGAAGCATCAGTGGATCCAGGATTAGGATAGACAGCTTTACCAGGTGCTACAGAAGCTGTTCATTTTCCACACACTTCCCAGCTTTTCTAGCATGAGCAAGGTGAGCCAGAATATATCCTGTTATACTGTACCCCTTGGATTACTAGTACTTGTTCCTCCTCTCTGCATTGACTCAATTACTTTTAAGGGCTAACTATTTACTTTGTCTACATTAAGGATTGTTTACCTTGTCTACGTAACCTGTGGACCCAGCCAAAAACCTTCACTCGTTGGCCTCTGTGCGCCTCTAGAGCACGAATCTTCACCTGTAAAGCACGAATTAAAATCAGTGAACCACAGAGATAAATCATAACAAATCAACATTTAGACAGTGCCTTTCATTTCCATAGCTTCATGGGACATGGGCATATAGGATATGCACCCAGAAACAGCTTCTTCTAACCATTGAAAGGCACAGATATCTGGGATAGAACACAACAGGGACTGAATAGCACCTATCAATACTGCATGACAGTTTAGGGCACCGAGGGAAGACTATCCTATCAAGTTAAAAACAGAAAGACTTGTGTTTAAGCATCTCTGATGTCCTAACCAAATTTCATGTTGGGTTATACATTCTACTTAACAGTCCTACTTTGCCCGATAGCATCATGGGAACTTTAATGGCCACAAGTGATCAGGAATTTGGTTTTACATCTGATCAGAAAACAACAAGAGTCAGCACATGTAGAAGTTCACTTGAGAACCATACCTCTCAGATATTACTTATACTTCAATATATACCAAATTGCCACACCATTCTGGGCAAGAGACTTTGAAAACACAGTTTTCCCTCACCTGGAGGTCTGAACAGCCTTTTCTGCACTAATTTTGAAAACTACTCAGTAAGATAGGAGTTCGGTTAGAAGCCAAAATGAGAGAGAGGATAATCAATTAGAATTGTAGGTAGCTGGCACTTTCTGATGCAGTTTATTTTGGAACTGATTGAATCTCATCGCAGTCACTGTTGAGGCATTGATGTGGACAGACTAACTCTCCAACTGGCAGGCTGGTGTTGCTCTTCACACTTATCTAATTATTGGTTAATAGATTTTAAAGCCCGAGCCATCTGCAAGCTGGAATTACTACAGTGCATTGGCCAGGGAAAGACTGAGATTGACTTCGGTGCAACTGAGTACACTGTCTGTTTGCTTACGTTAGAGGGAAAATCTCAAATCAAAATTCTTTCACACATGCTGTAAGAAGTGTCTTCAAGATTGTGATCTGGCAGAATGTTTATTTTTTGCTTCCCAATTCCTCTCTGATTTAGACTTGCCAAACCTCACTGACTTCTGTGTGGCTGCACGAATGCAATTCAGTAGAACCTGGGGCCCATATATATACACTAGATATTAATTAAGTATGTATGTTTTTCAAATCAGCAATATTTCCACCATCCCCCACCATGGCAAAAGCCCTTCTGTTGAGGGCAGATTTTAAACAATTTTTAGCAATTAAAAAAACCAACAGAAACTCATCAGGCTGTTTCAAACAGAAGTACAGCTTGGCTCTTTTCTTCTGGTGCATGGGTACTGGGAGAATCCAAAATTAAAGTCAAGCAGGCTCAGTGAACTGTGAGGTGAATGAGGGAGAAGAAACATATGAGGATATGCTAATGACCAGAGAGAATAAAATCTCAAGGAAGGAAAAGCATAGTAGACTTCAACAGCTGCTGATGATGCAGAGCACACCTCAGAATCGTGCTGTTTATAAATATAAGAAAGATTGTTACAGGGGCTTCTTATCCAGTGCATTAGATTTCACTCACGCATTTAGGCTCTGGAAGACTGGGATCATTCTTGATGGTAATTTTCTTAGCTTCTTCCAGGTTCTTCTCTCGTCGCAAACTGTCTTCTGCCTAATTTTAAGACATTTTCCCATAAATTATGTATTAGTCATGTAGTGGTGTTAATGATACTTACAATCAGGTTATTTATACCAGTATCACTCCACACAGACAGCCGTATGAAACCATTACATACATCTCTAAAGATGAACGTTCACATAGAATCTCAGCCCTGCTACAATATGTCAAAAATCTGCTCTAAGATACACGGGTGCGATCCCCAGGACATGCAACACTTCCTAGAAGTGCTCTTAACCTGGTTTAGAGAAGGTTGGAGGAGTTTAGAGACATCCACGTCCAAAATTTGTAGAAAATTATCCCATCCCTGATGCAGACCAAGATACTTGTCTTAATGAAGTGAAAACAACTAGCATACATATACACTGAAGTCAATGGGAGTCAAACCATATATCCAAGGATAGAATAGGACCAGTTACATTTAACTTTCTGTCCTTCTCTGGCAAAATTAAACTATCTGGGCACACAAGCAGTGGGTTTAAAAGTTGAAATGCTGACTAGTGCTCTACAGATCACTTTCCCTGCTATGGTCTTCATCCACCACTATAACAGCACACTCAGGATTAGCATATGCCATTTTCAGGGGAACAAAGATGGATTTTTTTTAATTTTTAATTTCTAAATGAGCTGACTTGGCAGTATTCATAACCCACCTCTTTCTTCTCCCTAGCTTCATGCTTCATTTGTTCTCTGTGCCATGTTTTTCTGACATTCTTCATTTGTGACTTAGAAATAACATCCCATCTCTAGATGGATCCGATGAGATATGGAGGGAAGACGAGAAGAGAAAAGTTATTTGTGTCTTGAAAAACAGGAACCTTAATACCTCATTTAATTAAAAATATCCATTTAAATTACATCACCTCATTTTCTTTTTGTGAGTCCACATAAATAGTAGGAAATGGTTCTCTTCCTGCTGTCATCAAAGCCTTAAATGGAAAAAAAAGTGCAAAAGTCAGTTTCATCATAAGAGTACTGAAGCCAGATTGACAATGAGATAATATGGTGGACATTCTACATTTACAAAACACATCAATGAGGACCAGATGTTAAGATATATAAGATTTACATTTAAAGAGAACAGCAGCTTAAAAAGCTATTTTCAGATCAAATCTGGCCTACCACTAGTTTACAGTATTTCCCGAAATAATTGGCTGCTTGTCCTGAAGGGAAACAACATGACTTGAAATAGACTTCATGTGTTTTCTGCAGATACCTTCAGAGCTGTTTTGAAAGGCTTCTTCTCTGTTCCATCGCCAGTAGAATCGCAGCCCTCACGTTCAGAAACATATATCTCTCCTATAATATAGAACAAGCATATACGGGTACTTTAAAGCAAGCACAAAACTTGGCAAGATTTTAAAAGGGATTGGATATGTATATTGCTATCAAGAATATTCAGCATCATCATAATTAACGAAGACATGTTTTTGAAGAGACATTAAGCCTCATGCTTCAGGTCTCAAGAGAATCTTTAACTGTTAGGGTATATCTACACAGAACTCAAGTTCCCAGACCCTGGGTTTGTTCACCTAGAGCTTGAGTGTTAACACTCATTTGTGACCCCAGATTAGGAACTTGTGAAGCTTGGTTCCTATCTGGGGCTCCGGAGTCTTCACTGCATTAGGCAGGCCTGAGTCCAACTACCCACATCTTCAGACTTCCCAGCACCCTCCCAAAATGCGGCAGCAATGGCCCTTTGTTTGTGATGCAGTGTAGGAAAACTTGACTGTCCACTAAACCACTGACAGAGGACAAAGAAAGTCAGCCCATAGAATATATTTGGAACTGCATCTACTCTGCAAAGCAACAGGGCTTGAATCAACTCAACACCTGTGGGGTCCTGGGACCAAGCCACGGGCTAGTGCAATTTGTGTGTAGATGGAAGTGGGGGTTAAAGCTTGAGTTCAAACCCCAGGCTTACTCTGCTCTGTAGACATAGACTAGTATCCCACATCCACCTACTGAGGTTTCTTACACCTTTCTCTGAAGCTTCTGGTGCAGACTACTGTCAGAGACAGGATACTAGGCCAGACAGATCTTAGATCTGATCCAGCAAGGCAATTCCTATGTTCTTATTAACTCAGTAGTGCTGTTTTTGCACCGTAACGACCACATACCTAGTTAAGACTACAACTAACACAACACAAGGTGGCAAATAACTACTAGAGACGCTGCGTATAACTGTAAAAAGTGCCTAAGGGAGATAAGTGACTACGGATTATCAACAGAAGCTGGGCACTCACTTCTTTTGGCACGTTTAAGAATACCACCCCTAACAGTTCATCCTGAAAGTCTGTTCCTCTTCTCCTCAAAGTGATATGTGTACCTTCCTTGATACCAACCAATCATGACTGCACACTAGTTATTTGTGCTTTTCAAGGTGATGAGTGTGCATGTTGCAACTCCCAATTTTTGCAAAATTTTGGTGTAATTTCTCAGTGCACATTTTCCCCACAACAGGAAAATAAGGATATTTGGTTTAATGTAACTTTTTGAAATGCAGGTTATCTGAGAGCATAATGCTTTTTTAGCTTTATGCACTTTTCTTTTTGTTGATTCCTTTATGATATATTCTCACCTCATTAGCTGTGCTCAATGTCTGTTGTCCCACTTCCTCTTTTACTGTGTTTTTTTTCCTGTATCATCCTCCCTGGTGTTGCCCCTTTTATTCTACTCATCCATGTCTCTTCTCTCTAACTAGCAAGACATATACAATAACTCAGTTATATAGAATTTGCCACATTGAAGCTCATTGAATCTGATATCCAGGACTGCATACTTCAGAGGAAAGCAACAAAAACAAACCCACAATGCACATCGCTAATTGTACAATTATTGGTGAAAGAGGAGAGCTTTTGGGGTGAAAAGAAGAGGAACGAAAGGAACCAAGAAACATGCACTAATGCATAACTGTTGACTACCTTTATAATTGCAAAAGCAACGAACCATCATTATCAGCCCTTAAAAATATCTTGCTATAATCCCTTGATTTAGTGGCTACCTGCACCACAAAATTCCACTGGCCTATTATGTGAAGTATCTCCTTTATTTGCTCCAATTTTACCACTTACTAATTGTATCAGGCGGCCCCTTTTTCTTGTTGCCTGGAATACAAGAAAGGACTGATCCATTTTCACTATTCTGGTCCAAGACAAAAACTGGCAATTAGGTAACATGACAGATGAAATTCAGTGCAGATAAGCACACGGAGAAGCATGTAGGAAGAAAGTTTTAGATATTCTTACATGCTGATGGGGTCCAAATTAACTCACTCAAGAGAGAAACCTGGTCATCACAGAGGATGGTTCAATAAAAGTACTTGCCCACCATGCAATTAACCAAACACTGTGCATGGCAGGTTGCATTAAAAAAGGAATAGGGAGTAACACTAAGACATTCTATAAATTGATGGCACACCCTCACCTCAAATACCATCATCAGTTCTGTTCACTCCAGACAAAAGGGCAATGAAAAATATTGGAAGCATGGAAAAGCTTCCGTACAACAAGAGACTAAAAAAAGATTAGGACTGTTTAGTTTAGGGACAAGACAGAGATAAGGGTATATAAAACAAGGAGTCACACAGAGAAGATATGCCAGACACTTATAACAATAATAGTTAGAGAAATTACACATGGGCAAATTAACAAGCAACACAATCGAAGTAAGGAACAAGGAAAGGTATTTTGTTGGGTGTTTTTAGTAGCTGTATTTCATAGTTAAGATGTGGACCTAGTTATCACATATTACTACTTTAGGACACAGATTAGTAAGAATAAAAAAGGGCATATTAATACCAGTGTTAAGAATATCTAGTTAAACTACCTAGGATAATGTACAAGGGATATTGACCCTCATGCTTCAGGAGATAAGCCAGACACTACATGGAGTCAGACATCTCTCCCTCACTCCTCTGGGCATGTAATTGCAGAATTGTCCATTATAGGGCTTTCACACCTTCCTCTGAAACATCCAGTGGTGGCTAATGCCAGAGAGAGAGAGAGAGAATACCAACCTCAATGGATCACCTGCAACAGCAATTCTTAGCTTCCTAAATTCAAGCATGTGTGTATACATCTGTGTCTGTCTCTAGATATAGACACAGAATCACAGAAATGTAGGGCTGGAAGGAACCTCGAGAAGTCAGGAAGTCCAGCACCCTGCACTCAGGCAGGACCAAGTAAACCTAGACCATCCCTGACAGATGTTTGTCCAGCCTGTTCCTCCCTTGGAAGCCTATTCCAAAGCCTAATTACCTTTATCATTATAAAGCGTTTTCTAACATTTTACCTAAATGGCCTTGCTGCAGTTTAAGCATATTACTTCTTGTCCTACCTTCAGACTTATCAGGTTCCCTCTCAGTCTTCTTTTCTCAAGACTAAACGTACCCAGTTTTTTTAACCTTTCCTCATATGTCATGTTTTCTAAACCTTTTATCAGTTTTGTTGCACTCCTCTGGACTCTCTCTTTGCCCACATTTCACATGAAGTATGGCACCTAAAACTAGACACAGTTCTCCAGACAATGCCTCACAAGTACAGAGTAGAGCAGAACAATTACCTCCCAAGTCTTGCATACAAAACCCCAGAATGATATTAATCTGTTTCACAACTGCATCACTTTTTTGGCTCAGATTTGTAATGCACTATAAACCCCAGATCCTTTCACCTAGCCAGTTATTTCCCCCATTTTATAGTTTTGTATTTGATTTCTCCTTCCTAAGTGAAGCACTCTTCTGGACAAGGAGGATAAACAGTGAGATGGCAAAATTTGCAGATGATGCAAAACTTCTCAAGATAGTTAAGTCCAAAGCAGACTGCAAAGAGTTACAAAGGGATCTCACAAAACTGGGTGACTGGGCAACAAAATGCCAGATAAAATTCAATGTTGATAAATGCAAAGTAATGCACATTGGAAAACATAATCCCAACTATACATATAAAATGATGGGGGTCTAAATTAGCTGTTATCACTTGGTGTCATTGTGGACAGTTCTTTGAAAACACCCACTCAATGTGCAGGAGCAGTCAAAAAAGCTAACAGAAGGTTGGGAATCATTAGGAAAGGGATAGATAAGACAAAAAATATCATATTGCCTCTATATAAACCCATGTACGGCCACATCTTGAATAGTGCATGCAGATATGGTTGATCCATTTCAAAAAAAGATATACTGGAATTGGAAAAGGTTCATAAAAGGACAAGAAAAATAATTAGGGGTATGGGACAGCTTCCATATAAGGAGAGATTAATAAGATTGAGACTTTTCAGCTCAGAAAAAAGATGACTAAGGGGGGATATGATAGAGGTTTAAAAAATCATTACTGGTGTGGAGAAAGTAAATAAGGAAGTGTTATTTACTTCTTCTCATAATATAAGAACTAGGGGTCAAACGAAATTAATAGGCAGCAGGTTTAAAACAAACAAAAGGAAGTACTTCTGCACACAACGCACAGTCAATCTGTGGAACTCTTTGCCAGAGGATGTTTTGAAGGCCAAGATTATAACAGGGTTCAAAAAAGAACTAAATAAATTAATGGAGGATAGGTCCGTCAACGGCCATTAGCCAGATGGGCAGAGACAGTGTCCCTAGCCTCTGTCTGCTAGAAGCTGGGAAGGGGCGACGGGATGGATCATTTAATAATTACCTGTTCTGTTCATCCCCTCTGGGGTACCTGGCATTAGCCACTATTGAAAGACATAATACTGGGCTAGATGGCCTTTGGTCTGACCCAGTATGGCCATTCTTATGTCCAAATATAAAAACAAATATTTAACACTTCTGTCATTTCTGTGTTGTTACTGATAATTCTGGCTACCAATGGACCAATACCATTGTCAGGATTCTTTTTGTTCACTCGTATTCCACACCTGAACATAGCCACTTTATGAACTTCATACCCTCATATTTCAATGTCTGTACTTTGACCCATCAACCTTTTACTACCAATCGGGGATATTACAGATTATGTATTCCTTATGCCACCCGATATTAAACCAAACTTTGCATCCTCGATAATCTGTATGTTATTCCCTGATAACCATAAACTTCTATGATTTGATTAAACTTTGCACTGTCCACTTTTTTTTTAGCATCATCTTAATAAAATATTTTTAAAAACTCCTTCTTGCCATAAATTTCTCCTTGTGTCCCTTGGCTTCCCTCATCAATTTTCTACAATCCCTAACTGCTGATTTATAGCCATTACTATTAACTTCCACTTTATTCCATCTTATTTATTTTACAGCTGCCTTCCCTTCCACTCTAAACCAGGTTGTTTTTTTAATCAACACAGCCTTCTTCCTCAGCTATAGAACTGTTGCTTTTTAGGGCATCTACAAAGGTGTTCTGAAATGAATTATCACTCTCATTTTTCAATTAAATTATTCCTCTCAGCTGATTTGGCTCATAAATGCTTTCAGCTTTGTGAAATTGGCCCTATGAAAGCACCAAGTATACTATATATATTATTGGTCTGGACTTTATTCTGCTTGTACATTATAAATGTGATCAAGTCATGATCACTTGTACCTAAGCTACCATTAACTTTTACTTTTGTGATCAGTTCCTCTTTATCTATTACAACAAGGTCTAATATAGAATCTGCCCGAGTTGGCTTTGAGTTAGGAAACTGTCATATATAACATTGAGACATTCCAGGGATGTTTTAGTAGAAGATAACCAGCACATCACTCAAATTGAAATCCCCTTTTTGTTTGTTTTAAAAGGAATGACTGTTTAGTTTTCATTACAATAAAGCATTTGGGACACAGTGTGTCTAAAAATGTTGTAAAAAATTAACTGAGCATATTTGGAGGACAAACTTTTTAGTTGCAATGATACAACAGTGACTCATACTTCCATGGTGTAGTAACTGAACAGATTAAAAAAAAAAACACAGCACTGAACTGCCTCATGGCATCCATGGAAAAAGGTTGGCTATGCAGCCTATTGGAATGGATTTAATCCTGACACATCACATACTGCCTTTCTGATGGGGGCTAGCACAGCTTCTTTCCTGCATCAGAATGCTGATACAGCTTGTGGCCAGACACACCAGGAAATAGGTGCAGCTCTCCCAACCCAGCACTGGTCAGCACCCACCTCTTTAGCATACACAAGCCTCCAGTAGCAGTACCTCTTGCCCAGCAGCAGGCTATGATGGGACCTTTCAGCCACTTCACAAGAACTGCCACACTAGGTCAATCCAATGGTCCGTCTAACCCATTATCCTGTCTTCTAACAGTTGGCAGTGTCAGATGCTACAGAATGAATCAACATTGCTGAGTAATCCATCCCCTGTCATCCAAGCCTAGTTTCTGGCAATCAGAGGTTTAGGAACACGAAGAGTACAGGGGTTACACATCCATGACCATTTTGGCTAACAGCCATTGATGTAACCATTCTCCATGAAGTTCTCATTTTTTTTTTAAACTGATTTATACTTTTGGCCTTCACAACATTCCCTGACAATGAGTTCCTCGCATTCGCATGACTGTGCATAAGCGAAGAGACCCTGCCATGACTGGGGACTAACTCGCGGAATAAGTTGCTATGCATCTACAAACGGGGCTCATCTCACCAGGACAAGTATGGAAAAGGGACAGGCTGACTGAGGTCCACGAGGTCCTTCGCACTCCTCGCTTCGACGTGAGAAAACTGGCGGACTACCGACTCGTCCCGGTAACTGCTGCACTGACCCGCTGAAGACCTGCCTGTCAGCAGGCCGGGCAGTCAAGAGCACCTCCCCACTCGGATGGATCGGAGAGCGGCCGGTAGTAGTATACACAGATCCTCGAGAGCAACGGGCCGCCCCGCTGCCGGCAGGGCCACCCCAGGCCGGGTCTCTCGCTCGTGCCTCCTGCTCGGGGGCAAAGGCATTGGGGGGGGTATCGGGGGATCCCCCGGGTCAAGGCCGTGGCTGGCCCTGCTCTGCGCCCGCCACCGCGCGCCGTTCCCTCGCCGCAGGACTTACCTAGGCCCGCTGCGCCCCGCCTCCCGGCCACAGTCAGCCGATCCGGTCTGCGCCGGCCTTATCTCCAGCGCCTGATATCTCCCTTTGTGGGCCCGCCCCGACGGAGGT
>NC_133774.1:21706021-21708135 GCF_003597395.2 Chelonoidis abingdonii
ACCTCCGTCGGGGCGGGCCCACAAAGGGAGATATCAGGCGCTGGAGATAAGGCCGGCGCAGACCGGATCGGCTGACTGTGGCCGGGAGGCGGGGCGCAGCGGGCCTAGGTAAGTCCTGCGGCGAGGGAACGGCGCGCGGTGGCGGGCGCAGAGCAGGGCCAGCCACGGCCTTGACCCGGGGGATCCCCCGATACCCCCCCCAATGCCTTTGCCCCCGAGCAGGAGGCACGAGCGAGAGACCCGGCCTGGGGTGGCCCTGCCGGCAGCGGGGCGGCCCGTTGCTCTCGAGGATCTGTGTATACTACTACCGGCCGCTCTCCGATCCATCCGAGTGGGGAGGTGCTCTTGACTGCCCGGCCTGCTGACAGGCAGGTCTTCAGCGGGTCAGTGCAGCAGTTACCGGGACGAGTCGGTAGTCCGCCAGTTTTCTCACGTCGAAGCGAGGAGTGCGAAGGACCTCGTGGACCTCAGTCAGCCTGTCCCTTTTCCATACTTGTCCTGGTGAGATGAGCCCCGTTTGTAGATGCATAGCAACTTATTCCGCGAGTTAGTCCCCAGTCATGGCAGGGTCTCTTCGCTTATGCACAGTCATGCGACGGGGCTGGCCCCGGCAGGGTCAGAGTGCGCCGCGGCGGGATTGGTCAGGCTGCGCCCCGCAGGGAGCGGAGAAGCACCACCCCCGATCCGCGGGGCCGAGCGGCGTGCGGCCTCAGCGGTGGAGGGAGCCGTTGGGTTGCGGGAGGCGCGTTGCTGAAGCGGCTGTTAAGCTGGCTACGTGCAAGAGCGGACACGGCTGGGAGTGTGGGGCAGCCCAGGGGGCGCGCTGAATGGGAACCCTAGGAACGCCCCGGCACCGGCTTGGTGCAGGCTCAGCTCCTGTAGGGAGCAGGCCCGGGCCCTGTTCCCAGCAGCCGTGCGTGTCAGGGGGAGAGCGCACCTTGGCACGGGGAGGTACGGCCACCGCCGTTGAAAGTGGTGAGGAAAGGAGATGAGTGACCCTGGAAGTAATCCAGACCCATCTCCTCCCCTAAGAGTTGTGGATATAGCGCTGAGTACTGGGCTATTTCACAAATACAGCTGCTGTACAATGTTAGCATCCTACCTGTAATAAATTGCACATGACAAAATAGCTTAATGAGGAAATAATAAAAATCATCTCGTTTGCAGAGAGGTTGAGAGACGTTTAAATAACTATAGACACCCTTTCACCTCTGCTGTTACTTTCCTGTTTCCTACTATATTTTCACTGTTTCATTCTTAATAATGCAAACCTACTTGAGGTTTTTAATTTTATTCTGAGCTGTAACTTCTCATTTTTGCCATTAAATGTTTATCACAGTCACAGAGCAACTGAAGGAGTGCACTGCTGACCACTTGTATAGTATTGAAAAGCTATTACAAACTGAAGTACATGCTGCAGCAGAGAAAGCAGAAGTCATTTCAGGGTAGAGTATATTAATACTGTTCTTATTACATTTACCATTGCAAAATGATAAAGTGATACAACACAAAACATTTCCCACCCCTGACTAGAGTTTACACACTTGGTCAAAGCCGTACACTGCATATGCCAACTTCCAACCTCTTTGTTCAGATAGTGGGTAGTACTGATGGATTCAAATAGGGCACAGGGAAAGAAGTGAGGCTGCAGGAGGGATTTAAATAGTGTTTACAGGATCAAACACAAATGAATTTCCATAACTATGGAACTTAGAATATATTTAAAAAACAAACTGGTGCACATCTTGGAGCCATTTTGAGTTGTGCTCACAACTATACATTCTATTTAATAAAGCAGGATCCTGCATTTTTCCCTCGTTTCAGTTTCTGAATGGATATAGAGTGACTTCAATAAAATCAGGATCAGGCACTGACCTTACATCATCCCGTGCACCAATACATACTAAGATACAAGAAGTCAAATGAACAGGTTGCAGATAATCAGAGTACTACTCTGTAATAGACATTATCATAGAATATCAGGGTTGAAAGCGATCTCAGGAGGTCATCTAGTCCAACCGCCTGCTCAAAGCAGGACCAATCCCCAACTAAATAATCCCAGCCAGGGCTTTGTCAAGCCTGACCTTAAAAACCTCTAAGGAAGGAGATTCCAC
>NC_133774.1:21711154-21786732 GCF_003597395.2 Chelonoidis abingdonii
TGGAATCTCCATCTCTGGAGATATTTAAGAGTAGGTTAGATAAATGTCTATCAGGGATGGTCTAGACAATATTTGGTCCTGCCATGAGGGCAGGGGACTGGATTCGATGACCTCTCGAGATCCCTTCCAGTCCTAGAGTTTATGAATCTATGAATCATTACCCATTGAGCCTGATGATCTAGCCAGCTTTCTATCCACCTTATAGTCCATTCATCCAGCCCATACTACTTTAACTTGCTGGCAAGAATACTGTGGGAAACTGTATCAAAAGCTTTGCTAAAGTCAAGGAATAACACATCCACTGCTTTCCCCTCATTCACAAAGCCAGTATCTCCTCATAGAAGGCAATTAGGATTAGTCAGGCATGATTTGCTTGGTGAATCCATGCTGACTGTTCCTGATCACTTTCCTCTCCTTTAAGTGCATCAGAATTGATTCCTTGAGGACCTGCTCCATGATTTTCCTAAGGACTGAAGTGAGGCTGACTGGCCTGTAATTCTCCTGATCCTCCTTCCCTTTTTTAAAGATGGGCACTACATTAGCCTTTTTCCAGTCGTCCGGGACGTCCCCTATCGCCGTGAGTGTTCAAAGATAATGGCCAATGGCTCTGCAATCACATCCGCTAACCCTGTTTGCACCCTCAGATGCAGCATATCCGACCCCACGGACTTGTGCTCGTCCAGCTTTTCTAAATAGTACACGCTAGGAACAGAATTTGAATCTTAGTTTCTTTCTAAGTTGTCACATCCATTCTATAGTACCACTAAAACATACAATTCGTTATATATAACTAAGGCCCTATCCTAGGGTACTGCTACCCTTCTGTGCTGCTGCTGGCAGGGCACTGCCTTCAGAACTGGGCCTCTGGCCAACAGCCTCAGCTTTCCCACTGCTCATCTCTGAAGGCAGAGCAGAAGTAAGCCTGGCAATACTGTGACCCCCCTAAAATAACTTTGCCCCCACTGCAACTCCCTTTTGAGTCAGGATCCCCAATTAGAGAAATATTGTTCTTCCCCATGAAATCTGTATAGTATAGGGGAAAGGCACACAAAAAAGACCTCATTTTGTGGTCCGTGACGTGTTTTTCATGGACGTGAATTTGGTAAAGCCCTATGTATAAACACAGAAGGATCAATAGTTTCAGCAATTGAGATACAAAAGATAATACAACATTAGACACTACTGATAACAAACTAATCAGTTGAAGATGAGACTCAGAAAGGCAATAACATTTTTCAGCCCCCAGTATACTGGAGGCTCTGGTCTTAGAGGCACTGGCCTGGGCCCATCATTTTCAGATGCAACAACTTGTCCCTCAGTAATATCACCATGTCAGTGTCTATTAGCTATTGGAGGCCTTGTGATGGGACAGTCTTTCATAATACAACCCATTTTGTGAGGAGATGGGCACTTAAGTAGTGATTATAGCCTTTGGAGCCCCCTTTTTGGACCCTTCATTTTCTCCAAGCATTGGTCACTGGTTTGGCGAGTACACAAGTCCCT
Organism: Chelonoidis abingdonii; assembly: GCF_003597395.2. Classification (NCBI taxonomy): domain Eukaryota; kingdom Metazoa; phylum Chordata; order Testudines; family Testudinidae; genus Chelonoidis; species Chelonoidis abingdonii. The sequence continues at coordinate 21,712,658 of NC_133774.1, forward strand.
CTGAAATTGTCTTGTACACCTTTTAGTTTCTCCTGGGAGAGCTGAGGTCCTGCAGTGCTGCTGTCTGTCCAAAAGGCACACAAACAGTACCTTCACACTGGCTGCTGATTAGCTGACAACCCACTCAGAGGACACTCTCCAGATGTTTGTTGAGTTTAGTTCTAGATCTGTTATCGATGGATCAGCTATTTATAGGTCTAGAATGGATGAACCAGGAATAGTTCACTGATCACCTGCCCAGAGAAGTTGGTCCCCAGGAAAGCGCTTCACAGCTCACCTGTCTGTGCTTCCAGCCACTATGAGCCATGGGTGGTGAACTCCATGCCCATGGGTAGTAACACAAGAAGCTGACAATTCAGTCCGAGTCAAGGTTAGCATTAAAATCAGCCAAAAAGGCACCTAGCACAACCCAAGACATAACTGAGGAAGTTTTATTTTTAGGCATATGTGTATTGAGAGTCATTCTAGAGAAAATAATCAGCTAAACACAAGTTAATTCTCTAACAAAGAAAACCTCAACATGTCATTTGTGCAAGGGGGCTTGTGAGCTAAAGTAAAATTGAAATCTAACCACCCCTGTTTGAGCATCCACCTGTCTTATGCTTATTCTTCAGGAATGAGAATCTGAAAAGAATGATTTCCTAATAGGCATAATTTCTACAAGGAAATTATTACTGGGAACTCAATCTGTAATTTAATATGATAGAAAATAATTTATGAGCATAAGGTCTTTGGGGCAGGAACAAGGGGAATAAATAGTGAGACTCTCTCTTTGTTCTGTTTGTACAACACCTAATGTAATAATATAACGTAAAAAGTAAAAATTAAACTATATAAAAATATTCATTCCTATAAAACATGGAGCTTATACAGTAAAAGGGGTTTAAAAAATGTGAACTAAAATCCTATGAGGGCTCAGAAAAGGAGCCCCTGTAGGTTTGGTTTTCTTTTTCAAATAGCTGAGTGCTTTAAGAGCAAAAAAAAAAAAAAAAAAAAAAAACCATACCAAAAAAAAAAACAACAAAAAAAACCAGTAAATAAGTGAACCCCAGTCACTGAAACGCTATTCAAATGTGCCATCCAAATTCTGTTTTCTTTTAAACATTTACAGTTAATAATTTAACTACTTTAAACCATTAAAATTCCATCAAAAATTCTATTTCACTTTAATATAAAATAAATATTCCTAAAAATATTAGAATTATATAATAAAATTACTCTTCATTTTTCTAATTGTATCATGGTTACATTTTGACAAGTATTGGAAGTAGTAATACCATATAGAAATCCCCATGTATTTTTTTTTTTGAGATTTTGATTAAATTATTTATAGTTTAATAATTTAAACCAGATTGATTGTCATGCTGCCTGCAGCCGTTAGCACAATTTATTATTTACAGACACATTTTCTGGGAAGAGCTCATTTCCTTCTGAATGGCTGTAAAAGCTTTTCAGGGAAGGAAAGAAAAGCATATAGTGGTGGTAGTTGTCACCATCTGAGCTTCCTTTTGCATAAATTTGTTTTTTTACTAAGGGTTTTATTGGGCATGAGTGCACTGAGTTATACTGCCAGAACTATGTTTCATTATTAAACCAAGCATTCTCCTCTTCAACATTCATTTTTTAAATTTTTTTTTTTTTAACATTTTTACGCTCCCTCCCAACTGTTCAATTTTCTTCATATTTTGCGGTGTTAATTTGTGCAAAAGCTTTTTCAACTCCTTAACTTTTAAAAATTAAATTAAAAATTAACTGATACTTTTAGCCAAATTTTTGTGGCAGTTCTAACTCATGTTTTTTGCTTTTATTTTTTAACTTTAGTACACTTAGCTTGCAAAACTGTACTTACTAAATACAGTCCTTGCAGGAAGGCTGCTTTCTACTTTAGATTCATGCAGAAATTTAACACTGTTTTTCCCCTGATCTTTCAGTATTTTTTTTTGCGTTTAGTTTGGGATTTTTTGGAAGGGGCTGGGGATTGTTTGTGTTTTTCAACTTTTAGTTGTTCTGTATATTTATTACATTCATTTTTTAAAGGTGGTACATTTTATTTGTAAAGTTTTAGCCACCAGAAATAATCATTTTGAAACTGCTTCCTTGATCTGGACTCTTTTTGACAGACCTAGATACTATTTGTTGCAATGTTTAATATTTTAAAATTGATATGGGAAATTACCAAACACTAATTTAACCATATATTTTTTTAAAAAATCCGCCAGCCAAATGATACTGTATGCAGTTGCTGTTCAACAGTGTTCCTGTTGCACCTGGACTCACAAAGGCTTTAACATTGGTGTGTGGGCTGGAGAAGGGCCGTGTTGGCTTTTAAGATGGATTCTCTTCATTTGCAGTCATCCCATTGGTCAGAGGCTCTTTTTAGAAACTTCCCATTATTTTGTTATTCTTTGAATCCAAACATTCTTCCTGCTTTATTCTTTCTGTCCTTATCTCTTATTATTTTCAAGGCCTTCCTTCTACTTGCTCGTCAGGCCTTTCTTTACAACACATATATTTCCTTAACTAAACTTAAGCTAACTTAATTCTTTAATTTTATACTTATCCTACATTCTCCACCTTAAAACCTGACTATGTGGAATTTACTACATTAAGCATTTTAAAAATACATTTTGCAATATTTTGTCCCACTGATAAACTTGACAGTGCAGAATTAAAATGACCATTACCACAATTACATTGTCATTAAAAGCTTTAGTAATTATCAGTCTTCACCATGGATGTAATTCAACATTGTACACTTATTTCCACCAGCAGGGGCTAGTTAACTTCCGAATTTCCTGTTCCTGGCTTTTAAGATGCAGGCTTAAGGGCATCCTCCTGTAATCTGAATTCAGCCACATTACAAAAATGGGTATAGGATGTGAAATCTTCCCATTTATCACCACAGGGAATTTTAATGTGAAACAAAACATTGGTCAATCAGAATAACAGTCTTTGTATTTATACCGAAAGTGATTATTTCCAGCAACTACACAATATTTACCATTCCCAGCCTAAGCAGTTTTTACTAAACTTGTAAAAATCATGGCCTTAATAAAGACAATAGATTTATGGCTTACTACAAAAATGCCTCCCCCCTCCACTTTTTGTCCAGGGGTGTTAATGGGCTACTTCACCTTGAAGGGTCCCTTTTAGAATACATGCTAACTATACTAAACTGTCTGTTCAATCTTATATTTAGCTGTGACTCTCGGAGTACCATTCCCACATCTGAGGAAGAACCCTGTGCAGCTTGAAAGTTGGTCTCTCTCACCAACAGAAGTTGGTCCAATAAAAGATATTACCTCACCCACCTTGCCTCACAGATCCTGAGGTCACACTTGTCCTTATCAGGCTTGTTCCATTCAGGATCCTGCGCAGGTTTCAGAGCCAGACAAGCTTGCCTTCCTCAGTGGAGGAGTTGTTGTCAGAGGACTCATCTAGAAAATGTTTGTGCTTTTTAGATTTAAACTTTTTGCATGATGTGGGAGCATAGAACTCTGCTGCAGCTTTAGTGGGGCCTTTTACAGCTTGCCCTCCTCAAGGCTTGAAGCCTCAAAATCCTCCCCCACTGGATCCCATTTTCCCTGGGAGGGAGGAGATCAGAACTCAGAGCCCTCCTGCTTGGCTTGGGCTTCTTTCTCCAGGGCTCTTGGGACCCATTTTAAAATAGCAAGGGGTGGGGAGGAGAACTCATGGCCCTGCAAACCTCCCCCTCTTTGTTCTTATTTATTAAACATTTCTTTATTTAGAAGCCTCAACGGAGTCATTTTTGTCTAAGCTATTTTTTTTAAAGAGGTTTTTTAGCTTGCTTTTTTACACAAGATCATCCTAATGAACATTCCTTGGCATGCTTTCTGCCTTTGTCTCAAAGATACCCAGGTTTAGGTTTACAGGTAATAAATTGACTGAACAAGCTCCTTGTGAATTCAACCCTTCAATAACATTACAAGATATTTCTGTCCAAGATTAAAATCCACCTAGACTTTGCATGTTGATGGATATGTTGCACTCAAGCATGCTCATAAATTTAGACACTGCAGAACAAGGAAGTTATCTTGATGAAATTCCATCAGACAGATGTGCCATGAAACCTGTGCTACTATCTTTGTTAAGCAACCTCCCGACATAAGAGACCACTCCAGTGTAACAATAATTTTGTCTTTTGAACCGGCAATTAAAATAGCTTCACTAGAGTCTTTTCATCCCTGCAATATGGTGCTTGACCTCGTCAGCTCTGTCTTTAGCAGACTGCTTCAACTCCACACATTAGATTCCTTTTACAGTTATCCCTGTAAATATGACCTCTCTCATTAGGTTGTGAGATCCTCAGGACAGGGAATGTCCTTAAGAGTCTGGAAAGTTCTGTGCATATAGTAGGTTTTACTGCAAATTAATAATGTGCCATAATTGGTACATACTCTATTGGTAGTAGTGTGTGATTCTTCTTGTTCATAAAGATAGTTTGCTGCAGACTTGAGAAGACAGGGCAGGAAAATCTTGGCATTTATTGACAAAAGATAATATGGCTATCTTAGCATAATTAGTCACACTAATGAATCATAGTAATAATGAATCACCAAATCAAGCAGCTGACTTACAACAAATACAAGTAAATGTTTCCTAGCAAAATTTATAAGAGAAACTGCTCCTGAAGAATACATACACATTTTACCTGTCAATCTAATCTAAATTCTGCTAGATAGATTCAGACCAGTTTGGAAAATGTGCGCCAAAATAAACCACTTAGCACAGTTCTGTGGTAGATGTATCGTCTCCTTCCTTCTTGAACAAAGATTACAAAAATTGCATGGGAGAAACAGGGTCTACCAGAAGTGAAAGGAACTCTACCCTAGAATAAGTCTTAGCTCATGCCAGTTCTTTACCCACATCACTATTAAACATTTGGTGAAATCCTGGCCCTACTGAAGTCAGAGTTTTATTGCTAAAGTTTTTCTATATGCAATAAAGAATACAAGAGTATCATACCTCTTTAAAATCTGAAGTGACTAAGTGTTACATGGCTACCAATCATTAACGTGAAAGTACGTGGAATAGCCACATCTCCATTAAAAAAAGAGGAACGTGCTCACAATCTGCTTTAAGAAATTAAGAATGGCCCCAGCTGGCTCCAGGCAAGAAGCCACTTAAATTGGCAAAATCTGAGCAACCTCTAAAGGTAACTTGTAAAAGGGGTGGTCAAAACAAAAAACCTTTATGATGAATGTAGTAAGATGAGGCCCTGAGACAAACCCTTGGTATCAGAGGCCTGAGGCCTGAACTGAAGTAATGACATTGCTAACAAAGACATTGCAAGACGTTGCTAACAAAGCAAAGTGAGGCCATGAGCCAGAGGCAGGCCCTGCTCACAGAAGTTGGCAAGAGGAAGGCTGCTAAAAGAATGTGCGCCAGGATGGCACCAGAACAGTCTGGTACGAACACATCCCACAAAGATAACAAAGAACAGGCAGATCCAGCGTAAAGACGAGGTCAAAAGGACAATATGATAGAGGGGAAGGCTAGCTCAGTGGTTTGAATATTGGCCTGCTAAACCCAGGGTTGTGAGCTCAGTCCTTGAGGGGACCATTTAGAATCATAGAATATCAGGGTGGAAGGGACCTCAGGAGGTCATATAGTCCACCCCCCTGCTCAAAGCAGGACTAATCTCCAGACAGATTTTTACCCCCATTCCCTAAATCGCCCCCTCAAGGACTGAGCTGAACTGTGCTTAGTGGTTTATTTTGGCACACATTTTCCAAACTGGTCTGAATCTGTCTAGCAGAAATTTAGGGAATGGAAGTAAAAATCTTTCTGGGGATTGGTCCTGCTTTGAGCAGGGGGTTGGACTAGATGACCTCCTGAGGTCCCTTCCAACCCTGATATTCTATGATTCTATGACAATACGATGGATAGACTTGTTTGTTCGAACCTTCCTTACTAGGAGAAAGGCAGCACCCTAAAGCATAGAGGGGCTGTACCTCAATGCGTTCAGTGATGCGTAACCTGTTTGTACCTGTGTATAAGAATGCATCCCTGAGTGGATGTCTTTGTCTGACGTAGGGGGCAATGGAGAGTCCCACTGCTGACTGAGTCGGTCCATCGTCAGGGGGCACATATTCTAATATGTCTTCTAGAGTCTGTGGGGAAATATTACTGTGCTTCATTTGACAATAAACCTGGCTGGGTGCCTTCATACCTTATCGGAGTCTGTTGTCATTGGGGGTTCTCTCAGGGTCTGCTGTGCCACCAATCTGCAGAGCTGAGGGAACACATGCATGAAGCTGACTGTTATCAACATTGAACAGAGCAGAGCACCACACCGGTGATGTCACAACAATGAACAAAGAGGCTAACTTTTTTTAAACTGAGGCAAAAACTAAAAAATTGTTATTTTTAACAAACACCATACAAACAATTGTTAAAAAAAATAAACTAAACTGTAGCAGACTCAATGAGTGGCCGAGATAGTCACCAGTGCATGTCTCTGGTGGTCTCCAGGAAAAACATGGAAGATGAATTGATGTTCCTTATATCAAAGATAAAAAAAGCAAGAGAGAACAAAATTTCCCCCTTTATACACATCAGAAGGCAAGAAAAGAGGGAGCACAAGTTTACTTTTTCCCTCTGCAAGTAATCCAATAACTGTGTATTCAGATTGCATTTTACAGTGCTCCCCTATTGAATTACTGGAGCAATTTAATCTCCGCTACAGTAGTGTCAGGAAGAGATAACCCTCCAATGGGTTAAGGCAGGCTGTTAAAAACTGCCTTTTGGGATTCAAGACTCCCTTGTCCCCAACTGTAAAACTGTTCCCTCCCCGCTCTGCATCGCCATTTATTGCTCCCCCCTAGTGGGAGTCACTGCTGCTGACACTAGGTACAGGGGCAGGCGGAGAAGGAGTGCAGTTTAAATGGAGGGGAGAGAGAAGTGCAGGACAAGAAAGGGGTAAACCAGAACAAAAAGTAAAAGCCAACTAGAGACGATACTGAAGCAGAAAAATAGCGTTAGATGAAACAGAACAATTTTGATTCCATCTTCTGCTCATACCCTATCCCTAATGCTCCACTTTCTATCAGATACTAGCCTTTTCTGTGGCAGTACCTCCCAAACACACCAGATAACCATAATATTTAACATGTGACATTTATGCTCTGCTATGCTGCAACAGTGAGAGGGCAATGATTGCTTACGTATTTCAAAAAAAAGCAGCAACGAGTTCTGTGGCATCTTATAGACTAACAAATGTATTGGAGCATGAGCTTTCGTGGGCAAATACCCACTTCGTCGGATGCATGGATGTATTCACCCATAAAAGCTCATGCTTCAATACGTTTGTTAGTCTATAAGGTGCCACAGAACTCATTGCCACTTTTACAAATCCAGACTAACTAACATGGCTACCCCTCTGATACGTATTTCCAGATGCTACTGGGCTTACTAGTTAGCCATGAATCACTAACTAGATTCTGAGATCCCACAGCTGTAACATACTTTCTCTGTAACCACTGTTTAATATTGCATGACTTAGCTGCCTGCATTGGTGGATGATTTGAGTTGTCTTGTATAAAGTGCATTGATGGAGTGTAACCTTCACGGATAGGCATGAGGAATCATAGTGAAATCTATGTCTGAAAGATATGGACATGACCCCCTAGCTGACCATGGTACCTACCCGTTGTCTTGTAAATAAATTGTGAGCTGTTTGGTGCAGGGGCTGTTTTTTGTTGTGAATTTGTATGATGCTAAGTCCTCTGGGTTTCCTGGCCCATGACTGGTTCTACTGCAATATCATACATAAATATAAAAACTAAAACTTACCAAGAACGGAAGAATAAAAGCACTCCTGTCATTAGCTGCACCTTGGATCTCTGTTTCTTCTGGATAATCAGACCATAAAAACAAACTGTGAGCAAACCTCATTATGTGGCAGTGGAATAGCTGCCATTTTTACCAGTTTTTCCACCATCCTCTGATCATTAGTTCAGCCTTTCCTGGCTTGCGGCTCATCTTGCTTGCATAAGATTCATATCCCAATCTTCTGTGTTAGTGAACTAGCAGTGTCTGAAGAGGGCTTAGCATACCAAGGGCATCCCCTCCAAACAACAAAGACACACACACACACACATCCCTACCTTAATTAACCCATTAAACACAACACACACCCCTTAACTCGCTCAACACAGCAATTGTTTTGTTAGTGTTGTGGAACTACATAGAGAATTCATGGCTTAAAAAAAGCACTTTGACAAACCAATGCTGTACAGTTTCTCAGTAAGGAAGAGAGAAAGACACAAAGCAATTCCATCTATTGATACTGATAAAAGACCATAGGTTCATAAAACATCACTATGGTCAACAGCATGAGTCAAAATGGAGTGTACTTCCTTGACTAGAGGATCTGTAACAATCCAGATAGTTCCAGCCTAAAATCTGATAGGGCTAAAGGAGGCCAGAGGAAGGCAAATATTTCTGGAATTGCTTGGCTGTGGTCTTATCAACAGTCATTCCCAGAAGTGAGGGATTTCAGACAGGGCAATAACTGAGGATGTTTCTTGAACAGAGAACTAATAATTGCTTTTCTAAGGCCTGTTTACACTAGACAATAATTCTCACTATTGCAGACGGTTTCAGCTCCATCCATATCAGCAATTTTGAGAGGCCTTGCTGGATGACACTGTTATTTTATGCTCTATGCCAATTCAACTTGTTTGAGAGCAGCAAGATGACAGAGGAAACAGACAGTCCCCTGAGGGCTCCTAAAGTTGCTAACGTGGCTAGAGATTAACCAGTGCTAACAATGGGAAGTTTAAAAAAAAAAAAAAAAGGCCTTAGTACAGGCACTTAAGAGTCTGACATCTAGCCTCTCTTCACAGGAGCACTGACAAGCCTCCATTAAAGTGGCCTCTAACTCTCTTCTAGTTTTCGATGAATAAATTGTAGTGCACATGCCGCCCAGCCACACAGCAAACATTGCTAGCTTAAAAAAAATAAATAAAAAGAAGAGTCCCCCAGAGCTACGAACAGTTCAGATCTGAACAGTCTTTTCTGCAAAAATGTTGAGAGTATTTTATAGCGAGCAATCGTTAAGCAAACAGTTCTAATTTACCAAGCTGTTAACCATTTTAAACAGTTCAGCTAAGCAAGGTGGTGGTGAAGAAAGTCTTCAGCACAGCCATGAGATTTTAAGGATTCTTTTATCACTGTTAATCTGATTCAGCACAAGACTGTCATAAGCACTCTGCCAATCTGCCTGCGCATGTCATCTGTCACAGACAATTTACATACTATGATGACCTGTGAGAATAATATCAGGTTCAAGGGGGCACTGAATAACCAGCAGAGAATAGCAGTTTATGGAGTCCCATCAGGCAACTGAATATATCAGGCTGTCATCAAGACAGTATTCAGTTCTTCTCCACAATCCCAGAGACTTGTGCAACTGTATGACACCGGAATCCATAAACCCACCACTGCATTGCAGCTCTCTCAAAAGTGGCTTACAAGAGGCATCACACAGCACATGGCAACTGTACACAACCACTCATGGCATGCTGTGAATACTGTACCCAACTGAAGCTTCCAGGAGAATTCAGGTAGGCAGAGTGTACTTGACCAAATTGTTACTTGTCAGTACCCATGAGTTTTTTAAATGAACAGGGACTAAACCTCATCTGAAAGACAGTAATTCCAGCAGAAGTGGTCTCTTAGTACCATATTGAGTCATGTGTTCAATGACTTGAAAGAAGAATGTCATCTGATGAAGTTAGCACCACTTCCTGCAACAGCTTGTGTTTCCATGGAGGTCTCTGCCAAGTGTGTGAGATCAGACAAAAATCACTGCCCAAGCCAGTATGGTTTAAAGGAGGGGTTCTAAACCTTTTTCTTTCTGAGCCCTGCCTCAACATGCTAGAACAACTCCAGGCCAGAGCCCAGCAGGGTAGCGGGAGGACTTGGGGCTCCAGGCCAAGGATGGAAACCCTGAGGCTTAGGTATAGTTTGACTTCTATTTGGGGGTGGGGAGGGGCAAGGGACAGCAGGTCTGTAGTCAGCTATGAACAGCGGGGTCCAAGAAGGGAGCGCTACCTCCACCCTGTGACACACCTCAGCAGGCCACCTACCAGTCTGGAGCTGTGTGCCAGTGGCTGCTCCCTGAGGGCTCTGCTGGGCCCAGCTCTGACCAATTGCCAAGCCCAAAACATAACATCTTTCCTCTCTTTAGATCAGTGCTATCTTTTCTTAAGAGGCATTTTGAACCTCTAGGTGGCTAGCTGTTTGACTTTCAACCTTTGATAGGCCAAGAAATATCTCAGATGTTTTCTCCCAACAGTTAACAAATATTTTGTTGGTATATTATTACACAGGCAACTCCTCAATCCAATAATTCACACTGATTTACAAGTAACATCAACCTCATTTACGCAGAATTGTTTAATAATCTTTCAAATAAAACATAAAAATGGTAAAAACCACTTTGTTTTCCACACTGGTCAAAAGATTAAGAAGTTAAGATATTTTATGAAAGCATTTATTATCCATAAACAAAATATGTTACATATTAAGCTTCACTTACATGTAAATAGAATATATCCATATCAATTTGCATATTAAAATTAATATTGCACCCAATTTAGAAGACTGACACTTGTATTGTCAACCATTCCCACATCTCTCAATGAGAGAAATTGAAATTATACACTTCCTTATCTTTAAAATTAACTATACTGCTCCCATCCATTTACTTATTAAAAGAAAAACTGTAAACTTTCTTGCATTTGCTCCATTAAAATTATGAAATGTACACTTCTTTGCCTATATCTAAAAGATTAACAGTACACATTGGGTTTACGCCCTATTAAATAACATTGGAACAGTTATTAATGCCAGTGTAAGTCAGTATTATATAAAAAAAATGTGAAACATTTATACATCCTGAAGTTGAAGAAACTAGGTGAGAGAGAGAGAGAGAGAGAGAGTGTGGGAGAGAGAGAGAGTGAGTGTATAAAAGTGTGTAAAATATGTACAAAAAAAGACGGAGAGACTCTCTCTCTCTCTTTACATATACCCCACCCCCGCTCCCAATTAGAGGATACTATTGAACAATTACCAAATAAAGTATGTTCAGCTTAAAAGTGGACTATTCCTTCCCTTTCTGTTCTTACAAATTGTTGCATTATGAAACTCAGCTGAAATGAACAATCACATCTGTCAATTCAAAAGGCAGTTTTCCAATAACCAAATAACTTCATAAAATACTGTACAAGCAGGTAGACAAAAATATTTCAGGGAAGTGTTTCAAAAAATCCTATGAGGTTTTCACTGTTTTCCAGATCACTCTCCTCCTGAGACACACAGAAGTTATTTAAAGAATAAACCAAGCCAGTGATGGAACCCTTTAGAGTGAAAAAAGTGCAATAGACTTAACCATTTAGTAAACAGGAATGGACTGTAACCACACCTACAACTGTGATTGTATTTTCACTAAAATGTGTTAATCTGTTCCAAGTATGTGAGTGACTACAACATACCACCATGGAGCCTAATTTAACTGTATGAAAAGGTCAGATGGCATGGCTCCCCCAAAGGAAGAAAAATATTAGTTACCTAATTCATCTTTACCATTGTATATATAAAATTGTTTAACAAAGTGGCACATACAGTTTGATTGTTTCCCAGCTGTTCATCTTTAAAGTAAGGTATGAAATGTGTGCTGCAATTTTATTTCATGATTCAAATTTTTTAAAAAAGGGATAAAATTTAGCAGTTCCAAGCATCATTTAAAAAAATTAAATCTCTGGGGTTTTAGACCCTAGAATTTTATATATCCTTCAGTTTCACATTATATTTGCACCAGGATTAGGATTTATTTAAAAACAAACCAACAAAAAAAAAAATCACCTCTTGGTTTTTCTATTTTTTCATTAGTCCCAAACCAAGCAGTTTTGTAAGAAAATTGTAAAGTCTTCATAGCCTCATGTCATCTGGTTTTTAAAAAAATCCTGAGTCTTCCATAAAAAATAAACATTCTTTGTGCAATCATTTTGCTAAAAAGCCTGTCTTCTAGAACTTAAATCTTAGACAATCATCAGCTGGTTTCACCAACTTGTCTACCTTCGGCCACCTTGTGGTGGAGCACAGCATCTAAAGGTGCTCGTTTTTTACGTATGTTACGTCCAGAAGCAATAAGATCAGCATATCCCCGTTGATGTGAGAAAGCATAAGCAGAACGACGGCTTGATATCCCTCGACGAAAAGTGCTCTGCCTTCGCTTCCACTGTTCTTCAGCCTTGTATTTCTTACGGTTCTTCTGAATCTTTATGATAGGAAAATTTGTAATAGGTTAATTTAGAGTGCAGATAGGTGCTCATTTGTACTTAACATTTTGGGAACAAATGTGATGATAACTTTCAAGTGTTACAAGTTTTTTTCTTGTTAAAATTTACCTGAGTTAAAACCAGAAGCATATGTTAAAAAAAAAAGTGTTTTTTAATTATTTTATTTTGCATTTTTATTAACTTCTTAAGGCATTCCAAGCTAGAGTGGGCATGTTGTGTGGTAAACAAAACGAAAAATTTGATATTTGTATCTCAACTTATTTTCTTGTTTACAGATGGCAATAGTTTTTAAAATAAAATCTAAAAGACAATAGAATTTTAATAATCACAACCATTATCCCAGGTGGGGCTTTCTTGCCAGTTCTAGGTAAAAACAAACAAACACAAACCCAAAAAAAACCACTGCTGCCTCTTGTCACAAACTTAAAGTGGTAAATACAAATAAAACTATAATATAGTCTGAAGCCAAAAATGGCAGAGCTTTTCTTTTTTTTTTTTTTTTATCCAAAGTGAGCCTGGGATGGTTTTTGTCTTCAGTTTGCAATCTGAACACATAGCAGCGGCTAAGCATAGGGAAGACAAATATATGAAAGCCTGTTTTAACAGTTGTGGCCAGACATGTGTCTTGCCATGGCAGAATGTCAGGATACTGCTATTCAGATAAGGATTATTTAGGAAGTTTCACACCTATAGATGGGCTCAGCACTAAAATACTTAAGATCACGATTAAATAAAAATATATATAAAATTCTGCAGACAATAACAATGAAGATTCTCAAACCCCCTCCCCCACACCTCTCTCTCTCTCATGCACACACACACCCTCACACCCACCCATCACTCCCATCTAGCCCAATTACCAGAAAGTATTTAGTTTGCCTGGAAACTGCCCACACCTCATTCTGCTGGCTCTGGACGTGATGGGGATGCTAGAATAGGCTTCCTTAGATCAGATATGGGTATCATCACTTTAATATGAGGACAGATACAAAGTCATGCTTTAAGCAGCAACTAGATCACTCCCTGACCAAGGAGTTCCCATATTTATTAAGCTCTCCACTGCAACACATCCTGGTCCTCTCTGGTAACTGTTGAGGAGCAGGAACTCTATGGCTACTTCACATCCTCTTTTCTAATAAAAGATTAAAACTTAAATTATCAACCAACATCTATACCGGGGTGGCCAAAGTTACTGACCCTCTGAGCCGCTTAAGACAATCTTCAGAGGTCCAAGAGCTGTGGCGTGCCTGTCAGAGTGGGGCTTCTGCCTTGAAGGAGGGTGGTGGGGCCAGAGGCTTCTGCACTGTGGGGAGGAAGGTCTGAGGGCTTCAGCCCCATGGGGCATGACTGCTGGGGATTCAGCCCCTCTCCTGCTGAAGCCTTGATCTCTGGCAGGTGCACCCCATAGGACTAAAGCCCCAAGACCCCCATCTCTGCTGGGCAGAAGCCCCAAGCTCCCCCCAGTTTGGTAGGTGGAGAATGGAGGGGAAGCTGTGGGGGGGGCTCCATGAGCCGCACTCTAATTGTAAAAGAACCGCATGCTGCTCATAAGCCGTGGTTTGGCCACCTCTGGTATATATACATACACACAATTAAAAATAAACTTCAAATTCCTTAAAACTCTTTACACTAGTATGTCCCCTTATAAATTGCATTCCCATAGTCCTGAGCAGTATTTTAAAGATCAAGTCTTTGATGGGGTCTGACCAGTCTTCAGACAGTGTTCTCAGTTCTGTTGAGTTTCCCTGTGGAGGGGGGCTCAGTTCCTGACAGGGTACCTGCAGGTCCCAGATCCTCTCGGTGTTGTGTTGGAAATACTGAAAATGAACCTGAGACCCCTGGAGAAGTCCTTTCGGAGTTGCCATTTGGTAACATCTGGGAGTTTCTACCAAGTTCAGAATCAGAGGGGTAGCTGCGTTAATCTGGATCTGTACAAAGCAAGAAAGAGTCCTATGACACCTTAAAGACTAACAGACGTATTGGAGCATAAGCTTTTGTGGGTGAATACCCACTTCATCAGACGCATGTAATGGAAATTTGTGGGTATTCACCCAAGAAAGCTTATGCTCCAATACATCTGTGAGTCTTTAACGTAACACAGGACTCTCTGTTGCTTTTTACCAAGTTCAGAGTAATTCTGAAACTCTTACAGATTTTGAGCCACACTGTGTTCCCTGGTCTCAGTTCAGAGAGTGCTTTTGTTCTGTGCTGAACACTGAAGTATTGTTGCTGCCAAATTTTTATTTCAGCATCCCATCTTCTAAATTCCTTCAGGTATGTCCAATTCAGTTTAAGCTGTGTCGGAGCCCCAGGTAGATATCTTCCCATTAGAAGTCCTACTGGAAATAGTCAGGGCCGGCTCCAGGGTTTTTGCTGCCCCGAGCAGCAAAAAAAAAAAAAAAAAAAAAAAGCTACACTCGGCGGCTGCTCCACTGCACCACTTTCTTCTTCGGCTGCAGGTCCTTCCCTACGAGAGGGCTGAGGGACCCGCCGCCAAATTGCCACCAAAGAGCCTGACATGCCACCCCTTCCCTTTGGCCACCCCAAGCACCTGCTTGCTGAGCTGATGCCTGGAGCCAGCCCTGGAAATAGTGTGGTGCTTTATATGAGTCTACTGATTTTTGCAGAAGTCTTTTAAAATCTGAAATGCTCTCTCCACCTCCCCGCTGCTCAGGGTATAATGTGGACTACTATTACAATGTTCAAAATCCAAATCCTATGCAAATGCTAGGAATGTTTCAGAATGTTGTCTTGCAAATGTTGACTTCAGTTTCTGTATGACCTGTGTTGAGGAAGTCTGTATAAGTAAGTATAATCAAGTCAATATATCTGGAGAAGTAACAGACTACAATAATGTACGTATGACCTTTCCAGGAAAAAAACAAAAACAAAAAACAAACAAACCACCTGCTGCTACCTGTTGCAAATGTCTCCCAGGTAACATCGTAGACAGTAATGGTTCTAGTGATTGTTCTTCCTTGTTACATACTTTGCAACCCTCTGCTGAGGTCTGAATTTGCCTACTCAGACTGGGCCACCATACGGATTGCTGTGCTCATCCCCTGCACTTGCGTTTTTGCCATTGGTGCATTCCAGTTTCTCTATTAGGTGTAGTCCTTGTATTGCTGGCAATCCAGTTGAGGGAGCTGTCAGTCTTTGTATTACATATATATTTGTGGAAGACTGTTCTGTCCGTTCTCCATGTTTCCAAGGAACTGGCCACAAACATCCAATGTATTGTTACTAGCTCCATGTAGAATCTTATTTGATCTTTGCAGATTTCTTTTCTGGGATTGCTTATGATGTTTATTCATGTACTGAATTGCAATGACTGCTGCCCCAGCACTGGTTTTAAATTAAAGGTTTAATCTATTTTGATGCATGCTTGTGTACCAAGGTGTTCTCTATTCTGCTGAGAATATAGCCTCTAAAAGTACAGGCTTGTCTGATAACGCTCCCTCTTGGATTGTGTCTGCGACTCCCAGTGACCTGCATGTTAATGCAGGAAGTCCCATTTTCTGGCATCTCTTCTTTGGCTGGACATTGTTGAGAGCTGTGGTATGTGTCTTGCTGCATCTTCTACAGCTTTTCCAAATTTCCCCCCATTAACGTTCTTTAGTTGTGCCCTGTTCTTATTTTTCTAATTTAATGTCTTTCCTCTTTACTGCATCAATGTTGTCTGATGCAGTCTCCCATATGCTGCTAGCGTATAAATTATATTGCTCTTTCTTTATGGTTTCTTGTATTCTCAGTTTTGCTTGTGTGACATTTGGGTCTACTGAAGCTGTGCTGATAAACTGAATTATTTTATGCCAACAACTATCCTGTCTCCTATTTGTTATTCTTTTAATGCTTTGTATTTGCAATGTTCAGCATGCCTATGAAATACAGTAATGAAAATCACAACTGTTTCTCCTTGTTCCTGGAACCTCCTATTAAAATTTGGTCCTTTCATATGTAATAGTCTGATCGTCTCCGAAATGGCCAACAAAGCCTCTTTCACTTTTGTGTAGTCTCTCTTTTCCTCATCCGTGAAGGGGTGAGGTTCATGGATGTCTTCAGCAGCATCACCCACCTCAGATGGTACCAGGTATTTTTGTGCTTTATCTGTTAAACCTGAAGCAATCTGGAATTGCTCAACAATCTGGCTTGAGCAGAGCCAGGTGAGATACCAAAATCAAGCCCCTCAAAAATTGGTATTTGCACTGTGGACTCCACTGCTGTGATAGTGCTTTATCTCCTTCTTGGCGTAGATTTCTTGGCGCAGGTCTGTTGTCTGAACTTCCACTTTCACTACTGACTCATCTACTGTCAGTCAGGGGCAAAGCGGGTGTCTCTTTTCTTTCAGTCACTCCCCACCATTGAGAGATATGGAGAAAGGGGCATACTGTTTGGGAGGAAAGAAGATCTTCACTCTTCTATCCCACAGAACAAAGAGAAGAGGAAGGAGAGAATAAGAAGTTAAAGAAAGGAAAAGAGAGAAATGTCAGCAGGTGAGGTAGAAGTGGCAGAATGACATACATGTTGGCCAATACTTACTGAGCAAAACATCAGATCAGACAAAGAGGCAGAAGCAGACTTGGAGAAGGCTTAGCAGGAAAGTATTGAGAAGACCATCTCAAGGCACTGACACTCCCTGCTCCATGGCAGTGGCAAAGCAACAGAGCACCCGTCTCTAGCAAGGTTCCCAAACTGCTAGTGTGGTTAGGCTTTCAGAGAACCCCTAATTTGTCATTTTAGGGTGTATTCAGGCTCGTGAGGAAGCCACATGCACAATCCTAATGAAATTCTCCTTATAGAAGATAAGAATAGCCATACTATGTCAGATCAAAGGTCCATCTAGCCCAGTATCCTGTCTTCTGACAGTGGTCAATGCCAGGTGCCCCAGAGGGAATGAACAGAACAGATAATCATCAAGTGATCCATCCCCTGTCGCCCATTCACAGCTTTTGGCAAAAGGTCACTACCAATTAACTTATTTTCTGAACGTTAAGAATATTATTGACTTATATAACTAAATACAGTTCAAATTACCAATTTTTTCTACTTACTTTATCACTTTCTGAAGGCCAAATTGTCATTGACAAAAATCTTAGTGCAACGACAGGAAGCAAACAAACTGCAACTGACAAAAGTATTGTCAACCAGAGATATGGCTGTCTTAGAGCATTTGGAGCAGTCCCTGGGAGAAGTAAGAGTGAAAGTTAGTCTGTATCTGTTTTCAATTAAATTTATAGAGCACAACAAACGACATTCATGTTTCCTGCCCTGAAATGTATAATGGAAGTATTCCGACTGTGTTTGAATACCACTGTATCAAAATCTAAAATAAGCCACTACCAAGAAAAAGTTTGAGGTAAGGAGAGAGCCAGCAAGTGTGCCACAAATTTATAACAACATCTGTATTTCCTTTTCAGTGTATTAACGTATAAAACTCTTTAAGGGATAAGTTAGGGTGAGAACACGTATGTGGCTGGCACATGTGGTTTTTTGATTACTTTTAATGGGCAAAAACTGTGATTAAGAGAAACCTCTAGGATCATTGTAATATACATACAGCGTAGAATGTAAATGCTAATTTAATGTGAAAGCTTTATAGCAGTTAAAGCTTAATGTTTAATTTAAGAAACCAGACAGAACAAATTCTAAAATCTGAAGTACTTTTAAAAAGCAGAGGATGAAGAGCATGAATATGTTGTACAGGAAGCAACTCAGGATTTTGATATTGAACTGAAAGTAATTTGCACAAGGATGTCATCACATCTGAAACCAGTATGCAGCAGGAAATTTGTTATGCACAAATGAGAGATGGTTTCAAGTAAGTTTAGGCACCTGATAGTCTTTGGGAAGATCAGTCTAAAGCCCATTGCACATCCACTCACTTACCCAGATCACAAATTAAAAAGGTGGGGAGGGTGAAGGACAACAGGCAAAAAAAAGGCAATCTCAAGCATGTTCAGTAGGCACATAAGGCACTTAAAGTATTACCAACCCAAACCATTTACAAATTTGGAGTCAGGCCCCCCAGAATCATGAGACCTTGGTTAGAAATAAAAAGTTTGGCATTCTTTTTATTTGCCTTCTAGTTTTTGATCTTTTAGGGTGCAATTGGGTTACATTTTCAAGCCTTTTCACAGCCAAAGAGCCTAGAAAAATTTGCTTGAGAATCATACTTTCTTTTTAAAATTGTAGCTAAAGTTATAAGCAACATCAAATGTTATGAGATGTAATACAATTGTGTGTGTAGGCAACTTAGCATTCACCTTTGAACCTTACTCCCACTGATGTGCAGCAGTAACTTGGCAGCCACAGAGCAGCCTTCAATATAGGATCACAGGTTTCCCTTTACTCTGTGCTGCAGATCACTTTTTACTTTGCTCCTTTGTACGCAACACCCTACACTGCATAACACAGGTAGCTACTTCAAAAAAACAATTTTGAGTAAGACACACATGTTGTGTTTATATGCCTCATATAAACCAGGCAATGCTTTTCTAAAGTGAGTTAACATTTACCTCTACTTACTTGGCATCAAATCACATCTGATAAGCTGATATTTTAATACTGTGTTTACTCTAGTTACATAACCATTTGAGGTAGAACACAAGAATACAAAACAAACAACAAAACACTGACCTGTAAACTGAAAGCTAGATGGGAAGAGAACATGTATTCCAGCACTGTGAAGGTCAAACATGATACCAAAGTAAAGTGCAATACTCCCAAATATTGAGAAAGCATTAACGAAAGTCCAGTAAGAGGTATCCAAACCCATCTGAAAGTAAATCAGATAACTCACAATGAATTTATGATGTGGAAGTCAGAAGCATGTAATTGAATATTCTGCAAACTATCTGTTATGCATATACTTGGGTCACACTATTTATTATATAGTTCTAATACAATATAGAATATTCTGTGAATATACCAGAGGGGAAGATAGTAACCAGGTAAAAGTATATCAATATACAAAAAGATTTAAACTGAACGATAATTAAGCATTTATTCTCACAAAGATGCACTTTCAGAGCAGCAGGGGAGATTATGAAGATAAATGTACTTGCCTGAAAATTGACTGCAACTATGAGAGAAGAGGCTGCAGTGACAGCAAATGATTGGTAGTCTGAAGGTGCCTCTCCATCTTGCCCCATGGTTTGAAGATAAGCTCCATATGGTATGAAGAAAATAATCAGTGATGTTATAATTCCATGTATTAAGCTTACAAAGAATTTCTTGTAGTTAAAAAGCAAGTCTTTCTGTCCTGATATATACAAACCAGGGAACCGAAGACTAAGTTTGTCGCTCACATCCTTAATAAAAGAAAAGTTACAGCAGTTAGAAATAAATCAGTGCCATAGAGCCTGAAGCACTGTATAAATCTTCTTCTATAAACATTCAGCTTTAGGGTGGGAGGATAGAGGAGTTAAGCAAGCTTAAAAAAAAGACATAACTTGAATTCATATATGCGTATATGAATGCAAGCTATATTTTTAAATAGTTAGAAAATGGACAGTGAGACTCTAGAACAGCAGTGTTGGTATAGAAATGAAAGGAATAACATGCCACCATGAGCTTATATTTATTCAATATGAAGATCTAAGAATATGGTACATTTTTCCTTTCATCACTCAAATGATGTACCATTTCTATACCTTCCATTCATACCTATTTGTAAATATTTCCATAATAGTGTGCAACAATGCCAAACATAATGGAAAGAGTCTATTGTAATATAAACAAGCAAAAAGGTAGTGCTAGCATTTTTGTGGGAATGCAACTCAATTTCCTTGCCTTTTTCTTTTTTAAATCTCTAACGCATACATACTGCATGAATTTATTGAAATTTCTTTTCTTTTAAACCTCCCACCGACCATAAAAATGCATTGCATTTCTATGCATGCAAAATCTATAGGCAAGCCCAATTTGGAAAATCAAGCAAATCCAAAATAAAATCTAAGACCCATTCAGATTAAAAATAAAATATTGAAGTTTTCAACATAATTTTTTTTTGCTAAATTTATTCCCATTGAAAATGGTTTAAAAAATAGAAATACTTTCTGACACTATAATCGAAGATAAATAATGCAAGTATACTTCATAATCAACCCCATTAATGCTATTCTACAGCACTGTACATACATTTTGGCCCTGATTTAGCAAAGCACTTACATATACGGCTAACTTGAATCATGTACTTCAGTTCTGTTGAAGTCAGTTGGAATTATGTGCTGAACTGCTTTGCTGAATCAGGCCATTGTGAAGAAAGCTATCATAATCCAATTCTAAACTACATTTACGGAGATGTATTCCTTTCAATTAAGTTATGCGTTAATCCTACCAATGGGACTAATGGGAACTGCCCTCTAGCAAGTGACTGAACAAAAAGTCACAGCAATAGTTATACTCCAGTATTTCTAGTTATTAATGAAAAGAAGCCTACGACATTTTCTATTAGCTTCATGGAAAAAAGCTGTCTGCTAAGACCTACAAAGATTTGAGGAGATCAATTCAACATTGAACGTATTTGAAGTTGATTAGCTTTGTCTGTTCTAGCAGGTCACACCTTATTGTCCTCTAATAAACAGGATATCTAGCAACCTAAAAATGTCATAGATTAGAAGTGAAAGTTACTTCAATTATGTTTACTCTGATCTTTTTTTTTTAATACTTGCTTCTAACATTCATTTGGATATTTTTTTTCTTAATAGCATAGTAGTATACCTGGTCAAGCAAACCAACCAGAAGAACTGGAAGACTGGAATATAACACATTGTAAAGCGTGATAAACCAATCTTCATAAGCGGTCTGCAATAGAAAATAAATTTCAATTTGTTAATTAGATATTACTTTATATTTAGTTGCATCATTTTCATTTAAAAAGTTAATTCAGAAACAATCTAATCTAAACAAGAATATTAAGAAAACTGATTGAATTGCCAGGTTTTTTTGTTTAAAGTTAATGTGCATTAACCCACCAGGCCTCTAGGGTCTTGAAATAGTTCTTTGAGCGCGTGTTAAAATACGCACCCTTTTTACTAAAGCAGCATAATATACAGGTGACCATTAAAAGGACAGAATTTGTTCCCTAGCTACATACATTTAACTTCCACTGAAGTCAGCAACAGTTGCACAAGCTGATCCGAGAACAGATTTTGACCACAAGTGTACTATACCAGCAGTGATCAAATTAAAAATTGATACCTTACAGATGTAATTAAAACTGGTGTAAACTCCATTTCAATTCCATAGGAAATTCTGACATTTGTACATTTTTTGTTACTGTTGTTCTGAATCAGAACAAAAAGAGTCCAACTTTAGAAATTCACCACGAAAAGAAGTCTCTGAACAAGTTTTATTTGGGGCCAATCAAAACATTTAGTTTCAAGTTCAGCCTTAAATTTAATATAAAATTGGGGTAGGGGGAAATTAAAACAAAGCGTTTGGATTGGGTCAAAATGTTTTGCCCTGTGTTTTGATTTAAAAAAACAACACCTTTTGTCAACATAGACATGTTCCCACTAATATTTTCTGTGGAAAATGTTAGTGAGAAAATTTTTGACCAGCTCCAGAAAAAAACCTCAAAAATATCCTATTTTATTACAGGTTGTTTTTTTTTTTGGTTTTTTTTACAGTGTTTATTTTTATTCCTCAGAACATCTGCATGAAAACTGAGAGGTTACTTACTTGTACAGTAACTTGAGTTCTTCAAGATGTTTTGTCCCTATGGGTGCCCTACATACAATGCGTGCACACCCTACACTCTTGATAGGAGATTTTAGTCAGCGGTTTCCACAGGTCCATGCCAGCACAGTATACTTCCTCGGTCTCTGGTGCAAGGGCACATAAGGAGAGAACCATCCTGCCATTGCTCCAGTTCCTTCTCAACTATGAAGCCCAGAGGACTGCAGCAGAGCACCCACAGGGACAAAACTTCTCAGAGAACTCAAATTACTGTACAGATAAGCAAACTCTCCTTTGAGTTATTGTCCCTATAGGTGCTCTATTGTTGGAGACTCCCAAGCAGTAACTCCGTGCGGAGGCAGGTGCTGAGAAGGCGGATCCAACACAGTTCTGAGGACAGTGTCACTAAAGACTGTATCTGCTCTGAAAGCAAGTAGGATAGCAAGTGCCTGGTGAACCTGTGAATGGAGGACCAGGCTGCTGCCTGGCAAATGTCCACAGTGGGTAAATCCTTAAAAAGGGCTATCCAGTGGATTGGGCAGTCACTCTAAGTCAGAGATGCACTCCAGCATTAGCTTCATAACAAGCTAGAATGAATCCAGAAACCCATTTTGATAGTCTCTGATTAGAAATCAACTGCCCTTTATTCGCTTGGCAAAGGAAGTAAAGAGCAGGAGGTGGGAGGGTGGTGGCGGGAGCCGTGAGAGATCTTATTCTGTCAAGGACCTTTCTTACTTCCAAGGTATGGAGGCTTGTCTCCTTCTTTGAAAGATGAGACTCAGGTGAAATACTAGTAGAACATAAGGACCGCCATACTGGGTCAGACAAACAGTTCAGCTAGGCCAGTATCCTGCCTTTGGACAGTGGCTGGTGCCAGCTGCTTCAGAGAGAATGAACAGAACAGGGCAATTTATCAAGTGATCCATCCCCTGTCATCCAGTCCTAGCTTCTAGCAGTCAGGGGTTTAGGAAGGGCAGGTGCAACCATTTAGGCGACCTAGGTGGTCGCCTAGGGCGCTAGGATTTGGGCGGGGCAGCATTTTCTTCGGCAGTCCGGCCGCCGAGTTGCCGCCGGCATTTAGGCGGAGGGAGCTGGGGCAGGGGAGCGTGGGGAGGGCCACCTGCAGCAAGTAAGGGTGGGGGGAGGACAGCACGCAGGGGAACTCCTCACCCCAACTCAACCCTGCCCCGCCTCCTCCCCGAGCACGCCGTGGCTGCTTCACTTCTCCTGCCTCCCAGGCTTGTGACACCTAATCTGATTGCTTGGTGACAATAACTCCAAGAAAAACAGATATTTGGTTTGGGGAATTCTATTGCTGTTCCCTATTTCTTCTCCTATTTCTTTCCCACATTAAATTAATTTTCTGTGCCTACAGTCATTTTCTCTCCATCTTATTTCCCACAGAAGTCTCTATCTCTATTTTGTTAGTTTGCAAGTGGCTTCTGTGAATATGGACTTCATAGAAGACTGACTTCCTGTAAGGAAACACTAGCAGTTGTGGATGAGCTCCCTAAACTAAATTCCCAACAGTAAAAAGAATGCATATGTATACGCATGCAGAAATAAGAATGAGAGATACTGTTGTTGCTAAATTTTCTTCCCATATACATGAGCTTACTGTTGTGAGAGTTTGCCATAGCTTGACACAGCTCGATATAGATACTTAGCATAAAGTGTTCGGGAAGGTTAACACAACTGAAAAATAAATGAGCTAATAAGACAACTGGTTTACTCAGTGACTGTTGTATTCCATTCCCTCCTACCTCAGTATGATGCCTATTAAGGGGCAGATCCTGCAGACCCTCACTCATGCAAATAGCAGTACTGACCTCATGGAACTACTTTCCTGACTAAATCCTTGATTCTACAAGTTGGTCCACTTAGGAAGAGGAGCTTGCAGACTGTGGTCTTCCTTTGTAAGCTTTTTAGGGTTGAGACCTTGTCTTAATATATACAGATTAGTGAAACACAAATTAGTGCAAATAATACACAAATAATAGTCTTGTATTTGTGCTTTCAACTGTATGATTTATGCTAAACTCAAAAGGAATTTTACTTATTTCAGGTGACAACTCAGGACGGAAAATTACTTTAATTTTACCTCACTGCCCCCAGGCATATACATGTCTAAGTAGCAATGCTGATAAATGAAGAGATAATTGTATCAAAATGGAAGGCAGTGGAATGTTCCACAGTAATAGCTGTAATAGCTTTTTCAACAGTTCTGGCAAATAACGTGCATTCCCAAGCTATTTATTGTTTAGAAAAATAGAACCAAAGTTCTCTAAAGTCTGGGACAAAAACAACGGAGTATCTTATTAGATAAGACTTGCAAAGCCCAAGTTGTGCTGCAGCTAGTTTATCCTTCCAGGCCTTTTGAAGAGGGTAGAGGGGATGGGGTATTTCACAAGTAACTGAAGTGAGAGACCGAGATTATCAGATGAGGTGGTGCGAAGAAACAATGTTCATAGTTCAGTCATGGTATTGATTTCAAGATTTATGTTGTAACAGACAACTGCACATGGAATTCTTATTATTTACTATATCCTTATTTTCTTCTCCAAACATGATAAACTACATTGAGCAGAAAAAAGTTAAATCAGCGAAGATTAAGATACCAACAGCACTATAGCTGGAGATTAACGTCTTTCCAAGGCATGAGTAATAAAGTAAGTATGAAATCCACCACAATGATATGAAAGGCTCTGACATGAACCTGCAAAGGCTGCTTCCTTTAATGCTGTTTGCTTAAATTACATCATCACTTAATAAGTTGGTCTCCTGTATTTTGTTTTGGCAAAAAAAAAGTTTTTCTAGTTCATATTAGAAAAGTACTTCTCTTACCTGGGCAGAATAGCCATTGAAGAACGAGTACCAGAAATGTACTAGCGTAAACGCAAAGTTTTTGTAGAAGAAATATCGTAGGAACTTGCACATCCTTATATAGGACCATCGGCCATGAACTAATAGTAATCTTTGCAGGTATCTGAATTGTCCAAAAGAATAGTCACTTGACATGACTGCTTGCATGCCTTCTTGTCCACTAATCCCAATACCAATATGAGCAGCTACATTAAATAAAACAAACAAACAAACAAACAAACAAACAGAGTCCCACATAGAATAAGCAAGGTTTATTAAAACAAGATATATTATTCAACAAACGAAGATGCACAACAACACTCCAGCTTATACAGTCATTTAACAATTCTCATTCTCTACTGTAAATTTCTCCAGATCCAATTTATTCTTTATGTATCTAAACAGCTACTTCATTTGTTAAAAAAGATTGTCTGAACTTGGGGAGAATAGCACTTTCTAATAAAGTGATGTAAGACCTTCAAAAGCAAAACCAAAAACCAAATAGCTAGTAAAGTTTTATAGATGACTTACTTTTGATCATGTTTACATCGTTGGCACCATCCCCTATAGCCAAAGTTATAGCTTTCTTATATTTCTTCACCAGCTCTACCACCATGGCCTTCTGTTTGGGAGTTACGCGGCAGCAGATCACTGCACTGCACTCACATGCTAAGTCTACAAAGTTTCTTTGTTGTTGTTCTTTATTAGCATCAGCTCTCCTTTTACTCTGAATTTGCTTTTCTTTCTCTTCTGCTGTTCTGGGAAATTTCAGTTTTGGAAGTTTCTTCTTCTTCTTTTTCTTCTCTAAAAGGATTTCATTCTGGATAACCAAAGAGAAAGTAATTATTGTCCCTTGTTTGCTATTTAAAGATAGAGTGTTCTAAGGACTGCTCTTATTACATTTTTAAAGTCTGGAATACCTTGACTCTCATCTACATTATGTGCACTTCTGTAATACCACCCCAATGAAACTTCCCTGAAGAAAAGGGGACAGTGAATGCAGTAGGTTTTTGTACAACTTATTCTATTGTAATACTTCTTGCAGAAATTAATGGAAAAAATCCTTTGTCTATCTTCAGCTAATTCATTTTGAAGAATAATATTAGTTTCTGTGATATTAAGTTATTTTGGGAAGAAAAAAAAAAAAAAAAGGACAGTGTGATCACCTGGAACACCAAGCTGTCGTTGTCAAATGCATTGATTTGTGAAGTTATTAAAAATTCTGAGCTCCCTCTAAACCCTAATATTAGCAAGACAAATGAAGCTCATCATTTCAGGTATGATCTTTGGGTTTTGATTTATGGGTTATCCAGCTGAGACACAGACTTATACAAGGATTAATGACCACATCTAAGCTGAATAGTTTTAGATTTGTTATTTGCTGACTGTAGTAAGATGAGGCTCTGAAACATAAACCCTTATCAGAGGCCCGGTATGAAGCCTGAACTAAAGTAATGGTCAAGACTTTGCTAACATAAAGCAAAGATAAGCTGTGAGCCAGTGGCAGGCCCTGCTCACAGAAGATGGCAAGGAAAGGGCTGATCCTGCAAAAAGAGACATACCTAAAAGGTACTGGACACCAGATATCAGAACATTCACATACTTGTACACTCCACACAGATAACAAGGAATAGGCTGACCAATCCCAATGTACAAGGTGAGAGGCAGCACCTTACTACATAGAGGGGTTGTACCTTGCTATGTAAAGGGGTTGCACCTCAATAGGTCAGGAGTGATGAGTAATTTGTTTGTACCTCTGGATCAAAATGCATCTCTGAGTGGATGTCTTTGTCCAGCCTAGGGGGTTGTGGAAAGTCCTGCCACTGACTGAGCTAAGTCCATTGCCAGGGGGCACCTATTTGTAGTATGTCCTGTAGAGTAAAGTCTAGAGGGAACTATCATTGTGCTTCGTTTGACAATAAACCTGGCCGAAGTGCCTTTGTACCTTACTAGAGTGTGTGGTCATTGGGGGTTCTCTTGGGGTCTGCTGTGTCAGCTATCTGCGCAGAGCTGGGACAGCACACAGAGGGAGCACACGCACGCAGCCGATTGATATCAACATTGAACAGAGCAGAGCACCATACTGGGAGCGTCTGACAACACTGATCTATCTCCTCCATCTCTGGTTTGTACAGAATTCTGCCAATAGGATTCTCACCAATACTTGGATTGCCAACCAGGTCACTTCTTTACTGAAAGTCCTTCAGTGTTTTCTGAACTCTTAAAATATCATACCACAGTACAAGGTACCACATAAGCCTGCTTCCTTTTATTTCTGACACTTTGTTCACATTTTGGTCTCAGACATACCCTTTACAGTGGGTCCCCGGTATACGTTGGAGTTGCGTTCTTGAAAAGGGCCACAAATACCAAAACAACATATACCGGGGACCTGCTGGTACAGCAGTGGCATAGACAGGAGAGGACACTTGGGTGGGTGCCAGAGTGGGCAGCTAATGACAGGGGGCAGAGGGGTAGGAGTGATCTGGCGGCCTCTCTCCCCCTCCAGACAGCCTTTTTGAGGTGGGGGAAGGAACACAAATGATAAACGCTCTGGTCAGGGCTCCCAGAAAAATGAGGGGCCCTGTAAAAATGTGTGCCCCCTGCGCTTCCACATGATCCGCCCTGCCACCCCTCAAGCTCTGGCTAGGGAGTGGGATCGGGGCACGGGGGCTTATCCAGCTACGTCTAGCAGGGGAGCAGGAGAGGGGACTTGTCCTGCTCCACCCAGCAGAGGAGACTGGCGCTCCTGCCAGGGATCAGTGTCCAGGGCTTGTCCTGCTCCATCCAGTGTTCCTGCCAAGAAGCAAGGTTGGGGGAAAGGAACTTGCCCCGCTCCAGAGTTCCAGCTGGGGAGCTGCGTTGGGACGCAGGGGCTTGCCCCACTCTGGCGCTCCAGCCAGGGAGCAGGGGTTGGGGGCTTGGAAGGCCAGGCAAGTGGAATGGGGCAAGCCTCCAACCCTGCTCCATGGCTGGAGCTCCAGGCAAGCAGAGCAGGGCAAGGCCCGCACCCTGACCCACCAGGTGGGTGGTGTGGAGCAAGCACTGGGGCGGGAGCAGAGCCAGTACTGTGAGGGTGGGCCTGGATGTTAAGTGGGTGGGCCACAGCCCACCTGTGGCTACACATCTGTTGCTCATCAATAGGGGAACACGTTCTGATTCATGTTGGTTCACACATCCCTCATTTGCAACTTACAGTACAGTACTGCAAATGACGGCTATGCGGATCAGGCCCGATGTGAATCGGAACATGTTCCCCTATTGCCGAGCGATGGATATGCGAAACAGATAAGGGGGAGACGTATACGAGAGACCTCCTGTATTTCAACCATGAAGTAATGACTGCTGTCTGTTCAGAGCTCGTTAGGGCTTGAAAGAGCTAACTTTGCCTCTTTCTGGTTCTTTAGCACTTGACTTTCAGAGTCCCCTGATTACGAATAATTCTAACATTAGATTGTTCTTTTTACAGGTGAATCTTTTTTGCTTTGATAGTTAACACTGACAAAATTATGAGAGATATTTTATTGCTTTATCTGTGATATTTTCAAAGACTAGTTTTATAGTTTGGCATTTTATAGATAGAGGAAACTGAGGCAGAGAGGTTAAATATCTTTCATTGGGTGCCTCAGGGCAGCAATCAAGTGAATGAAGGAGTAGTTAACGATAAGAAATCTAGGATTCCAATTTACAGCACTATTAGCCTTTGACCTATTATGTAACCCAGAAAACTCCCCAAATTGAAGTAATGGAAGAGTCTGCTTTATACATACCAGCCAGGAACCAGTGATTATTAAAGCACGATTTCTACCAGATTGAAAGAATGGCTCATTCGTTCTTTGAGAGGAGTTTATATTTGATCCAGCTTTGTTATTCTGGTTTTCCAACCTTGTTTGAAGAAGAGCACTGGAAAATGAATGCAGAGTTTTAATGTAGGTCATCTAAAAACGACAAATACTGACTTATTTTATAGTTACTATTGTACTGGGCCCTATATATGGGAAACCTAAAGGTAGACTTCAAACCAAGCTAAGTGTGAACTGGTCAGCACTCGGATGGGCGATCTGCAAGAAAGGCGTATAGCATGTGATGTAAGAAGTAGTTAACAACTCAGTGGGTAGCGTTCTGAATCAATATTGCTCCAAAGCCCTAATACCAAGGGTAAATTGCTTTCCCCGGATACTGATAACGTCTTTCAAATTAAATGAAAAGGGAAAATCCTGGCCTCTTATGATTATTAAAAATTGCATGGCACTTTTTATAAATGCAAGAGCATTAGTTGCGGTATTCTGGACAAATTCCAACTAGGTGATTATAACTTGGTATCTTAAGTTCCCCTATTCTTGTAAATTTGTTTAGGGGAAAAAAATCTTCAATTTCTACTGTAAAATGTTGTGTTGTGTTGCTATTTCTGTAAAACAGTTGCTATATTTTCATCCTAGAGATTACTGTATTACAGTGGTGGATAAAGTTGATATTGCATGTCTTAACTATAGATAGCTTGGACAGTCTGTAAAGTAGGTTACGATCTTTCTGGGGGAAAGATGCTACATAAGCATCAGTTGTCTTAACTTAGTGAAGTACTTATGCAAGGTGCTGAACTGAGTTATTTAGTTATTGTGGTAGCATCAAGTCAACAATTGTTTGGTTTATTACTTTCACTGTTTTTAAAAGGCATGTTTCTGCCTGATCCACAATGAGTAGGGCCTTACAGTCCATTTTGGTCAATTTCACGGTCATAGGATTTTAAAAATCATAAATTTTATGATTTCAGCTATTTACAACAGCATGAAATTTCACATTTAATTGTAGAGGGGGGCGGGGGTCCAAATGAAGTTGTGTGGGGGGCGGGGGTCGCAAGGTTATTGCAGGAGGGTTGTGATACTGCTACCCTTACTTCTGTGCTGCTGCTGGAGGCAGCACTGCCTTCAGAGCTGGGTGGACAGAGAGCAGCAGCTGGTGGCTAGGAGCCCAGCTCTGAAGGCAGAGCCGCTGCCATCAGCAGTGCAGAAGTAACGATGGCATGGTATGATATTGCCACCCTTACTTCTGCACTGCTGCTCGTGGGTGCTGCCTTCAGAGCTGGGTGCCTGGCCAACAACCGAAGCCCTCCGGCTGCCCAGCTCTGAAGACAGCCCAGAGGTAAGGGTGGCAATACTGTGACACTCCTAAAATAACTTTGTGACCTCCCACACAACCCTCTTTTGGGTCAGGATCCCTAGTTTGAGAAACACTGGTCTCCCCTGTGAAATCTGTATAGTATAGGGTAAAACCACCCTAAAGACCAGATTTCATGATCCGTGACACATTTTTCATGGCCGCGAATTCTGTAGGGCCCTAACGATGGAGTAGGTTGCCTTGGTAAACTGCAATGCAAAATAGTAAAAAAAAAATCCACAAACCACAGCATAACTGAATATTGGCCACTACTATGGCTACACCTGTGCTACAAAACAGGGGTGTGATTCCCCTTGCTGATGTACACATACTTGAGCTAGCTTGATAGGGTATGTATTCTGCATGGCTCAGCTGTGCCCCCACTGCCTCTACCCATGCTACTATGGCTATATTGTTATTTGCACTCATACTGGCTCTGTAGGGGCTAGCACAAGTATGCATACATGAGCAGGGGAATCACACCTTGTAGAGTAGACATAGCCTGCGTTTCAGTTACCCTGTTAAGGCATTGTAAGCACCATATAGGAGGAATCAAAGGAGACAGTCAGATAAAGAAAGCAAGCCACAGGAACAGTGTGGCTACTTTAAAATCTCAAATTTCAAAATATTCAAACTCTTACACAAAGAATTATGTATGCTTGTAACTTACCTGATATCCTCTCCATAGCAGATCGTAGTTTCATCTGTTAAAAGTTCACAAGAAAATCCAATGTTTTCAGCAGTTTCTGTAACAAACAAAGTCACATGTTACCAAGATTCTTTAATTAATTATTATTAAGGCTGCAAGTGTGTCACGGAGGACATTAAGGCTGTGAGTGTGTCATGGAGGTCATCCGTGACTTTCCATGACTTCTGCAGCGGCCAGTGCCCCTGGCTCAGGGGTAGCTCAGACAGCCCCTGCACCTGCAAGCACCACCCCTGCAGTTCCCAGCCTAGCAACTCTGTGAGAGGGGTGTCACCTTCCAGAGAGCAGTGATCTCCAACCTTTTTATGCCCAAGATCACTTTTTGAATCTAAGGGCAAACCAGAATCTACCCCACCTATACCCTGAGGCCTTAACCCTTTCCCAAAGCCCTGCCTTGTTCACTCCATTCCCCGCTCTTTCTGTCGTTTGCTCTCCCCCACCCTCACTCACTTTCACCGGGCTGCGGTAGGCATATGGGATGGGGTACGGGCTGTGGGCTGAGGGGTTCACAGTGTGGGAAGGGGCTCTGGGCTGAGCCTGGGGTAGGGGGTTGAGGTGCAGAAGGGAGTGCCAGGTGCAGGCTCTGGGAGGGAGTTTGGGTGCAGGAGGGGGCTCCTGGCTGGGGCAGAGTGTTGGGGTGCAGGAGGGTGTACAGGGTGCTGGCTTTGGGAGGGGGCTCAGAGTGGGGCTTGGTATGCAGGAGGGGGCATGAGGTGCTGGCGGCGGGGGGCATGTAGCTCCGGGTGCTGTCCCTCTGCAAGCATTGCCCACACAGCTCTCCCAGCCAAGAGGAGCTGTGGGGAAGGTGATTGCAGGCAGGAGCAGCATGTGGAAGGAGAACCCTGCCCCCTGGGGCTGCACTGGCCACTTCCAGGAGTGGCATGGGGCCAGGATAGACAGGGAGCCTGCCTTAGCAGCAGCCACGCTGCACCACCAGAGACTATGATTGACTGGGAGATCCTCTAAGATCGACCAGTCAATCACAATCAACTGGTTGGTGATCACTGCTTCAGTGGCTGCTCCGAGCTGGGGTGGCGCCATGCACTAGGACTGAGAGCAGGGAGCCTGTGTCTCCCGTGCTCTCAGTGGTGCCCCAGCTGGCACCAAGGCACCATAGAGTAGGAAGCGGTCTGAGTTGAATGCAGAGGGGACAAAAGGTGGACGTGGGGAGGGAAAGGCATAGATTGGAACGAGGAGTCTGATGAGACTGGGATTGGCTGTGGGAGGGGGAGACACTAGGACTCTGACAGTGAGTCCAGAGACAAAGACTGGGACTGGCTAGGCAAGAATGGGAGTGGGGACAAGGAGCCAGGAGTGGGAGAAAAGAAAGGATAGAGACAGGTGAGAGGGGATGAGGCAGAAGCATCTCATATTCCCCTCTAATGCTGTACCACAAACAGGATAACTAGGTTGGGCAGAATTTGATTTTTCCCCCAATAGATAACCTTGATTTTTATTGTTAAGCTTTTTTTATTATCTATTTAATTTTTCAATTGTGCAAAATTATGGGTTTTAAGCATTTTGAATTAGTTTTATAACCATTAAAACACAAACTATCAACATCAATATGTCTAAATTTTGATATTAAATCAAGTTCTAAGAAGTTCTCAAGAAGTTTTCTTACTTTGCTTATCTGTAAATTTCGATGATCATCAATGAAAATATTTTTTCATTGGTTTGTATAGCGCAACTGACATTTCCTGATAAAAATCTGATCCTTCCAAGCTTAAGGCTAACCCACTATTATCCTCAGTTACTCTGCTATAACTCAACTAGCAGGAGTCTATGTGCTGTGCAGTGGATCTAAACTTGGTTCCAACCTCAATGATGACTCCTGTGAGTGTCAATATGATACTACATGATGGAATTTGTTTTTTTGTTTGCCTTTTCAATAACCTAGGAAATTACACACATGCACAAAAAAACCCTTATGAACATCAATTTTTAAAATGAAGTAGTCAGAAGTTAGGAAATGCCTGCGTATCAGCCTCCCTGTGCATATGCATTATGATAGTCTCATTACATGATCACATACTATTGTGTCCACAGAACCTCTCTACAGGATGGACTTGCTCTGGAGCTGACTTATGGCAGTCTAGTTAAGTAAACTCCTCTGAAGAGCCCCTGCCTCATTTTTGCAGAACTTGGAAGGTGTGTATTAAATGAGGCAGTGACTGCAGGAAGAGTAAGGATGGTTCATGGTTAAGGTAGGTGAACATTACCCTGGAGAACTGGATTCTATCCCTGCCTCTACCCCCAGGTTCCTGTATGATAGTGGGCAAGTCACTTAAAGGTTTATTCTCTTTTCAAACCCTCCTTAAAGAAGAAAGTTTCCTTTCTGTCCCAACAACTTAAAAAGACAAAATTCACTTGCATGAATCAGCCAGGTTTTATAACCATGGAAACAGAGGATAATAATGGAAATAGCAACTCATTCTTCTGTTAAAGTCATGTCTGTCATGAACATTATTTTCCAATCAGTTACCCTTGTGATTGGACAAGTTAATTAGTTGGCAGCCAATTGTCAGACATTAGTTTCTCATTTGGAAATATAGCAAAGATTTTTCTCTGAAAATAATTCATAGGTTAAGGCCATAATGGTCATCCAGTCTGACCTTATGGAAAACACAGGCCATACAATCTCACCCAGAAAATTCGGCATTAAGCGGAACTTCCATCTGAGCTATTGCACATTTTTTAGAAATATATCCAGTCTTGATTTAAAGACTTCAAGAGACAAAAAATCCACCACAACCTTACGGAAGTTGTTCCAGTGATTAGTTACCCAGTTAAGAATTTGAGTTTTATTTCTAGCCTGAATTTGTCTAGCTTCAGCTTCCAACCATAAGATCTCATGTTTCTGCTATCATTATAGTAATGTAAATATACCTTTTTTGTCACCAGTAAGCACCCAGATTTTAATGTCCGCCTTTGCAAGTTTGGAAATCGTTTCTGGAACACCATCCTGTAGTTTGTCTTCAATAGCTGTAGCACCCAAGAGCTGGAAGTCATTGGAAACATAAGCATACAATAAGACAAAAATCCAGAGAGAAAACATGTTTAGTTTGTAGTAGAAAATGAAGCTACTTAGATACGGAATAAGATACTGTTGTCTCTTGTCTTATACTTAGATGATAGGCTCATTGGGGCAAGAAAAGACTGTTACTCACCTTTGTAACTGTTGTTCTTAGAGATGTGTTGCTCATATCCATTCCAATTAGGTGTGCGCGCGCCGTGTGAATGCTCGTCGGAAGATTTTTACCCTAGCAATAGTCGGTGGGTCGGCTGGGCGCCCCCTGGAGTGGCACCGCTATGGCGCTGGATATATACCCCTGCCGAACCAATGGCCCTTCAATTCCTTCTTGCCGTCTACTCCGACAGAGGGGAAAGAGGGCGGGTTTGGAATGGATATGAGCAACACATCTCGAAGAACAACAGTTACAAAGGTGAGTAACCGTCTTTTCTTCTTTGAGTGCTTGCTCATATCAATTCCAGTTAGGTGATTCCCAAGCCTTACCTAGGCAGTGGGGTCAGAGTGAGATGTTGCAGAATGCAAAACTGCTGAGCCAAAGGCTGCATCATCTCTGGACTGTTGAACCAGAGCGTAATGAGAGGCAAAAGTTTGGACCGAGGACCAAGTAGCTCCATGACATATCTCCTGGATGGGTACATGAGCCAGGAAGGCAGCAAATGAAGCCTGAGCTCTGGCAGAATGAGCGGTGAGGTGGCTCAAGGGAAAATGAGCCAAGTCATAACAAGTACGGATGCACGCCGTCACCCAAGATGAGATCTTCTGGGAGGAGATAGGTAGGCTCTTCATTCGGTCTGCCACCGCGACGAAGAGTTGGGGCGTTTTATGAAAGGGTTTTGTGAGCTCAATATAAAATGCGAGCGCTCTACGGACGTCTAGGGAGTGCAATTGTTGCTCCCATCATGATGATGAGTGTGGCTTTGGGAAGAAGACCGGAAGAAAGATATCCTGGTTTACATGAAAGGCCGAAACCACTTTAGGAAGGAACGCCAGGTGTGGTTGCAACTGCACCTTGTCCTTGTGGAACACAGTATATAGTGGGTCCACCGTGAGAGCCCGAAGCTCGGAGACTCATCTCGCCGATGAAATGGCTTTGAGGAAAGCTGTCTTCCATGACAGGTATAGTAGTGAGCAGCTTGCTAACGGCTCGAATGGGGCAGACATGAGTCTGGTTAGAACCAGGTTGAGGTCCCAGGTTGGGGCGGGGTGTCGTACTTGGGGGTATAGGCGTTCCAAGCCCTTGAGGAACCTAGAAACCATAGGGTGCGAGAACACGGAGCGGCCACTTGCCCCTGAGTGGAAGGTAGAGATGGCCGCCAAGTACACCCTCAATGATGATATCGCTAGGCCCTGCTGTTTGAGATACCAGAGGTAGTGGTGGGGATCAAGGCCTCAGTGGGAGTGACATTCTGCGTTTTGCACCAGCGGGAGAAACGCTTCCACTTGGCCAGATACGTTGACCGAGTGGAAGGTTTCCTGCTACCCAGGAGTACTTGTTGTACTGAGGCAGAGCAACGTAACTCGGACTGGCTTAACGACGCAGGAGCCATGCTGTGAGGTGAAGGGACTGCAGGTCTGGGTGGCGAAGTCTGCCGTGGTCCTGAGTTATTAGATCTGGGCGAAAAGGAAGGGTAATTGGGTTGGCTATCGACAGGTCGAGCAGCATGGTGTACCACTGCTGCCTGGGCCACGCTGGAGCGATCACGATCAAGTGAGCTCTGTCCCTGCGAAGCTTTATCAGGACCCTGTGAACCAGTGGGAACAGTGGAAAGGCGTAAAGAGGTTGGCTAGTCCACGCAACAAAACGAGCCCGAGGAGAGGCCTTGGAAGGAGCAGAACATCTAGCATTTCCTGTTCTCGTGGGAAGCGAAGAGGTCTATATGGGGAAAGCCCAGCTTCTGGAAAACAGAATGAATAACGTCCGGACGAATCGATCACTCGTGAGATAGGAAGGATCTGCTGAGTCGATCCGCCAGGGTGTTCTGAACGCCTGGGAGAAAAGACGCTACCAGGTCTACCGAGTGGGCTATACAGAAGTCCCAAAGCTGGATGGCTTCCTGACAAAGGGGGGAGGACAGTGCCCCTCCCTGCTTGTTTATGTAATACATGGCCGTTGTGTTGTCTGTGAACACTGAGACACAGCGGCCTTGTAAGTGCTGTCGAAATGCCTGGCACGCAAGGCAGACTACTCTCAGCTCTTGGACATTGATGTGCAAGGCCAGCTCCTGAGATGACCAAAGGCCTTGAGTGCGAAGATGTCCGAGGTGGGCACCCCAGCCAAGAGATGAGGTGTCCATCGTCAGGGCCATGGAAGGCTGGGGTGGATGGAACGGCATCCCTGCACACACCAGGGAGGGCATCAGCCACCAGTCGAGGGAGCCTAGGATGCTCGGGGGAATGGTGACTATCATGTCTATGGCGTCTCTGCCTGGGTGGTATACCGAGTTGAGCCAAGATTGGAGGGGACGGAAGTGTAGCCTGGCGTGTTTGGTCACGAATGTGAAGGCAGCCATATGACCCAACAGACTGAGACAAGTGCGAGCCGAAGTCGTTGGGAAGTTTTGTAGGCTTTGGATAATTGTTACCATCGCTTGAAACCGAGTCGGTGGTAAGCAGGCTCTGCCGAGATTGGAGTCCAGGATGGCCCCAATGAAGTCTATCCTCTGTGTGGGAACCAGAGTGGATTTCTCTGTATTGATCATCAGGCCTAGACGTACGAATAGGTCCTTGACAATGCCTGCATGATGGGTGACTTGTGTCTCGGAGGTCCCTCTGATGAGCCAATCGTTGAGATACGGAAAGACGTGTATCCGGCGGCGGTGGAGGGAGGCGGCCACTACAGCCATGCACTTTGAATACTCTTGGTGCTGTAGAGAGGCCAAACAGTAGGACCGTAAACTGGAAATGCTGATGGTTAGCTACAAATCGGAGGTACCGCCTGTGTGGAGGATAAATGATGATGTGAAAATACGCGTCCTTCATGTCGAGGGCGGCATACCAGTCTCCGGGATCCAAGAATGGGATGATGGTCCCCAGGGATACCATGCAGAACTTCAACTTTATCATGAATTTGTTGAGTTCTCACAGGTCTAGGATAGGCCTGAGACTTCCCTTCGCCTTGGGGAATAGGAAATAGCGGGAGTAGAACCCCTTCCCCCTTTCGTCTTCTGGTACTTCCTCTATGGCTCCCATAGTAAGGAGCATGCGCACCTCTTGTAAGAGGAATTGCTTGTGAGAGAGGTCCCTGAAAAGGGACGAGGGTGGGGGGTGGAAGGGAGGGGGCGAAATAAGCTGGAGGTGGTACCCAAGTTCCACCGTGTGTAGGACCCAATGATCTGAAGATAGCTGGGACCACGCAGGGAGGAAAAAGGAGAGATGGTTGGAAAAGGGAGGTAAAGGATCCTGGAAAGGAACTAGTATGCTGTCCTCGGGGGCACCTTCAAAAGTTTGGCTTTGGCCCCATAGGTGGTTTGGAGGGACCTTGATTCTGGCCCCCCTGGGGTCCAGACCACCGTCTACGATTGCCTCGGCCGCGTCCTCTGCTGAAGTCCTGTCTCAGTCTAGGCAGGGGATAAGGGCAGTGAGGCTGGGGACGGAAGGACCTGTGCCAAGTCACCGGGATGTGCATCTCAAGGGAGCGCACGATGACCCTGTTGTCCTTAAGGCTCTGCAGTCTGGGGTCAGTCTTTTCAGAGAATAGGCCTTGATCGCCAAAGGGCAGGTCCTGTATGGTGGCTTGTAACTCAGGTGGAAGGCCTGACACCTGAAGCCATGATATTTGCCTCATGGTGACACCTGAAGCCAGGGTCCTGGCTGCGGAGTCAGCTGCGTCCAGGGAGGCCTGGAGAGAAGTTCTCACCACCTTCTTCTCTTCCTCCTAAAGGGCAGCAAACTCTGGGCAGGAGTCTTGGGGAATGAACTCCTTGAATTTCTCCACTGCCGTCCAGCTGTTATAACTGTACTGGCTAAGCAGAGCTTGCTGGTTTGCCACCCTGAGCTGGAGGCCCCCAGTAGAGTATACCTTGCGGCCCAATAAGTCCATGCGCCTAGCCTCCTTTGATTTTGGAGCAGGAGCTTGCTGGCCACGGCGTTCCCTTTCATTGACTGATTGCACGACAAGGGAACAGGGTGCACATACAGGTACTCATACCCCTTAGAGGGTACCATGTACTTCCGCTCAACTCCCCTGGCCATGGGTGTAATAGATGCTGGAGATTGGCAGACGGTATTGGCGTTTGCTTGTATCATATGGGTAAAACGGCAAGGCCGCTCTTGTGGGGGTGTCAGTTGACAGGATATCCATCACCGGGACCTCCT
The DNA here is from genome assembly GCF_003597395.2 of Chelonoidis abingdonii. Classification (NCBI taxonomy): domain Eukaryota; kingdom Metazoa; phylum Chordata; order Testudines; family Testudinidae; genus Chelonoidis; species Chelonoidis abingdonii. Next base: position 21,750,738 of record NC_133774.1, read on the forward strand.
CCACCTGGATATTCATATTCAGGGCCACTCGCCTCAGGAGGTCCTGATGTGCCCGCAGGACAATTGGAAGAGGGCCCGAGGAGGATGTCCCTGCCACCGCTTCATCTGGAAAGGAGGAAGAGGAAAGGACAGGGACAAGAGGGTCCTGCGTGGGCTCCTGTTCTTGAGCAACGTCAGTCTCAGGTGGAATTTGAGACACTGCCGGCTGAATGAGAGCCTCCTCTGTACCCCCGGGAAGGGGGTGCCTGACCGTTGCCTCCGGCACCCAGTGTTCCGATGGTGTGGAGCGGGATGGCATGGGAGGCGCACCTTGGGCTTGATGGTATGCCCAAGGTGTCCAGAATGACCACTGATGGGGTCCCTGTTCCTGGGTCTGGGTCTCCTGAAAGACATGGCCGGGCACATCTGAGTCATGGTCCTGTGCATAGGAAGCACTGTCCACGTGAGAATACACAGATGTGTGACGAGATGGCCAAGGAGGCGCTGAAAACCCCTGGGAAGGGTCTCGATCTCTAAACAACCTTTCCCTGTGTGGCACTGGAGAGCGGTACCGGTTGCCATACCGGTACCGGGAACAAGACCAGGACCTGCAACCGGAACGGTGCCGGGAGGTCGACCGAGATCTGGAGGCTCGATGTCTAGAGCGACTGTGAGAGACGCGGTGCCGGGAACGGTACCAGGAGCTGGATTGGTGCTGAGAGTAATAGGCTGGCGAACGGGACGCTGAGCGATGCTGCGAGTGCGACTGGTACCAAGATGGAGAGAGGTGCCAGGACTGCGAGCGGCGTCGGGACCGGGATCGGCAACGGGACCAAGCGTGCCGGTGGGACCGTGATCTTGATCGGTGCCTCTCGACGGTGCCGACAGAGGGTGGGCTCAGCAGGGCAGGCTTGCCTATCGATTGAATGACCCTCACCAGCAGTGCCGGGGGTTGAGGCAGCGTGGACTCTGTCAGGGCGATCAGATCCCTTGCCGTAGAAAAGGTCTCCGGCGTAGAGGGAATTATGAGCTCAACTACAGCGTGTGCCAGGGAGCTTTCAGGCGCCGGACTCGACGGCCCTTGCGGGACCGGAATCGACGGTGCCGAAGCTGTCGGTGCCGCGGCAGATGTTGGTGCTGGGCGGTCTGACTTAGGCGGGTGCTCCAACTGCAGTGCAGGTGGCACGGAAGCCGCTGGAGTCTTATGCTTCTTAACCCGCGGAGAGAGGGAACGGTGCCAAGCAGACAACGGTGCTGGCAACGGTCGGTCCCGAGGGGTCTTAGCGGTACCGGCTCGATCCAGTGCCGAAGAGACGCTTCTGCTTGATACGGACTGTCCAGCGCTCAGTGCCGAGGGCGGAGGAGTAAGAGCTGCCTCCATCAGGAGCTGTTTCAGACGAAAGTCCCGATCCTTCTTCATCCTGGGCTTAAAGGCCTTACAGATCCGGCACTTATCCGAGAAGTGGTATTCCCCGAGGCACTTAAGGCAAGAGTCGTGGGGATCTCCCGTTGGCATCGGCCTGTGGTAGGTCGAGCACAGTTTGGGGTCCGGTGAAGCCCAGTACCGGGTGCGGGGAAGGGCCTAATCCCCGAACCCGTGTCAACTATATACACTAACTATAACAAAGAATGAATAAAACTAACTATAACTATAGAATTTACAACTATATACACGAGAATTAATAAAAGAACCGCGAGTAGCTAGGGAGGTGGAGATCAGCTAAGCCGCGTTCCACTGTTCCAACGACCAACACGGGCAGTAAGAAGGAACTGAAGGGCCGTTGGGTCACCAGGGGTATATATACAGCACCATAGCGGCGCCACTCCAGGGGTGCCCAGCCGACCCACTGAGTGTTGCTAGGGTAAAAATCTTCCGACAAGAGTGCACGTGGTGCACGCACACCTAACTGGAATCTATATGAGCAAGCACTCGAAGAAGAACCATCTTTTTGTGGTCTGTTTGTATAGCACCTAGCACAATGGGGTCATGGTCCCTGACTGCGGCTCCTAGGTACTATGATGATAATAAACACCACCATTACAGAACTAGATGACATTGATAGTTATTATTATGTAGGACACCACAGGAAACATTTTCATCTGTGTATTGTATTCCTTCAGTTACAACTATATAATAAATTCTCCACTTCAGATACTGATTTTATGTTTTAAAGACGTGTTCCCCACAGTGTTTAAATAATGTTTTACTGAACTGACACAGTAAAAGAGGGAATGTCAAGAGTCCAAGGTAACAGAAGTGCTTTTAAGAGGGACAGTGACACCATGAAGTCTTGCACTATCCAATACCTCTAACAAGGTGGTAAAGGTAGCAGATAAAGTGTGATTAACAGGTGGTTAATATTACTAAATAGAGCATAATAGGTGGCGTGGACTAAGAACATAAAAGGGAAGAACCTGCCACCGAAGAAACGGCAGCGGTAAAGCTGCTGCCGCCGAAGTGCTGCCGATCGCGGCTTCCTCCCCCACGCCCTGCCACTTGGGGTGGCAAAAATGCTGGAGCTGGCCCTGATCAGCAGTTAACAGTATGGTGATCCTGCAATTCACAGCTGACCAGATCATTTTAACAATAAACTTTTTCTTGGTATACTTCAGATGGCCAATTTATGCTTTCTAGTTACCCCAGAGAATCTCTCTTAAAGTCAATAGCATTTGTCAACGCAGTAGAGCCTGATTTGGCCCAGGGTATTGGATTTCTTTAAAAAAATCTTCACAATGACTGTGATGAGAGGTGTTTGTTTTTTTAAATGCTATTTGTAATTTATACTCTTGCTTCTCATGAAGTGGTCTTGAATATACTCAATTAGAGTTATCTGAGTGACATATCTTGATCAGACTGTTTGGTCCATCTAGTCTTACCCTCTGTGTCAGGCACATTAAGCAATATTCAATTCTTCAAATAAAGGCAAGTTAACTCCATACAATATTAACTGGTTGCATCACACACAGTGGAGGTAAATTTAATACTAGAAGTATTTCAGAGGTTTAAGAGGAAATAAACTTTGAACAGCTATAGTAAGGTTCCTCTTTTGCAAATTATTTGTAATGCAGTTACCATCATAGCAGATAGTGTTTATCTATCAAATTTTAAAGTCTGAACTTTTTTTTTTTTTTTTTTTTTTTAAACACTAATTTCTAAGCTAGTCCTACTGCTTAATGAGATATTAGCGGCCTTTTTGGAATGGAGGAAAAAAGTCCAGTGAAAGCTAAACCAAAGAAATCCATCTTCCTTCATTCCCTGAAGCTCTCTAGAACTGAGTTTTGGCAGTCTCAAAATGTTAATTAAAATTGTACTCACAAATGTGCTAATCAAAAAGGGCTATTCAGATTCCACAATGGTATGTTACTATTTGGACAAGAATAAAAACACATTTATAATTTAAAATATTAGAACTTACAATAAGGTTTTTTTCTATTTCCTCATACACTTTATCCAGGGCTTCATCACGGTTACTTGCAGCTACACTAGCTTCCATGAACTTTTTATTCCATGTTTCATATTCACCATGACTAATGTCCTTGTAGCAGAGGCATAACGTCCTCAAGGTCTCATTTGCAAAAATCTGTGGGGGAAAAAAAGAGAAATAAGCTGCATAGATTTCAATATTGGCTTAAAACTGAAGTTGAGAAGACATGCTATGCCTAGTCAATCCGAAAAAACTCAGCCACTGGCTGCTCCTGTACTCAGACTGTATGCTGAAAGTTGGATACTGCAGAATATCTAAAAATGAGTTGCAGCCTGAAAGAATTCTAATCCTTCACTTCTGGTGTTAAATAGAAGATTCAACAATCATTTGGAAAAAATGCAAAACAATCAATACAGTAATAGTACATAGTGCAATTTATCAGTCAATCTAGGTAAGTCTAGAAAACATGCTGCAAAGTACAAAGTAAAAAATAGAATGGAGTAGGAAATTCTCAAGTGACATGCAAATTTCTCAAATAATGAAAAACTAATTTCAATATGTACAATGCAAACATTTAAAATACAATTCCATGAAAAAGAAAAAAAAGGGGGAAAAATCATGTTCTGATTTCGAACAACAGAACATCTAGTAGCAGCAAAATAAGTTGTTTTGGATGCTATTCAGCTTTTTTGACAACTTCCTTCTAATAGTACTATGGAGCTATATTTTTCATAATTATTTAGCAAAGTAGAAATAAGTCAACTCAATGCAGTTGTAGGTAGGTGCAAATAGCTTAGTTTTACCCATGTTAAAAATTCAATTTAAAAAAGCAAAAAACTTACATCTAGTGCGTCCTGTGTAACCTGTCTCTGAGGATTCACTGGATGCAAACGTTCATAAATTACTGTATCAGCTCCTTTACAGTAAAGTTTAATGTTTCCATCTGGTTCTCTTACTAAATCAGAGAAGGGGAAAAAACAAAAACAAAAACAAAAAAGCAAAGGGTAGATGTAATAAAGGATAAATTTCTGATCTGACTTTTGCGTCTCGCTATTATGTCATCAGTTTTCTGGTAACAGGAAGATCTCTTTTTTTTAAAATTAGAGAATCTGAAATATTCTATCAGAGAACTGAAGGTTAAACAACAGGGAAACCAACAAACAACTTATTTAAGCAGGAAGAGACATATGAGACTGGTATGCCTAGTTAGAAACTTGATTTAGTAATTCTCTCTTATACTGGTATAAGCTCTTTAATGCGGCTCAACAGCATTCATTCACAGACCTCCTCCACTGCCATTCAGAACTGTGTGGACCACACTGATAAAGGAATAATAGCCTTGACAGCACTACAAAAATCATTTAACATGTAAGAGTCAGTTTAGAAAAACCTTCTGTGCATTTCAGTTTCATTTAAAGCAGTGGTCCTCAACCTTTTTGGCAAGCGGCGTCATCGAGAGGCATCACTGCCGAAATGCTGCCGAAGGACGCGGGTGCATTTAGATCCCCCCGTGGGCACCATGGCACCTGCGGGCACTACGTTGGGGACCCCTGATTTAAAGCAATTTAGCAGCTGGGAATACAGAGCAGCCACCACCATATAACCAGTCATTTTGCCAAATACAACCATAACAGCACAATGTGAGAACCTCCGTTCTACTGTTTTAGAGAGTTTTTCTTTAGAGATCTCTAAAAATAAAGCTTTTTTGAGATCAGCTTACCAATAACAGACATTCGTTTTCTATCACTGTTGAAGTCCAAGATAGCAAGAACATCATAAGTTTTTTCAGTCCCCATCTCACTTATAGTAATGGTATTCTGAGTTCGTGAAAGAAAAGCAAATCCAAAGTTTCTGGCTGCTGTTACCAAAGCTCCTTCATCTGGGGAAGCCGCTTGATAGTTGAGCTGACCTATAGCATTAACAGAGTGAAAAGGGAAGAAAGCCATAGTATATTTTAGTAACTGATGCCCTTGTCTAGTGTACTGCATTTATAGACAGTCGGGACTTTTAACACCCCATGCTTCGTAGCAATCAAGGGCCATATGGGGTGTTTAATATTCTACACTTTTGATTTCTCTGTATAACTCAGGATCCATTTTTACTGTGGATTTAATTTAAAAAAAAAAAAAAAAAGGGGTGGCATGGTCTAGCAATTCGAAGACAATCTGGGAGCTCATTTAATCGGTGTTCTGGACTCCTTTCAAATAGGCAAGTCATTGAACTGCTCTTTCTCAGCTTCTCCATCAGTAAAATGGAGATAACAGAACTTGGTTATTTTTATTTATAGGATCATAATTTCTCATTTATTTCATTGCATCATTTTGGAAGACAAACAGCCTCAAAACAGAAAGCTGTGGCCACATTAACCACTGGAAAAAAATAACTTTAATTAGAGAAGACCAAGAAAAGCAGGCACAAAGTTACAGTGAATAAAGTCACAGATTCCAAGCCCAGAAGGGACCACTGTGATCTTCTAGTCTGACTTCCTGTATAACACAGGCGACAGAACTTCCTCAAAATAATTCCTAGTACAAATCTTTTAGAAAAACATTCATTCTTGATTTTAAAATTGCCAATGATGGAGAAATCTACCATGATTGCTGGTAAACTGCTCTCATTTAAAAATGGATGTCTTATTACCAGTCTGAACATATACAGCTTCAGCTTCCAGTCACTGGATCGTGTTAAACTTTTATTTGCTAGACTGAAAAAATCCATCATCAAATATTTGTTCCTCATGTCTGCACACAAGTATTTATAGACTGTAATAAAGTTACCCTTTAATCTTTCTCTTTGTTATGCTAAATAGATAGAGCTGCTTGAATCTCTCTCTCTCTCTACAAGTATGTTTGCTTACCTTTTAACCATTCTCCTGGCTCTTCTCTGAACCCTCTCCAATTTATCCACATCCTTCTTTATCTTAATCTAGTTATTGAATTCATGTAAGACCAGGACAACAGAGTGGCTGGAAAATTCAGCACTTTGTCCCCTCCTTTTGCATACAGAGTATGCTTAGACTCAGACTTTTATCCTTGCTTCCCCAGTTCACCACTTCTCCCCACAGCCACTCATCTGCACCCTTAACCTTTATTCATTCTTCAGATTGCAAAGTTCAACATTCCTCTTTATTCAGCTTAGTCCTCTACGGCACTGTATATATTTGTGCACATATTAGAACCATTATGAGGGGAAAAAGCACATTTACTGAAGGGGAAAAGCGTCTATAGCCCCAGTCATGCCAGCACCTAAACAAATACTGAACTGTTCATACATGAGTTATCCCACTGAAGATAAACTTCAAGTGTGTGAAATTACATGTGTATGTAAAAACTGTGCTTATACCTATGTGTTTATTTTACCCTTTATTTGGTGTTAATGCTTTTGAAACTCTATACACCAAATACAGGTTTTCATACAGTGAAGTGTAATCCTGCGAAAACACTAAGTCCTCTGTATTTCGTATTTGTTAAACTTAGATTCAGAAAATGTTTATTGAAGCAGGTATTTAATACATATTTATGTCAAAACTGTGACAATTCGAAAGTCAAATTTGAGAATTCATGGCACATGTAGAGAGGGGCATCTTTAGTGCAAGTACAAGCCTAGAATTTATACAACAGCTTGGTGTTCCATCTCACTTGTGTGAATGATGTTAAAGTTGAAGCTACTATGTGTCCATTTTACGCAAGCAGAATACTCACCATCAGACGCATCCACCATTACCGTGTGACAAATTGCAAGTAGAAAAAAGAATTGTCGAACTTCAGTCTCCTTTCCACATCTAATTTGTTCTATCAGATAATGATCACAAAATGCGAGTTTCCCATCTGCATACATGTTCCAGCTAAAATCAACTTGCTGGATTAGGAAAAAATGAATAGAATTTGAGGTGAGTGCAATTACTTCATGCCTAGATAAAATCCTCTCACATTACTTGTGGGGCAAAAATCCCCTAAATTAGACGAAAAATAAAATCCTAAACCTCAACACTCCTATCTCAAAACCCCAGCGTCTAACACATTCCTAGTGAAACAAGTCAACTGACTTACCTCTTCATAGTTTTGATGTTGTCCAGACCCATCCCTGGATTCTCCTGTAATGGAAACAATATTGTTCCAAAATCTTAAAGGTGAGTATCTGACAATTTCAATGTCTATTGCTCAAAGTAGAGAGAATACAAATTAAAGGGAATTTCAGTGCATCGTGGTTTTTATATTGGCACCCGTCATTTCATAGTATGTGGGGTGGAATTTTCAAAAGTGTTCTATGTTGGCTTAAACTCTGTTTCCACTAAAGTCAATGGTAGAACTCCAATTAACTTTAAATGGGAGTACAGCTTCAAAAACACTGCTAGCATTAGAGCTTGTGGAAACCCGATTTTTTGTTACATTTTTTTTTTTTAAAGGAAATTACTTGTGAACTAAAACAAACAAAACAAAAAAACACCACCAGAAACAAAACAAACAAAATTAGTTTTGGTTTGATTAAAACATTTTGTTCAAATTTTAACTTTTCATTTTAGAATATATAATAAATTAAACCAAAAGTAGCTTCAAAATGAAAGATCAAACATGCTGTTACAAAAAGGTCAAAAATGGAACTTTTAACTTTACTGAAACATCTTTTCCACAAAATTTGGTTCTAAATGAATTTGCGAACGGCAACATATTTCAGTGAAACATATTGCTTTTGACAAATCAGCATTTTCTGACAGACAGAATTTTCCTTTGGCAAAATTTCCAATCATTTCTACTCAGCATTGACTTAAACACAAGCTATAATTTTTTTCATGCTATGGCTCTTTTAAAAATGGCTAGAAAACAACAGCAATCCCCAGCCCCAATTTTGAATAACTTTAGCAGCAATAATTTACTCAGGAAAATTTAACCAAAACTGGTACAACTGCACCCTGAAGTAAAGGTGGCACAACTGCACACCTTTTACCAAGAAGTAAAACCAGCAGATCCCATGGACCCGAGGTGGCCAGAGAATGACAGTTGCATTTCATGACAACTTTTGACGTTTTAAATGTTTTTGTTCCTCACAGGAACCGAATCAGGCAGTTTTCATCCCAGATCACTCTGAACCAGGCAGAGTAGGATTTTGAATGTGGGTCTCCCACATCCCAGGCCATTGCCATAGCCACCAGGTTAAAGAGTCTCTCTCTCCTTCTCCCTTCTTGACAAAAAATTTAAATCAAAAAAGATACATCGCCATGAAATATTTCAGCTTTGACAAAACTAACATTTTGTCAAAATATGCTGTTAGCCCAAAGTGTTCCAACCAGCTTAACTAGACAGGCACAGACCACACTCATTGAGACTGGGAACCAGCATAATGGCACATGGTCCCTTTTTCTGCTCCCTCTGTAAAGCTCCTTCAGTAATTATACTGCTCAACCCACTGCCCACCAATTAGCTCCCTCGAAATGGAGACTTCTAGAGTCCAGGGTGGGTGAGTTAATGCTGATTGGATCATCATTAACATAGCCACAAAGTGTTCTGTGGGGTTAGTGTGCAAAGTGCCCAATTCCCATAGCCATCTCCCCCTATTGCTGTCCCTCTGTCTACTACACACAAGCTGGGAGTGTGGAGAGTGGAACAAGGGAGAAAATGTTTTGGAAGAGGCAATCTCATGTTCATCCCTCAGAACCAGCAGGATCTCTGTTCTTGTAGAAGCAAAAAGGTACCATATCCTTCATATTTTGGGGGTTGAGAATGTCAGAATTCTCACAGTGGAACACACTTGTATCATTGAAGTGCGTTAACAAATAAGTACTTAATATAATGGGCATGCAACAGTTCAGATTGAAAAACAATTGACAGTAGAGAGGTGTAATAGTTAGCAATGACCGAGACTTGCAGGGATGGTCTCCCTAGCCTCTGTTTGCCAGAAGCTGGGAATGGGCAACAGAGGATGGATCACTTGATGATTACCTGTTCTGTTCATTCCCTCTGGGGCACCTGGCATTGGCCACTGTCGGAAGACAGGATACTGGGCTAGATGGACATTTGGTCTGACCCAGTATAGTTGTTCTTGTGTTCTTACGTACTTACCGTATGTTTGTCCATTTATACAGCATTTTTTGAATGCCATGATGTTCTGCGTAAGCGTTCCTGTCTTATCTGAAAAGATGTAGTGGATTTGTCCAAGCTGTTCATTCAGAGTGGTGGTTCGGGCCTTAGCAGGTGTATCCTTCTCAGGGTAATACATTTGCAGATCCCAGTTTATAAAATAGCTTTGGCCTAAACGAATCACTTCAACACTAATTGAATAAAACACAACAGCAAGATCATACAATTAACAGGTTGCTATACATTAAAATGCAAAGACATGATGTAGATCTATCAAGTTCTGAATGAATTTTCAAGGACACCAGTAGAGCAAATAAATCCATGTTATCGGATGTGTTAATATTTAGAAATTATACAAAGGAGCTAGTTTATTTCCAAAAACTCACCCAGGATATAAGCTACTCAAAACAATTGATTCAAAGTGCACAGCTCAGTTTAAACAGTCCAGCACAAGTCAGAGAAGAGACCCCAAATGGAGCATGTCAAAGGTGATCCCATATTACCACCACTGGAGTGAAAACTATATTCAGTAGTAAAATCTAAATACAAAGTAGACATTTTGTGAGCTAACTGAATACTAGACTGACAGCCAAAACTCAAAGTACTTTTCAGTAAAACATGAAGTGTGAGTCAGTTCTCTGTCTTAAAAAAGTTGAATGTAGAACATAGGAAAAAATTCAACACAGGGCCTAATCCTGGAAGCAGCTTCTTCCATATACAGTTTCTCAATAGGACTGTACAGAACTAGCTACACACAGAAGTAAATTCTTTCAGGATCTGACCTATCACTGTACATTGTTTGAATATTGGAGAAGCAATTTGTTCATGTTTGAAATTTACCACCACACAGTATCAAATTTATTAAAGAGGGCAAGTGTTTTTAACATTAATTTTGCATCTTTCAGTCAAGATTTGTACGCCCTAGTGACACATAGTATGGCTCACCGTCCTTTGAAAATACCAATAAGAGGAAAAGAACACAACATCTTTTTGGGAACAAGGGGATTGGAGGAAATGTCATCAAATGGAAATACAGTTAATTTTACTCCATACCCACTACATTTTCAACTTTAAAAACAAAGAGATGTAGTTACCTCACATAGAGAGAAATGGGAACCATGGTGTTAAGAACAATGATGTAGCCCCAAAAATTAAGGAAGCCACGGTACGGAGGGCTGTAGTCTTCACCATCATAGAGGTACCAAGAAGTATTGCCAATCTGCTGCTCCCAATAAGTGTGTCCAATAGCAAGGCCAGCTGACAGGAGGATCAATACAATAAAGATCTAGAACATAAAGCGCCAAGAGTGTTCTTTGTAAGTCAATGGCCTTATTTGTTAGGCTGGATTCGCAACCTTGACCTCTATGATGATTCTCATGAGACGTTTTCTTAGTAGTTATTCAATAAAAGGAAAAAACAAATCTAGTAGGGCAACCTTTCCCTTGAAAGTTCTGTTTTAAAAGAGGACATTTGCCAAGATATTAATAATTACAAAGACACTACGCCCTTACCTGTGCTACTAACGTATTCCAGATTATTCCTCAAATTGACTTGTGTTTGAACTGAAGAAGTTTTTAAAGGTCTAATTTTCACATTTTACTATATGCAGATAGCTTGATTGTTGCACTTTAATTCAGTTTGGAAATGAAACTAGCAACATCAAAGTGCCTGGGGACCAATTTTTTTTTGTTTCAGTTCAAGTCTAACTTAGCCAAAGTTTATAACATTGCAGGTGAAATGTTTAAATTAATTTTAAAATAAAAAATGAGCATTTGTTAAAATAAATTAAATGACAGTTTGTTTACTCACTTTGTAATTGTTTTCCTTTATAATAAGGCCTCAACCTTACTTGCTGTTCTAGACAGGCAGGCCCCATCACTGACACAAAGCCCACTGACTTCACTGAGTGTCTAACCACAAAGTGGGATCCACCCCTGTGGACTTGCACGGTTAGTGCCTAAAACTGGACCTGAATATATTTGATATGTCACACTATGAATAATGATTATTGAAACTAGGCACAGCAGGACAACATTCACACCTATACAGTAGGAACTCCAAAAATGTAACAGAGTAAAAAAAAAACCAAAGTCTGTTACCGTGTAAACCATGTAGTTCATGAGAGAGTCAATTTTAGTCCTTTTAAATCTGGTCTTTCCGCTGTTTTTCATTATTTTTGTGTCTCCTCCTTAAAAAAAGCCCAAACAAAAACAAAATTAACAGAAATAAAAAGAAAGACATCAAGTGTGAACATCATTTTATAAGAAAGTGTACTAGATCTTGTAAGTTTGCACACAAAGGGTCTGATCCTGTAGCGTGCCGAGTGCTGTCAAGTCAGGAGGCTGATACAGAAAACATCAGGAATCGAAGATTCTGCACCTTTTAAAGGTGGGATGTTCAGGGCTCTATCCTTCACATAAGAGCTTCAATTGAAGTTAATGGAAATGCCTATGCTGGACAATTATTGGGCACAGCTTTTACCTAGTTACCTTGCTGTACTTATTTCATATACTTCTGTTTCTAACCATTAGAGGAGTGAAGTTTTGGAACAGCCTTCCAAGGGGAGTAGTGGGGCAAAAGACATATCTGGCTTCAAGACTAAGCTTGATAAGTTTACAGAGGGAATGGTATGATGGGATAGTCTAATTCTGGCAATTAATTGATCTTTGATTATTAGCAGGTAAATATGCCCAATGGTCTGTGATGGGATGTTAGAGTGAGATCTGAGTTACTACAGAGAATTCTTTCCTGGGTGCTGGTTGATGAGTCTTGCCCACATGCTCAGGGTTTAACTGATGGCCATATTTAGGATTGGGAAGGAATTTTCCTCCAAGGAAGATTGGCAGAGGCCCTGGAGGTTTTTCGCCTTCCTCTGCAGCATGGGTCACTTGCTGGAGGATTCTCTGCATCTTGAGGTCTTTAAACCACGATTTGAGAACTTCAATAACTCAGACATAGGTTAGGGGTTTGTTACAGGAGTGAGTGGGTGAGATTCTGTGGCTTGCATTGTGCAGGTCAGACTAGATGATCATAATGGTCCCTTCTGACCTTAAAGTCTATGAGTCATATAAATAATACCTGCAAATATGACCACTCCATGGCAGAAGTCTGTATTCCTGATTTTACAGCCACGCAACAAAATTTTATCAGCATCCAGTGGATATGTCCTGCTTCTCCAGAATAATGTTCCTGTAAACTTATCTAGTCGATTATTGGGTTCTTCGCATTCAATTAAACCTAATAAAAATATTAAAATTTAAAAAATGTAATGATCAATACCAATGACATTATGAAATACCATACAGGATTTTACTTTAGTCCTTTTACAGGAATAGCACTGGATTCTGCTACAAAAAAAAAAAAATACACCATTTAAAAGCAAAAGTTCTGAATAAAACATTTGTTTGAAAATCTGAGCGCAGATATTCAACACTATATTGCCAAAAAATGTTGAATATGGTGAATCCATTGGCATTTTACTTTAAGTTCATCCACAGACTGCAAATACACATACAGCAGAACTATATTCTTGCTACAATGCCATGTTGTATTCAGCCCTCAGTTAAGCAGACTTTAAGCCAATATCTTTACTTGAGTATTTCCTGAACAGTGAAGGTGGTCAACATGGGAGAGGAATGTAAGTTTCTCTCTTACTGGATTGCGTACACTCCAGACTGAGGCTATTACTCAGTATTTGATGCTATTTTGCTTTCAAGACTTAAGTGGCAATGACCCAACAAGAAAAATACACGGTCATGCTGATAACTTGCTAGTAAAGATATTCTTCCGAATTTGAATCTTTTGGCCTTTTCCCCTTGTTTGCAAGCTACATGAACAATGTTGAGATCTACTAAGGTTTTTTTGGTAACCTTTCAGCCTAAAAGCTTTTAATTAGACATTGTAGCTTATTACAGAGACAAGGCAGGTGAGGTAATAACTTTGATAGGATCACCTTCTATTGATGAGAGAAACAAGGGGCAGGTCACCAGTTAAAACACTGCAACAGCACAAGTGCCACTGTAGCACTTTAATGAAGATGCTCTACACCAACAGGAGAGAGCTCCCCTGTCAGCACAATGAATTCACCTCCCTGAGAGACTGTAGTTATGTTGATAGGAGAAGCTCTCTTGCTGACATAGCACTGTCTACACTGGGGGTTAGGTCAGTATAACTACATCGCTATGTTAATTTTTTACACGTGAGTGACGTAGTTATACAGATTAAGTCTGTAGTGTAGACCAGACAAAGCTTTTGAGCCACACAGAGCTCTTCTTCAGGTCTGGGAAAGGTACTTCCAGTGTCACAGCAAAATGCAATGTGGAACAGATTGTTTAGCATCAGTAATGAGCATATACTGCAAGTTGGCCCATGAAGAGGTTCGCATATTGGGGAGCGATCTTCGTAACCATCACTGTTCCCATGGTTTGGGCAAAGTGTTTGTTGTCGTATGTAAAATTGTTATGGGTGAGGATGGAATGGATGAGTTTGGCGATGTATTTGGGGTGGATATATTTTTGTCCTATGTCTGCAGAGATGTTAATGGACCACTTTACTTTGAATGGTCCCCTGCAATATGTGTTAACTACTTACACTAAACAAGCTGTTCCACATTGCGTTTACTGTGACAGTGGGAATACTTTCCCCAGGTCTGAAGAAGAGCTCTGTGTGGCTTGAAAGGTCAGCTCCCAGATTACTACACTGGGCAGCACAACATGAGGAGGAGGCGACCAGACCTCTGTGGAGAAAGAAGTGGTTCAGGACTATTTAGAAAAGCTGGACAAGCACAAGTCCAAGGGGCCAGATGAATTGCATCCGAGGGTGGTAAAGGAGTTGGCAGATGTGACTGCAGAGCCGTTGGCCATTGAAAACTCATGGCGATTGGGGGAGGTCCCGAATCACTGAAAAAAGGCTAATGTCAGCCTCACCTCAGTCCCTGGAAAAATCATGGAGCAGGTCCTCAAGGAATCAATTTTGAAGTATTTAGAGGAGAGGAAAGTGATCAGGAACAGTCAGCATGGATTCTCCAAGGGCAAATCATGCCTGACTAACCAAATTGCCTTCCATGATGAGATAACTGGCTCTGTGGATGAGGGGAAAGCAGTGGACGTGTTATTCCTTGACTTTAGCAAAGCTTTTGATACGGTCTCCCACAGTATTCTTGCTGACAAGTTAAAGAAGCATGGGGTAGATGAATGGACTATAAGGTGGATAGAAAACTGGCTAGATCATTGGGCTCAACGGGTAGTGATCAATGGCTCTATGTCTAGCTGGCAGCTGGTATCAAGTGGAGTGCCCCAAGAGTCAGTCCTGGGGCTGATTTTGTTCAATATCTTCATTAATGATCTGGAGGATGGCATGGATTGCACCCTCAGCAAGTTTGCAGATGACACGAAACTGGGAGGAGTGGTAGATACACTGGCGGGTAGGGATAGGATACAGAGGGACCTAGACAAATTAGAGGATTGGGCCAAAAGAAATCTGATGAGGCTCAACATGGACAACTACAGAGTCCTGCACTTAGGACGGAAGAATCCCATGCACTGTTACAGACTAGGGACCAAAGGGCTAGGCAGCAGTTCTGCAGAAAAGGGCCTAGGGGTTACAGTGGACGAGAAGCTGGATAGGAGTCAACAGTGTGTCCTTATTGCCAAGAAGGCTAACGGCATTTTAGGCTGTATAAGTAGGAGCACTGCCAGCAGATTGAGGGACGTAATCATTCCCCTCTATTAGGCATTGGTGAGGCCTCATCTGGAGTACTGTGTCCAGTTTTGGGCCCCACACTACAAGGATGTGGAAAAATTGGAAAGAGTCCAGTGGAGGGCAACAAAAATGATTAGGTGGTGGGAGCACATGACTTATGAGGAGAGGCTGAGGATACTGGGATTATTTAGTCTGCAGAAGAGAAGAATGAAGGGAGATTTGATAGCTGCTTTCAACTACCTGAAAGGGAGTTCCAAAGAGGATGGATCTAGACTGTTCTCAGTGGCAGTAGATGACAGAACTAGGAGCAATGGTCTCAAGTTGTGAGGGAGGTTTAGGTTTGATAGTAGGAAAAACTTTTGTTAGGCGGGTGGTTAATCACTGGAATAGGTTACCTAGGGAGGTGGTGGAATCTCCTTCCTTAGAAGTTTTTAAGGTCAGGCTTGACAAAGCCCTGGCTGGGGTGATTTAGTTGGGGTATTGGTCCTGCTTTGAGCAGGGCGTTGGACTAGATGATCTCCTGAGGTCCCTTCCAACCCTGACATTCCATGATTCTATGATTCTCTCTCACCAACACAAGTTGGTCCAAAGACTATATTACCTCACCCATCTTGTCTCTCTAATATCTTGGGACCGACATGGCTACAACTACAATTCATGTACATTAGTTTATTGTCTGTTCTGTGGACTTTGTTATTTTTATTGTTATTGTGTAAATTATGACTGGTCACTTCATGTCACGTGGTATTTCTGCTTCCATCTGAAAATGGAATTCAGCTCATCTTGAAATTTTGGATTTGGACATGTTTATGAACGCAAAAAATGTGTTCTACAAATGTTTCTACAAATGTAAGTGAACAAAAAATATGAATGATTGAATATTGCAATCTGAACTTTACCCAGATGGTGAGAATTTTTACCACTTTTTACCCATATTTGCTGTAAATTTGTTTGAAACTTTTTCTTCTTTGAAGTATAAGGTATAGGATTGCTAGAGAACTTTAGTAAAGAAATACAGTTCTATCTCAGGTCCCAACAGGAGGGAATGTGAAATTTGAAAAATAAAATACACTTTGTGTTTGCACAGTAAAATTAGCTTTAATATTAAGAGGAAAAGAAACTAGTCTATAGGCTCCCAACATTTTATTTATTTATTTATTTATTTATTACAGAAAACATTGGAATGGAAAATATTAGTTTAAGATCTCCTCTCTCTCCTCTCATTAACATACCCCAGAATGTCCATGATACAAAATCTTGTCTTTCAGATTGTACTGCTGAGCAAAATACAATTTTTAGTCAAACCAGTTACTTGTACTGCATACTGGCTTAAAAATAGAACCATATATGTATTACCAACAGCCCAGTCTGAGCTCTTCCTTTTATTTAACTGTATGTTATTCAAGCTACATTTGAGCAACTTTAACGAGAATAAAGTGTTTGCACAAACCATCAAATTCTGCCATTGCACTTTCTTCTTGGAGATATCGGTCTGTTACCTCAAGTGACATTTTGAACTTTAAGTTAGTTTCACTAAAAGAAAAAGAAAAGGATGTTACCAAAATCCGAAAAAAGGAGGAAAATTTAAAGTAACATGAAAACACACACATACATATGCAACTATTATTTGTGCATATCCACTTTGGGAAAATGATAAAATAGCACATTTGCAAACATTACATTAATGCATTTGAAATTCCCACAAAAAATTGCACAAGTAATTCTAACAAGAAAGCTTGCTCACTTCTCTCCATAATGGATATACTGATTGACTTACGTTCACTGTAAATAAGGAAATGTGAGCCAAGAACCTCTCAGTGCCAACTGACAAGGGGGTGCAGAGGGATTACAGGACTCTTCTGAGTCTGATATGTACTTTCTAGTTCACCAAAGAATGTCACTCTACGTCTCAAATGAAAGCCAGTGTCTCTCTGTGCATTCATAGTATTGTGAAATGTATGTAAAGATACTATGTAAGGAGGGAGTATACAAATATTCAAAATATATTTCTAATGTCTGTATGAAGGTGCAGGTCACCAGCAAAGATGAAAAATGGGTTTTCTGTCAGACAATACACTTTTATTTGTATGTTTATAAATTTGAGAATTGACTTGTTCACAAAGGGTCTCCTATGATCACTCTAAATGGAATGCACAAGGAAGGATTGTGAGGACTTCAGAAAGAAACTAACCGGAAGAGAAAAGCAGCAGGTGGGAGGAAATCCTATCTGGAGGTGTACAAAGGTTTGCTTAAGTATATTTGGGGGAACAGGGGAGTTGCCTGGGTACCCTTCACTGAGGAAGTAAAAGGACAGTGATTTTGTTTCATGAAAGGGGTCTCAACCAGGCTTAGCTGAAAACACTGGAGAGAACTTTGGGTGAGAAACTTATTTGGACACAAGAGTAAATTGTTAGTTAAGTTTAGTCTCTAGAAAGCACATTGTGATTTTTTTATACGTACTTATTTGTTTCCAGTATTCTTACTTACTATCATTTCAATCTTTATTATTTAATACATTTATTCTTGTTTTCACAATGAATATATCTAAGTGTTGTGGTGGGGGGCAAAGTGCTGGTCCGGAGTTGAATCTTACAAGCTGGTGTATACTGTTTTTTTGGGAATAGCAGGCCTGGTAATCCTGTGAGTGTTCAGTGGATAAGGGGCTGGAGATGCTGCAGGCAAAGCTCTGTGTATTCAGGGCAGGCATGTGCCTGTCGCTACCCATGCAGAAAAAGCAAGATCTGCTGCTGCCAAGGGCTGGTGGTTTCAGGGAGCTCCCATAGCAGGCATAGACAAAACTTCTTCATGATAAAGGCATGTAAAGGTCAGATGCCTCACAACCCTGGGTACCCCAGGGGAGCAACACAGTAAAAATAACCCACTTATACACTACTTGTAGAAAAACAGACCCAAAGTGGGAAAGCTTTGGCAAGATCTTAAACTCTTATTTACATTTCTCAATGGAATAATTTAAAAGACAGAACAAACACTTCAGAGTTCAAACAAGGAGAGTCTCAAATGGTGTAATATTCAGTTGAGCCACAACGAACACCAGGATGTGCCTTGCTACTTTGTGATTTCTCACCTCAGAGGCAGTGTCAGCACAAAGCGCTGTTTCCAAATAAGTGGATTAGGTTACATCTGTGCACATACTGTTAATGTCTTGGTATTATAAAATAAAATTCAGAAAAATTGGTTTTAGTTTATTATAACCTTGTATTAATAGTATTTCATTGCCAAAAAGAAAAAGATGGAAAGGCACTGTGTAAAGAAAAGTTTTCTACACATTGCTTCTTCCCCTACCTCATTAATTTTATGAGGGTTCAGGAGATTACCTTTAGACTCATATTAAAGCAGTAACTAATGATTTGTAAATTTCCATTTTTAGAGGTTCCCTGCATCTCTCTTTTTCCAGTACATTTCACAAGATCAGTGCAGCTGTAATTTTCTATAGTATTTTGCCTATGGCTGCTGAGCTTTTAACTGCTGCTGTTGGAGGTGGGGAACAGGACGCTAATACAACGCCAAATGGTAAAGTTAGTGGGATGAACATAAATGCTCAAAGCCACTGCTTTCCTGATGCAGTAGTTAAGCTTGAGAAAGCCATTGTACATAAAGTAGAACCTAAAATTAAATAACTGACAAAATTAAGAGTGCTAGTGAAAGAGAGCAAAACACACTCTGACTGCAATGTCTGGTAATCCAAACAGACTCTATACATGATTTTACAGAGTTGTAATGTAGGGAATAAACATGTGGACTTCAAGATCAATAGAAGTTGTGTGGCTAAGTCACTGCCAGACGAAAATTTACTCTAGCATATCTCATTAGAGATCCATATTATGCAGAGTCCAGGTCACCTGGTCTTCATAAAAGCCATTCATTTTAGAGAGAGTATAAATTAAGATATTTATGAAACAGTAGTAACAAAACACACACCAAGTAATGACCTTAAATTTGCCAGGTCTAATCACCAGGGTACATAAAGAATTTCACTAGTTTGGAATAACATTTCTGCAATACACACTTCAGCCCTTTCACCATTAAACCAAAAATGACATGTAAAATCCCGTAAAAAAAAGAGCCTTACCCATCTAGTTCAGCTGTCTCTACATAACAAAGGCTGTTAGGTTCTGAGCTGGACAGCAGCAGAATATCAGCCTAGTCAAAACAACACAGTAAATAAATGAAAGCCAAACATTGCACCAGAGACAAACTCCATGCAAACAAGGAATTTATTTTTAAAAAAATTAGGCCATTCGCTTACAGGAACAAAGGCATTTTTCTCCAGACGAATGACATCTCCAACTTGAATCTCTTTCCATTTAGCAGCTTTGAACCTAAATGTCAAATATTTTTTAAGATCAGTAGTATTCGTTTAGGATAGGATAGACATAAGTTATATATCATCTTGAAGTCTTTGGCATCTTCTCTGGCAGACTTCCACAGGATCAGAATAGAAAAGCCTTACATCTCAGGAGAGAAACATTCCTTATTCAAATAGTTCCTGATGACTGAAATTCTTAAGAACTGCAATGCAGGAAAGTGTCATCATTTAACACACATAAATATTTCTGTCTTTTTCCCTAAAACTCTCACTTGACACAGATTCAGTGCTGGATTTTTTTTTATGTGACTGTTCTTTCAAACCACAAGGGATTGGATGTAGGCAATTAACTTTAATTGTTAATAGGAGTTACACATACAAGTGCATAAACAGTGGAGAACTGCAATCTAAATGTACAATATAATCTACCATTTAAGTTCTGCAGGAGTAATCAGTAACTAGTAAAAACATTACTTTCAAAGTTAAAGCAAAAACTTTACAATACCTTCCATCCCTGATAACATCACATGTCCGGTTATTAATCTCATTATCCATTCTATGGCGAGCCTTAAGGAGACAGGAAAAAGGAGTATGTTTACTCTTACATATTTAAATAACTTGTCATCAGTTTTAACATTACGAAAATAATTCTTACGATGTCATCCACCAGGTCTTTGATTGCAGTTATCCCAAGCACCAGGAGCAAAGGCACTAGTGTTGTATACCACGATAAAGTAGTTATCTGAGGAATTGTCTGTGAATGTGAACAAAGATCAGGGAACAACTTGGTGAAACACTTTAGTGGCAAAAAGGACCAACAGATCATCTAGTTTGACCTCCTGTACATCACAGGACTCGAGCACCACCCAGCACCTACACACTAAACCCAACAACCGAAATTAGACTGAAGTATTACAGCCCACAGGAAACTACATTATTATGTGCCACAGGCAGAGAATATGAGGGACTGAGGTGCACCCCTGCCTGCAGCCCCTCAAATGGCAGGGAAATTATTACATGAGCCAGATAATCCTGGCAAGTGACCTGGACCCACCTCCTTCAAAAAAACAACAACAACAACAAAAACCACACAACGTTATTCTGGAACGATCTACTTTCAGTAAACCCACATTGCGTTACATCCTCTTTATTATTTACTTCTATAAATTTAATTATTTTTTCCTTTCACAATTTGTTCTAAAGCCCTGCATACTACTGAGATCAGACTAACAGGTCTGTAATTGCTCTGATCACTTCCCCCCACCCCCTTTTCTTAAATACAGGGATGATATTAGCATTCTCCAGTCATATGGTACTACCCCCATAAAAGACAGATTTATTAAAAGTTCTTGCTTCTGGACTGACAGTCTCATATGCCAATTCTGGAAGAGGAAGTTACTTATCTATAACTGGAAGTTCTTTAAGATGTGCGATCCCTATCTGTATTCCACGGAGGGTTTATGCATGTACACCATGCATCTAGAGATGGAGAATTTAAAAGTAGCATCCACAGCTCCGCACATGCCCCCTGACTCACTTCACAGCTTCGCCTAAGGTGATAAAGGGCAGGGTGGATCAACTGTGTCTCCAGTTCCTTCTCCACTACAAATCAACAGATCTGCAGCAGAGGGGAAGGAGGGTGGGAAGCAGAATACAGATAGGAACCACACATCTCAAAGAACCTCCAGTTACAGGTAAGTAACCTCCTCTTCTTCTTCAAGTGATGGTTCCTATTGTATTCCACTGAGGGTGACTAGCAAGCAGTACCTAAGTTGGAGGAGGGTACAAGGATGAAGATGGGATAGATGAGCGGAGGACAGCTAAGACAGAGGAGGCATCCGCCACTGGGTCCTGCGCTAAGGCATAATTCACAGCAAAGGTGTGAACTGAACTCCACCTGGCCATTTTACAGATATCTCAACGCAATAAGTCATGGAGGGAGGCCATGGTCAGAGCCTGGGTTCTTGTTGCACGGGCCCACACCCTTGAGGTGAGTGGAGGCCAGATAATTGATAGAGTGTAATGCAGCCCAAAATCCACTTAGACATTCATTGTGTGAAGACTGCCCACCTCTTAACTCTTTTGGCTATTGCGACAAACAGCCTGGGGGATTTCCTGACCAGTTTCATCCTTTTCAGGTAGAAGGACGATGCCCAATGGACATCAAGGGAGTGGAGTTACCGTTCCTTTTCCAAAGCATATGGCTTCATGAAAAAAAACAAATAGGTGAACGGACTGATTAATGTGAAATTGAGGGATGACCTTTGGCAAAAATTTGGTATGCAGACACAGGGATATTTTATCTTTATCTTTATGAAAAGTCACGAAAGGAGGGCCTGCCATCATGGCACCAAGCTCACTAACCCTCACTGATGTGACACTAACCAGGAAGGCAACTTTCATGGAGAGGAGAGACATTGAACACGATGCCAGCAGTTCAAAGGGTAGTTTCGTTAGCACAGATAGGACCAAGTTAAGACCCCACTGGGGAGTGATGGGTTGTATAGGTAGGAAGTTTCCAATGAGGCCCTTCCAAAAACCGAACAGTCAACACGTAGGTAAAGATGGAAAGTCATTCCACGGGGGGGGAGGGTGCTAACTGCTGCTCGGTAGATTTTGAGGAAGCTGTGGACAAGACCCAGTCAAGAAGGAGGGGAATCCCTCCTGCTTCTGGGAAAATCCTTTATGTTCCACCCAGGAATCAAAGTGTGTCCACTTGGCTCAGTAACCACATTTAGTGGAGTCCTTCCTGCTGCTAGAAAGGATGTTTTGCACGTCTGATGAACATGTCCACTCTAGAGACACGCACTCAAAGATGGAAAAAAGGAGCGCTAGATGACCCACAAAAGCAGCTGTGGGGATTCAAATGACATCAGGCAATGTGATCGGCAGCTTTCTAGTGGTCTTCAGAAATCACTCTTCTCTGGTGGTTGCCTCTGGAAGATGGAAGATTGTGAAGGTGGTCCCAGAGGGCACGGTCCATGAGCTTCCTGACATTTTTTCAGTGGTTCGTAGTGTCTCTGGAGAAAGAACTGGGTGGTCCTGTAACACTGTGTAGGGGAAGGTGGGCAATGGAATTGACGCTTTGGTGCAGTAGATACCCAAGGAATGCAGAGTAGCTCTGGAATCCTTGAGAGTGTGCAGGGAATCATCCGTTTTTTGGTTAAAAAGATGAGATTCATTGCAAAGGAGATCTTTAATGGCATTTTGTACCTCCTTGGGAAATCAGAGGAGTGGAGCCACAATTCCTTGCACATAACTATACCCAGGACTGGTGCAAGGATGTTTCATGCCCTAGGCAAAACTTCCACCTTGCACCTCTGCCCTGAGGCGCCCCTGTCTTGTGGCAGCTCCCAGACCCCACCCTCCGCCCTGAGGCACGCCCCCCCACCCCAGCTCACCCCTGCTCCGAGCACGAGTACTCTGAGCACGCCATTGCTGCTTCACTTCTCCCGCCTCCCAGGCTTGTGGCGCCTAAGCTGATTGGCACTGCAAGCCTGGGAGGCGAGAGAAGTGAGACAGCCATAGCGTGCTCGGGGAGGAGGCGGGGTGGGGTGAGCTAGGGCGAGGAGTTCCCCTGTGTGCTGCCCCACCCCTTACTTGCTGCAGGCGGTCCTCCCTGCTCTCCCCTGCCACAGCTCCCTCTGCCTAAATGCTGGCGGCGACCAGGGCGGCCGAAGATCCGGCTGCTGCGGTCACTGCAGAAGAAAATGGCATCCCCCAAATCCCAGTGCCCTAGGCGACCGCCTAGGTCACCTAAATGGTTGCACCGGCCCGGACTATACCGATGGCCATGGGCCTCGAGTAGATATCTGCTGCATCCGCTGCTAACTGAAGAGTTTTCCTTGCCACCAGTTTACCTTCTAGAATAGCCTTAAAATTGGCCCACTCTTGCCGTGGTATCTTTTCAGCAAATTCATGCAGTTTACAGTAGTTTAGGAAATCGTACTTAGTGAGCAGTACCTAGTAGTTCAAGATACTGAACTAAAGGCTGCTGACAAAAAGTCCTTGTGGCCCAAGAGGTCCAATCTCTTTCTCACCTTATCTGACAAAGTGAAGCACGGGAGATGTTACCTGGAACACTTCGTCACCGCCTGGACCACAAGAACTGAGAGATGGGGGGGTCAGAACAGAAACTCAGACACCTTAGCAGGCACATAATGTTTCTCAGCCCCCCTTGGGGAGTAGGTGTACACATGGTTAGCATGTGCTAAAATATCCTGACTGGCTCAAGTATAGCTTCATTGTTAGGGTAGAAAAGTGCCCATAAGACGACACCTTTCCACTGTGGAGAAGTCCCCTGCTCCAATGCCAGTACTGAGTACAGAGAGGGTGCCTTTAACTCTTGGGAGATTGGGAAGAACACCAGGTGGTGCAGGATGATGCCAATGAGTGAAGGATATCCAGGAGCTGATGTTGGGTATCCTGGACCCTCTCCAGAGAGATGTAAAGCTCCCCTGCCACCCTCTGAGGCACTCTTGGCTGTCTCAGGTAGATGTACAGGGGTGGGGAGGTTCCCCAGCCTGGATCTGAATGAGACCTCATGGCAACTTCCATGAGGTGCTTCTGGAGGCAGGGAGCCTGACCTTCCGGGGTATGGCTGAGGAAGGACTGGCAGATACTGCATCTGAATGCAATGTGGTTTGCTCCTAAGCAGTAGAGACAGAGCTGATATTCGTCACTGACCGAGAAGGAACACAGGCAGGAGGCACCGATGTTAAAGCCTGGGGGTCTTTGGCAGAGTCCAGTACCCGTGCATGGGTATGTGGGGGAGGAGTATGGAGAAAAAATAAGCCCTCCATACAACCTATTCTACTCTAAAAATACTACAGACTACCTAAAAGCAATAAAAACAGTAAAACTCTTAAACACTAACTATATATAACTTTGTTTGTGAAAGCGCATCACTTGCAAGCAGACACTGATTGTTCCAGTCCAGAACATGCAGCGGTAAGAAGGAACTTGAGACACAGTCTGTCTATCCCACCCGTTGTCATCTCGGACAAAACCATGAGGCAAGTCAAGGCTCATGCATGGACCAACCAGCCAGTTGACTACAATAGGCCCCATCACTCAAAGAAGAATGTAAGTTATCCAATTCCCTGATTTGAGCACATTAAGTTCTTTAAAAGATGTGTTCTTAAGTCAGGTTAGCTAACTCAGGTTAAAGTAGAAGTGAAGACATGGCAACTCTTAACTTGTGTTAGCAGTTTGATATAAAGTCTATATGGGATCCTGGGAGTGAACATTGGCTTTATGGTGCCATGCCTTCATGACTATATTAACCTGAGTTAGCTACGCAAATTAAGAACACACTTTTTTTTTTTCTGGCAGTGAACACATAACCTATGAGCCCCAGTCATGGACTAGAACCACATTGTGATAGGCACTGTACAAACTTAAAACAAAAAGGATGGTCCATTCCCCAAATTGCTCACAGTCTAAGTAACTAGTTGCATTCTAAGCAGGGTACACAAGGCATAAATCTAAACATCAAGCTAAAATGATTAATGTGCAAATAAACTGCATTGCTCCAAGTTCGTATTAAACTTCTGAATTTTAAAAGCAGTTAGTCTGGAGTTGTTTAGCAAGTCCACTTTAGTTTCATGATAGCAATGTCACAAAAAGCAGTAATATTCAGCTGCATTACTGAGTAACTGAACTTATATTATCAACTTTATCATAATTATCTGTATTATGTAATCAAATTTACCTGTAAAATAAGAAGAACCAGGAAATAAAAGTTGGCCACTCTTTTAAACTGTTCTAGCAAATTCAATGGTAAAAAGGTAATTGCATTGTATTTGTAGGTCTTAATTGCATTCCCCTGTTGAGAAAAAAAATTAAAAATAAGACATTCTAAATAACAATAAATACTAATGGATACTTTTCCAATCCAATTTGCATTTCATGTAAAATGTTTTATTTTATGGTATCCCTCTCTACAAAATGGCCGTGTAAGTTAAGTTTATTATGCAAACCAGTTTAACAAGGATCACTAATCAAGTCAACCAAAATCACTGTTGGCTTTAAGGTTATTTCTAAGCTGCCTTTTGTTGCTTTAGCTGTCAGCTAGCAATGCCTTAAAAGGATTATCTGGAGCACTATGTAAAATCAAGGGACTGGAAATAGGATACTGGGGCCACATCTAGACTACACGCCGTATCGGCACGTTAAAATTGATTGCTCGGGGATCGATATATCGTGTCTAATCTAGACGGGATATATCGATCCCTGAGCATGCTTATATCGATTCCGGAACTCCACCAACCCCAACGGAGTTCCGGAATCGAAATGGCGAGCCGCGGACATCGATCCCGCGCGGTGAGGATGGGTGAGTAAATCGATTTTAGAAATTCGACTTCAGCTACGTTATTCACATAGCTGAAATTGTGTATCTAAAATCGATTTTACCCAGTAGTGTAGACCAGCCCTGAATTTTTACCTCAAGGCAACTCCTTCAAACTGAACCCAGGCCAGTACTGATAATGGAAAAGTCGGATATCCTTATAGTCAGTTTTAACTGAAGTCAGATGCAGGGCCGGCTCTAGGTTTTTTGCCGCTCCAAGCAAAAAATTTTTTGGCTACTCTCCACCCCAGCCCTGGGCTCTCATCCCCCACCAGTGCCCCCCTGCACCCACACCCCCTGCTACCCCAGCCCTGGGCTCCCCAACCTACCCACACCCCCTGCCACCCGAGCCCTGGGCTCCTCCTCAACAGTGCTGACTCTGCCTGCTCCCCCCTCATCTCCAGCCGGTCCAGCACTGGCAGGGTCAGGGTAAGCAGCGGAGCTCCCAGGCCGTGCCTCAGCCCAGGGTCCCACCAGCCAGGGATCCCGCCTCCAGGACTGGCTGGGACCAGGGAGGGCAGAGCCGGGGGACCACATCGGCAGGGGGCTGAGGAACTGGGGCAGAGTAGCCCCAGAGGGAGCAGAGCCCTAGAGAGCGGGACACAGGCCCCGCATGGCAGTGCCCCACCCTCTATGGCCCCACTGCTGCTGCTCCTTCTGGCCGCCCTGCTGCAGTCCCTGGGCGGCTCAGGCCGCTTTGCTCAGCCCCACCTGACCTGCAGTATCTGCAGGTAGCTCTGTGTGCCCTGCGGGGCGGCCCCCAATCCGAGTGTCCCCCGCTTGGAGTCTGCCCGGCCCAGCCACAAGGTGCGGGCGCTGCTCCCCCATGGCATGAACCGCAGCGGCTCCAGGATGCCCCCTGCACATGACTGCTGCTGCTGCCAGGGCTGGCTCTAGGCTTTTGCTGCCCAAAGCAAAAATAAGATGGCCAAAATGCTGCCCCTGAAAATGTGCTGCCCCAAGCACATGCTTGGTTTGCTGGTGCTTAGAACCAGCCCTGGCCAGATGTACACATTAAAATGTACACAGATGTACACGCTTTGGCCAACGTACATGGCAGAGGGGCATTGCTGGCACGATGGCATATATCATATTAGTAGATGTACAGGTGAATGAGCCCCGGATGGTGTGGCTGGGTCCTATGCTGGACCCATCAGGAGCTCATCTTAATTAATTAGCCTCTTAGGGTTGATATGGCTACTTCCACCTTTTCATGTTCTGTATGTATATATATCTCCTTACTTTATGCTCCATTCTATCCATCTGAAGAAGTGGGCTGTAGCCCACCAAAGCTTATGCTCAAATACATTTGTTAGTCTCTAAGGTGCCACAAGTACTCCTGTTCTTTTTGCAGATACAGATGAACACAGCTGCTACTCTGAAACCATACAAAAGCTAGTAGCAGAACACTTTGATCTCCCTGGATATTCAATAACAGATTTAAAGGTACATTCTTCAACAAAAAAACCTTCAGAAAACAGACTTCAAAGAGTAACCTCAGAGCTACAACTCATTTGAAAACTTAATACCATTAATTTGGGCTTGAATATGGACTAGGAGTGGCTGGTTCACTACAAAAATCAATTTTCCCTCTCTTGGTATTGACATCTCATCATCAATAATTGGGAGTGGACCTCATCCACCCTGACTGAATTGGTCTTCAGATTGGTTCTCCACTTGTAAGGTAACTTCTTTCTCTTCATGTGCCGATAGATCTTTATGCCTGTATCTGTAATTTTCACTCTATGCATCAGAACAAGTGGGTTTTTTACCCATGGAAACTTATGCTCAAATAAATCTGTTAGTCTTTACGGTGCCATCGGACGCCTCCTTGTTTTTGTAGAATAGGTAGGAAGGGTTCCGACTGCAGAATCTTTATTACTGATGTTCAAGCATAAGGCAGAAATAACCCAAATTGACTTTCAGATACTAGCAGAGCTTGCAGGGGTTGGTAATTAGAAAAACATTTTATTTATAAAATAAACAAGTTATTGCCCTGAAAGTAAACAAGGCAGTTGAATGTGAAATCTCATGATACCACTATTTATCATTTAAGACCAGAACTGCACACAGGTACTACTACTATACTGTTTATTTTAAAATAATCCCACTGGTTTTAGAAATGTATGTTTTAACACATCCTTTTTTACATAAAGTTATTTATACATCCATAACATGGTTTGATTTAGAGTGGGTGACCTAAGCCAACAACGAGACGACTCCATTGTACTTAAGCATTTGGAAATAGAAGATCATTTATTTTCAAAAATACATGAAATTCTGGCTTGACCAAGATGCTGTCTGTCTAAAGGCTGCCCTTAGTAAAGTATTGAAAATAAAATACTTGAACATTATTTGATTCAAATGTTATGACAGCCATAGTCCAGTGTATAGGATGCAGCTCTGGGATTCAGGAAGTCTGGGTTCTAAATGGCTTTTGGCTCACAAGCGTGTAGGGCAATTTAGTGCATGGTAAGCCAGACTATAGCACACAAGCTAGCCACGCACTAACTGAGAGTATGAACCGTGCTATGGTGCACTAAATGTTCCATAATGCACTTTGACGTAGATTCAAGTCTGACTTGCCACACACCAAAATCACCATGCGGACAAGCCCTTAGTCAAATCACTCTGACTCAGTTAATCCGTTCATGATACTTATCCAATTTTGCAGATTGCAGAGGTATACTAATACATGTACACGGTTTAATTATTGGAACATTTAATCATGAACAACAAGTGTTCCTCCTGACAAAAAATCTACGTCAGTCATGATATATAAAGGAAGATAGCTTACGGCATATTTGCTTTTCTTGAAGCACAGAAATGTTGTTTTCTTAAACTGCGGTTGCTCATGGAAGTTTCGATCATTTGCCTTAACTTGCCAGCTGCAATCTGGGAAAGGAAGGGAAAAAAAAATAGAGTGCCACACACATACAAAATGAACCATAACACTTGACTGCTCCAACAATGGGGAAACAAGTCTACAAACTGAAGGTTTACCCCCTCCATATCTTTTCAGGCAACATGCAATGGAAAAAATCAAGTTGGGCCTCTGAACTTTTTCTCATTTCTGTATTGTTGGTAAAGAAGGCCTCAAAGGATTTTGCAAAAGAGCATCCAGTTTGTTTGTCTATATAAGCAACTGAAGTCTAACCTACTCTGGGAGAAAAACGTGTGGTAACAGGGGCGACTCTAGGGATTTTGCTGCCCCAAGCACAGCAGGCAGGCTGCCTTCGGCGGCTTGCCTGCGGAAGGTCCACCGAAGCCACGGGACCGGCGAACCCTCCACAGGCACCACAGCTGCGGGACCGGCGGACCCTCCACAGGCAAGCTGCCTAAGGCAGCCTGCCTGCCACCCTCGCGGGGACCGGCAGAGTGCCCCCCGCGGCTTGCCACCCCAAGCACAGGCTTGGCATGCCAGGGCCTGGAGCCGCCCCTGGTGGTAAACAGAAAATTAGGAACATTATGTTACAAGACGCTGGAAACTAAACAGAGGGAAAAGATTTTTAAATCAGACTATTTTGTTTTGCTTTTGTTACACCCATCTAACTCCAATGCCTAATGAACAAAAAAAAGGGTGTCAGACTGAGCAATCATGCCCTTTTAAGTAATGTGCAAAAGCTCACAATGCACCTCTGAGACCTCTTAAGAAATACTCCAACAATATTAGGCAAAGCCAGACCTGACATCCCCAATATTTCTGAAGATAAAAAACAAGCAGAATTTAAATGCCCACCCCTTTCTGATCACTTGTCTAGATCTTAAAGAAGGGCCCAATCCCAGTTTCATTAAAAATCCTACAGAGTTCATCTTTAAGTCTCTGACTTTCAGCTAGTTCTAATTTGTGTGGAATTGTTAACATAATAACCAAGAGTTTTACAGCAATAAAGTGCAAGTTCAGCAATGAAGAAATATTCTTCCTGCTATTGAGTTGCTTTGTGTCCAGCAGAAACTGTGTCAAAAAAAGAAAAAGGAAAAAAAAAAAAAAAAACGAACAGTTCAAGGAGCCTTTTACATCTCAGAGTGGCATTATGCTATGCCAGGGGTTTGCAATCCACCTTTTTATATGCCTGGACACTCTGGTATGTGTGAGATGCCCAGACCTGAAGAAGAGCTCTCTGTAGCTCAAAAACTTGTCTCTTTCACCAACAGAAGTTGGCCCAATAAAAGATACTACCTCACCCACCTTGTCTCTGGGATGAGATGTGAATTTAGAACTGGTCAAGCAGTTCCTGTGAGAAGGGGATTGTCTGGGTTGTGTGCACCGCAAGTACCTCATACAGACGCTCTTTATCTTCCCTCCATGCTGCCTTTGCACTCTAACCTATCTACTCCCTACCCCATTGTGTCTTTTTGTCCCTTCCCCTTACTCAACTGCCTCACTCCACCACTTATAAGTCCAGTTCTCTCACACACAGTACATTCTAGGCCTTCACGTTCTGTCTATCCACTGTCTAACACTTATCCTCCACTATCCTCCAGTTTCCACTCCTGCCCTCAGGTCCATATTGTTGGTGCCACTATCTACCTTGCTCCCAGCACCTAAAAATCCAGTCATTTAGGCCCTGCCTAAACTTTGCTCAACTTGTCTAACAGGTTTTTTAATTGGTTTTCAAACAATTTGCCTGCCCAGTATGAGTGAGGCCAAGCCAGTTCTGAACACTGTATTAGACCAGTTTTCTAGATTCTGCACCTACATCAGTCTCCCTCTACACACAGTCCCACAGACAAGATCACGACATCTCTGATCAACAATGCTTTCTTGCTCTGATTATTCTTCATGTTATACATGTGAGAACGTGGAGCAACAAGGGTGCTGAACTATATCCAGTAGCTCTGGGAATCCCACAAGCAGGGGCATGGTACAGTGACTGAACTGAACCATGCCCCACACTATCAGGGGACTCCTGCAGGCTGCCCCATAGGGTGGGGAATATATCCTTTTTTTAAAGCAGCTTCCTAGTCAATAGTCAGTCAAGTTGCAACCTGTCTGACCTGTTTCAAATAGAGAAAAGATTGGCGGTAACTGCAGGATAGATATATTGGCTTCCAGTCTGTTCTCTTAATCCTTTTTTCTCATTAACTACTATTAACGAGACTGAATTATAACAAGAGCAGCAGCAATGAATGGGCACCTTAGGTTTTAGCCATTCAGCAAAAGACTGGATGTTTTTTCTAAGAGAGCTGCTCTAGGAATTACTTTGGGGAAGTTCTGTGGCCTGTATTACACAGGAGGTCGGACTAGATAATCACAATGGTCCTTCTGGCCTTGGAATCTATGTCTGTAAACCCTACTGTAAGAAAACTGAGGTTCTAAAATAGACTGAATCACTGATCAGCCCCACCAGCTGCAAAAAAAAAAAAAAATAATAGTGCAAGCACCATATAGACAATGCTGTTGGTCCCCTCACATGATTAAGTGCTTCTGAACAGTGTTGTTAGTTATGAAGTGCACCTTGTTGAAGCAGTCCAACTGACCATCAGTTGTAGCATACATGGACCATATGGTCAACCTGGACTGAGCTAATGTGGCACTTGGAGACTGGACAATGAGGAGGAATTCTGAAGTAGTAGTAAATAAGTAGGATAACCTCGCTTGAGGGAAGCTTACTTTATCGACTATTAAAGGGTTCTTTTTTATACTCTTCATGTGAAGAGAAAAGCCGATTTCAACTTCTAAGTGAAAACTAAGGAATCCTCCCATTGAGAAAAAGGCAACTAGATTAAGATTTCTGTAGCAGCATAGCTGACAAGAAAACACTTGGACCCAACCATTCTTCGAGTACATTCCACAAAATTCTGCAATAGCAGAGAGTTTTGACCTTTATTAACCGAGAAGGAGAATAAACAGCATAGATTGTAAAAAAATAAATAAATAAAAAGTCAGCCAACAAGGCATAGCAAATAATTTGCTCTCTCGAAAATGACACAATGATGAATGCTGCCTGAAATCTAACACGCGACTGAAAAATTCTGCGCCAAAATGAAGAAAGTTTGAACTTCCACCATGATTGTTATGTTTAGCTTTGAAGTTTAATTATTAAAATGCTGAATTAGACACCCAACCATTGTGATCCATGTCATGCTGAATACAAGACTAAAATAGCCGCAAAGCTAAGTTTCCAGTACTGCTGAGAGAATACCTTTCTATTCTGACCTCCACTCAGAAATTGCTGCCTAGACACATGCTGATTCATGATTTTTGTTCTAAGACCATGACAGGAGGAGCATTAAATCCACTAAATGACTACTTTCAAAGAATGAACAATATTGTTTAACTTCTATTTTATTTAAGTTCGCTGCACTGGAAACTTGTTAAAGTCATTTATAAAACTGCTTAGCTTTACAAAAATCAAGCATGGGGCATTACTCATTACACTAACAGATATTAACACCAACTACATAGCTTTTTTTGCTTCATTATTGTAAATTAAGCTTATACTTGAGTAGAATGTTTCAGAGTAGCAACTTAGTGAAAAATTAAATCGTTATTATAAATTTCTGTTTATTCTCTAAAGCTCTAACAAGCCAAAAGATGAACAGACTCTAGCATTCATACTTACAAGTTTTGCTACTCTTCAGATCCAGTACTTCGTGTATTCAATTTTCTATTTAAAAATGTGAGGGCACCAAAAGGCCATATACTTCCAAAGAGCAATCCCTCTCCCTTCATGGTCGTTATATACTCAATCAGTGCCAGCAATATTCAGCCCAGGGCCCAGCATCCACAATGTGTGGGGCTGGTCTCCCCCCACGCCCACCGCTGCCCCCATGCCTCCCCTGAGTTTCCCCCAGCCCCCTCTTGCTGTCCCCATGCACGTCCCCAGGCTCCGGAGGGAGCAGAGCATCCCTGCCTCTTCCACGCAGCTCCATGCTGCCTCCCTGCAGCAATTGCTACCGCAGAGTCCTAGTGTCCCCATATCAACTGCCAGGGCAGACTGACTCTGAGCCTGCCCTTCCCCCTCACACCCTTCTCTTTTCCGATGGGACCCTCCACCAGCACAGCGCCCTGGCCCGCAGTCTCTGCTCCTGCCCCATGCTGGACAAGGAGGCAGCCCCATCCCCCACCTCCAGTGAGGCTACAGTCAGAGGCAACAGCAGGGGAGAAGGCACATGCAGCACCCCCTGGCACCCACCATGGGGGAGGCAAGGGAGATTCCTGGACCTGAGAGGGGCCCTAGGAGCACAAGCAGTGACAGTGGTGGAGGTGAGTGTGCTGCTGGGGGGGCGGGAAAGGGGAGCTCCTCTCCCAGAGCTCACTGCTGCCGTCAGGGAAAGGGCTGGGGGGAGCCCTCCTCTCTGGGCCCTGTCCTGGAGCAACCTGCCTGCACCCCAAATTCATTCACAGCTCTGCCCCACCCCAGAGCCCATACCCTCAGCCAGAGCTTTCATCCCCCCCATCACACCCTCAACCCTAGCCCTGAGCCCCTCACACATGCCAAACACCTTATCCCCAGTCCCAGCCAGAGCCCTCACACTCCTGCACCCTAACCCTATGCCTTAGCCCTGAGCCCCTCCAGCACTCCAAACCCCTCATCTCCAGCCCCAGCCAGAGCCCTCATCCCCCCGCACAACCCAACCCTCTGCCCTAGCCCTGAGCCCCTCCAGCATCCCAAACACCTTATCCCTCGTCCCAGAAAGAGCCCTCATTCCGCCGCACCCTAACCCTCTACCTCAGCCCAGAGCCTCTCCAACACCCCAAATCCTCCAGCCCCAGACAGAGCCGTCACCTCCCACACTCCTACTCTCGCCCTGAGCCCCTCCCACACCTCAAACCCCTCATCCCCAGCCCCAGCCAGAGCCCTCATCCCCCTGCACCCTAACCGTCTGCCCCAACCCTGAGCTCCTTCCTGCATCATGAACACCTCATCCCCAGCCCCACCCCACAGCCCTCACTCCACTGCCATATCCCTGAGCCCCCTCCCACACCGCAAACCCCTCATCCCCAGCCCCACTGCAAACCCAGCCCCACCCCTGCACCGCCTCCCTCCCCCAAACTCCCTCCCAGAGCCTGCAACCCCGCCATCCAGACCCCCTCCCATCCCCAAACTCCCTCCCACTGCCTATACCCTGTACCCCAGACCTCCTCGCCCATCCAAACTCCCTCCCAGAGCCTTGGGCAGGTGGGGGAGGAGTTTTGGGAGGGCAAAGTTTGGGCAGGGGCAGGTTCTGGGCACCACCAAAATTTCTACATACCCGCCGCTCATGCTCTCCTTACACTTGATGTCAGCACCACCCACCACAGTTTGTGGACATGACCTATCTGCTACTAACCCAGACACAAAAATGAAATAAAAAACTGCTAAAAAAAAAAAAAAAAAAAGTGGAAGCTAGCAATAAATCTGAAGTCATGTGAAAGTTCAAGAATCACAGAATATCAAGGTTGGAAGGGACCTCAGGAGGTCATCTAGTCCAACCTCCTGCTCAAAGCAGGACCAATCCCCAGATAGATTTTTACTCCAGTTCCCTAAAAGGCCTCTTCAAGGATTGAACTCACAACCCTGTGTTTAGCAGGCCAGTGCTCAAATCACTGAGCAATCCCTCCCCCCATAACTGTCCATCAGTTTGTGAACATTTCTGAATAAATAGACTGGATCTGATCAAGCTCATATTTGATGACCTCAGATCATAGTGTGAAGCCACTTCACTGCCCAAAGAGCTGTAGTGGGATGCAATTTTGTAGATGAATGTGGATTAACTTTCTAGTTGACACAGATTACTAGCAAATGCAGTTAACCAATGTAGATCTGCCCAGGGAGAAAGTATTGAGTATATTCTTAAATCTGAAAATAAACTGAACAAACTTAGCAACCTATGTATATCTGGTACACTGCACAATCCTCTGAATCTTTATATTCAATAGTAAGTTCAGTATAATTTCTCATACTATTACCTTTCTTAACTGGTTCTCTGCTCTCCTCAGCCTCTCTGTTGATTCGGTTTTGCTCTGGTTCAACTGCAGGCAGCTGACTCTCCAATTCATCTTCTGTTTCATCATCACTGTAGGGCATTACCTCATCATTTGGCTGAGAGTCCTCATCAAAGGTTGTCTCTGAATCCCTGTCTGAATGCATTCTGCCAGCAGTCTGCATACACTTGATAAAGGAAATGAATTGATAGTTAATATAACAAAAGCATTCTAATCTGTCTCTTCTTAAAATCAGGTTTGAAAGCAGCTCTGCTAAGAACTCTTTCAACTGAGTTCAGAGTCCAATCTCAAAGATAGTTCAAAGCTATGGAACAGGATTTCTAATCCAAGACCTTTCGCGCGCCTAGATTATCTTTTTGAAATTTTAAGCAGACTGATGTAATGATGATTGTAACTGACATACTAATTCCTTGATATACTCATAAATTCTAGCAAGTATGATAATAGTATTACTAACTTCAGGACCACATAGGTTTTTATAGCTGTTACTATATCGCAGCCCATGTCATCTCAAAAAGGAGAGAGAGAGAAACTACAGATAGAATTCAGATCCTTCTGGTTCAGAAGCACAGGCTCTTACCACTTGAGCTAGAAGAGAACCTTCATTAGCAGTGACTAGTATAGGGACTGATAATCAGTTCCAGTTGCATCCATTAGGAGGGCAGTGGGAGAAGCTCACATCAAGTAATTTCTTTCAATATGATTAAATAAATCTTTATTTTTCACGTCAAAAAAAATCAAATGCAAAGTGTTTAACTACTACAGGATATTTGGACAGCATGACTATTCTAATAAAAAAAACATAGTAAAGATTCATATTATTGCACTGTAAAATGTAGCAGTCTGATGCAGTAATAAAAGTAATGTACTTAGAATTGATTACAAATACAAAGTATTTACATTGGAGGCTTATACTATACACAAGTCTGTTTAAAAAAAATCCTCAGCATTCAACCCGATATTGTAGCTACATACTCTCCTAAGTGTGATACAGCATGGCCAGAGGGCAGCATAAGAGTGTTAGCAGGGGGCCTTATTGCCTGCCAAGGGAGGAAGGTTTGCTTTAGATTAACTAGAACAGCTGTGGCCAATTAGAGCACCTGACTCCAGTTAGAGCACCTGACTCCAGTCATGGGATATAAACCCCTGCTTCAGTCAGACAGGGGGTGGTAGTTGAAGGAGAAAGGTTGGATTGGAGCAGAGTGCAGA